>NC_141876.1:8016287-8319318 GCF_056163025.1 Triticum urartu | reverse complement strand
CACACAACAACTCGAGAGCCAGGCAAAGCGGATTCACTCCCTTGTCATCGAAACCCCTGTAATTCCATCACAACTAGATGTAGGCTTTTACCTTCATCGAAGGGGCCGAACTAGTATAAAACTCTCGTGTCCCTTGTCTAGTTTAACCCCTTTAAGCTAACCCGTAGCGATGGCTGCACGACGAAGTCCTTTCACGAGGACATCTGCCGTGACAAAACCACGACAGTTTTAGTATTTTTTTCCTTTCATTGCTTACTTCGACACGAGCAGTTCTTCTACTAGAACTTCAGAGATGATGCCTTTCTATGCTTCTGTTAGCTGTAGTTGAATGTTTTCTAGTTCATCAGTTTTATCTTGAATTGTGCCTTTGGTTGTGGATGAACTTCGTTTAGTTTTTAAATGCAACTAAATTTTTTAGATCAGCTTGAGTAGTAACCATGTCATCTATATTAGTTGGGCTACACATTGTGTTGCGCCTGAACTTTAGTTATATTTAATCGTCTTTTTTTCTCTTGCTTTTCTTTTGCAGTGGAGCTGTTGGACTTAACCGATTACCACTACTCATTCCTCGGGTCACAGGAATACCAGCCTAGGGAGGAATCGATGAGTACAACTCCGAGAGAGGATGATAGACCTCGAACCCTTATTCCTTCCAAGTTGGGGAAGCAGGTTGTTGGTATTTGTGGTGGTCCAACAACCCCTTGCTCTAGGAAGGTTGGTGCAGTCGAAGCAGCTGAAGCAGAAGTGATTTTGTTTGATGATGATTTTGAGAAGATTGCTTACCCAAAAAATGGGAAGAATGCTGTCATCACCAGGAGGAAACCGGCAGTTGAGTCTAGCAACATAACTTCCTCCAAGAGATCCTCAAGATTGTCTTTGAAGTGGCGTTCTGCTGTTGCTCCCTAAAGAAATACAGTTACCGTCATCTATCCTAGGCCCGGAAGTTGAGACAGTATGTGCTTAGTGAAGACGGTCTGGAGAAGTATTCTGAGTGAGTTTTCTTCTTCTTAACTTTGTTGCTACCAGAGAGGCTACTCTGTCTCTATACTTTTTGTTGTTGTAGTATGTGGACTTCTGTTCATTTCTCCTTTGCCTTTTAGTTATAGTGTCTGAACTTCTGTTGTTATAGTATCAGAACTTCTGTTCATCTTTCCTTGCCTTTGAGTTATAGTATCTAAACTTATGTTTGTTATTCTATCTGAACTTCTAATATCTTTTCCCATCCCTTTAAATCTGCAGCACAAGCTACTGCATGTTAACCATCCCTGGGAATGTGATTGACCTCACAGGACGTGTCCTTTATACTCTTTTCGGTGAAGGGCAGCAGATGGAAGGAGACATAATGGATTATCTCATAAATTTGTGGAAGGATAAGCCGGAGACCTCTGAGATATTCACTAGTGCTGACAGGGTTATACTTAGTCCCTACTTCATACATGTTTTAGTTCTTTGCACCCCTATCTCCCTTTTTTGCTCTAATTTTGTTGTAGTGGCATTTGGGAGATGTTTTAATTGTGTTTTTGTCAATTCACAGTACTGCCTGGAGTATGATTTCTTTGATGCAACAATTCCAAAGTTCGAAGCAAAAAAAACTGCTGGTCTCCTCCGAATGTTTGTCCGCAAGGAAGAAGACCTTATTAACACAAAGATGGTTAGTTTATCATAACTCTTGCTTTTTAAAATTTTATTTTACATCCTTTTGCTGAGTTTGTCAAGAAGTTTGTGTTCATCTCGGCTGTTCAGTAGTTATGCTTTATAGTTTGTGTTCACGGTTTCTTTCATTCTTGGTAGGTTTTTTGTACTATTCAAGCCAATTGACACAATGGCGCACTATAGTGTGTACGTGCTGAATAGATATCATGGGAGCATTGACATCCTTGATTCATTTTCTTACAATAAGGGAATGTCACACTACGGGAAACAGATAATTTGCCGTCAGGGGGCATCTTTGCCGTCAGCTTTTCGTCGGGCAGACGACAAAGAAAGGGTTTGCTGGCATCAACACACGTCAAAGAAAAACTAACGGGAAAATAGACTTTGCCATCTGCGAGAAAAATCACAGACGACAAAGCGCTCACTTTGCCGTCTGCAACAAAAATCACAGACGGCAAAGATTTTTTGCCGTCTATATTTTTTTCAGTAGATGGCAAAGATTCTTTGCCGTCTGTGTTGTATTTTGCAGATGGCAAAGTGAGCTATTTGCCTTCTGTATTTTTTTCCCAGATGGCAAAGAGGAAACACATCACGTGGATCGATCACATCATGCAACATCTTAGACGCACATCCGCACCCACCAGGCCATCCACACCCCACCCACCCACGATGCACGCGCCCCCAGGGCAGCACCAACGCACCCCACGTCCTGTCTCCCTTATCCCCAACCCCATCGCATGTCTCTCCCTTATCCCCACCCCCACCGCACCTCTCTCTCTCTCCCTCTCATTTCTCTCCCACCCGATCCAAATCGAGCTCGCCTCCCGTTCATGGCCTCGCCCCCAATCACTTTGCCTGGCGGCCGCGGCTACCTCCCCCGTCACCACCGTAGGCCTGCCGGCGCCCGCCACCACCTTGCTAGCCGCCATGTCACCGGCCGGCCCCGGCCACGCTGGCCATCATCTTGGCCGCTGGCCCCGGCCTGGTTGCTCGTCACCCACGGCAGCTTCCGCGCCCCGACGCCCCCGGCGGCCCAGGGCCCGTCACCCCCGCAGGCCTCTGCCGGCCTCCACCCCCGGCACCGGCCTCGGCCTTGAGGTCGCGTGTTCTGCCTCGCGAGCTCCATCGCGACAACAGCCGGGGACGCCGCCTCGCGAGCACCGCCCATCCCCGACCTCCCTTGCATGCCTCCCGAGCGCGGCTGGAACGGAGCTGCGCGGCTGAGCGGGTCCAGACGACGGCACGACGAGCAGGACCGGGAGGCAGAGTGGCGCGGTGGGCGTCGGGCTGGAAGTTTGGGTGAGCAGGCCACTACAGCGAAGAAGGACCCGATTGCTTTTCCATTTTATGTTTTAGGGTCCTTTGTGTAAATTTGAAGGACTATTCTGTAACTTTAGTTCTCTCACGGTCCCATTTACATTTTGTACTCCATCAATGTTGAATGAAAGGAACTAGACACGGACAAGCCTTTCCCTCTTAAAAAGATGAAGAAATATTAGATATGGCACTGCACTTGCATGCGTTGACCGCATCGTTGGGGAGCAATGCCGCTGTGAATTTTCTTAATTTGACCCCATTCTTTGTCGTCTGTGATATGCGAGGCTGAAGGCAAAGACGCGAATAGCTGACGCAAAGATGTAGTCTAGCTGACGGCAAACCTACTTTTCTTTGCCGTATGTGATTTACAAGGCAGACGGTGAAGAAGTTTTGGCTAGCGGCAAATTCTTTGTCGTCTGTCAGATAAAAAGCTGACAGGAATGTATTCTTTGCCAACTTATCTTTGTCGTCTGACTTTGCCATCTGTTTCCTGATGGCAAAAACTTTGCCGTCTGGATTTAGGTCTTTGCCGTTTGTGATCCAATGATGACAAATTTCCTGTTTCCGGTAGTGTCACGAACAAGTTTCCACGGAGACTGCCAAAATATCTTGAGTGTTTCTTAGCCTGAACCTCCTTTTCATATTCTCTTTTTTGACACGAAGTTTATTATGCCTTTTTTGGCAAAATATGTTTTTGTCTCTATTGTGGTAATACTGCTTGAACTCACTATCATTTGACAGTTGAACTTCTGCTATTTATTTAGCTGGATCTTATGCAAGTGTCGCTTTTTATGTACCTGAACTTAACTTATTTGGTTAACATGTTTTTGACTTCATCTTATTTTGGCATTTCCTGCAGATCAAGAGATTTGTTGGGTTGCCCTAGGAGGTGTACGGCAAGGCTGCATACAAAGCGAGCAAGCAGCCTAACTGGGTGACTATTGCAAAGAGGCCGACTTTTATCGATGTTCCAAAGCAAGTGAATAATTATTGTGGTTTCTTTGCCGTGAAGTTCTGCTCTACATATGATGGCGATGAGCTTGTTGATAATTTTGGTAATGTGGAGGTATGTTTCGTCCTTGTTCTTGTCTGATCATCCTTTCATTTTTGTTGTGTGTTTTTGCTGAGACGCTCCTGCTGTGGTTTTAGTTATCCTTTACTAAACCATCGTTTCATTTCCTGTTGGCAGGCTGCTGCAAATGACTGGAAGGCCGAGTTCATGCACACTCTAATCTTTAGCGAGAAGAATGAAGTCGTGCGTGCAGACCTTCCTAAAGAGATCCAGTCCCTGGGCCTGTGAATTCGAAGCATTAGTTTCAATGTAGATTTGATCTCGTAAAGATTTAGGTTTGATAATGATTGGAACAATTCTGTAAAGGTTTGGTTGTAAGAATTGTTTAGTAATTTGTGTATCTATAGTTGTAGCACTATTACTTATGATATTTGAGGACAAATGTATTTGGTGTGAACAACGATTTGGCTTCTGAATTTCAATATACTGCATCGTTTTTAGTATCCATGTGTTGTATGTTTTTTCCCCAACAGATGCACTTGAACTTCTCCCTGGGCTATGGTTGAATTGCTTGTTTTTTTGTTGTTTAATTTTGGTCCCCAACATATGATCTTTGATTTGAACTTCTCCTTGAGATCTAGCTGGGCTGCTGGTTTCAGATGGATAGGATTTTCTGTGTTGTGTAATGTATTGTTATTTTTCAACCCAACCAATACGTAGCCTTTTTGCATAGAATCTATATTTGTTTTTTTGTGATTTTTCAACTACGAACGGATTTCAACTATAACTTTGTGCAAAAATATTCTCATACACTCCTTATCTTTTCTTTTATATTTTTGTCGGCATTGTACATGAACTTCTGCACCTATCCAAACAGAACTTCATATCTGAGCGCGTTGTATTAGGCTTGCTAACCTTATTTCATACGGCAAAACTTTATTTTTTAAGCATATTTTTTGCTACATCGATTTTATATACTAGAACTTCTTCTATAAGCTAACCTGAACTTCAGACTATATAATTATTTGATGGTTGCTCTTTTATGGAATACAACACCAGCACCTCCTGCCATAATGTACTAGAACTTTCACTGTAATGTTTCTTGAACTTCATAGTGTATATCTTTCATTTTTTATTCTTTCTTGCACTTTGCATGGAAAACATTACCAGCAGAGCACTTCCTTCCATAATATACCAAGACTTCTGCAGTAATATTACTTGAACTTCACAATGTATATTTTTCATTTTTATTACTGCTTGCTCTTTCATGCAATACATCACCAGCACAACACTTCCTGCCATAATATAGCAGGGCTTCTGTAGTAATATTACTTGAACTTCAAAGTGTATATTTTTCATTTTATTACTCCTTGCTCTTTTTTGCAATACATCACCACCACCTCCTCTTATACTATGCTAGTACTTCTGCAGTAAGCTTACTTGAACTTCTACTGTATAATTTATTTGAAACTTCAACAATAAAAGTTCAAGTAAGCTTCTCCTAAAATACTGTTTTCAAAAGTGGAATAATATTACGCACATTGACATGACATAAGTTTCCTTTGTTTAATTGACCTAGTCTAACTGTTCATCATCCTTGCGCTCCTCCTTGGCTTTGGTTGTGGTGGTTTTTGCTTGACATGTACCTCTTCCTATTCATCTTCCTCTTTCTCTTCCTCTTCATCGTCCTCTTCCTCTTCATCATCCTCTTCCTCTTCCTCCTCACATTCCACTTCCTCTTCCTCTTCCTCTTCTTCGATGATGTCTTCATCTTCGTCTTCCTCTTCATCTTCCACCACTTTCTTTTTGCTAGCTCTAGGTTTTGCTTTCTATTTCTTCTCTGGCTTTTTGCTGGCCTTTTCAGCATCTGCGCGCTTTGGGCATGTTCTTGCATTATGTGGTTCATACTCCTTGCATATGCTACAAAGTCTGCTGCTTGCTTTCTATGGGTGTGGTCCCTTCTTTTGTTCTATAACTTTGGGCTGATGTTTTTGAACTTTGGGTTGCTTGACCTCCTCGGCATCGTTTCTTTCCAAGAGTGTTGCACAACTGAGCTTGTTGTGTCCTTCAACCTTTTTGCACACGCTACATTGCATGTGTCCAAGTGGCACTCCGTTCTCATCGAGCACGACGACTCTTCCTGCAGGTAGTGCCTTTATTTGAGCTCTCTTGTCACTTTTCTTTGCTGCAGAAATTTTCTTCCTACCCTTTATTTCAGAGTACATCGACAATTTCATCGTCTCTTGCTATCGCTGCTCCATTGATTGGTCAACACCCTGCTTGCACTGGTTGTCTTGAGCAGCGGCGTTTAGCATTTCAGCTGCATAATAATGAAGGTCATCTTTAATTTCAACATCCTCTCCAGCCATCATTTCGTCAGCATCCGCTTGATTGCTGAATGTATTGCATCACGCTCTTCCACGAGCCTCTTTAGAACATAGTAGGCGTTATCATATTGTTGGTCACATCTCATCGCTTTCTTGTTAACCATCAAATTTAGCTGCAACAAGATGTCTTGCTTCGATAGTCCTGAGTTGCCATCCGATGCAGTTGTGTTGTAGTCCCTTGTATCAAAGGTTGGTTGTGATTTTGCAGTCTTTGTGTACCGTTTGAGGATATACTTTTGTGGAAATTTGTCAGGCTTCAGGTAGTCCAGTATGTTCATGATGTGAAGGCAGAACAGGCCTGCATTTTGTGATGAATACATAATACATAGTCTATGAGCTAGCAATGAGTTTCATATATTTTGATATGATACTACTAGTTTAGCTATTTAATGAGTTTGTTTTTCCGCTCACCTGTGTGTGTCCAAAGCTTGCATTCACACTCGTATATTTCATTCTCTGGGTCAGCTACAACCTGGAATTCATGCTTTGACCAGGAAAATCTTTCTTCATCATCATGTACAGGCTTGTTGTGGTAGTACACAAGGTACTTAGTGGGCTCTGCTGTACGCTTTGTGCGAAATAGCGTGGCTTTTCTTTTCTCATCCTAGTCCTCATCTCGGTGTACATGGCTCTCGTGTACTTGATAGACATGTCTTCCTCATAGTCGTAAGTTGTTTTTGTCACAGGATTGGTCTGCACATGTCAAAAAGTAAGATATTAGTCGAAGCAGAGTCATGGGTTTCATTTTTTTAAGTTCAAAGTGCACATGTTGAAGGAAAACAGAACATGATGGGGGTGTTTTTTTGTGTGTCTTCATACCATGCTAGTCATTGTTTGCTCGTTCTCCTTCTGCATCCGAGTTTGTATGCAAGCATTTACCTGCCTAGCAAACTTGTGTAGGTTCTGGGTCCCCTTGACAAACCCTTTCTTGAGCACGTGGTTCATGCTCTCGCTTCGTTGTGTGGAAGTCATTATAGCACAGAAAATGTTCTTGTAATATGCTGAAATCCACATTTTCCTATCACTCCAAAACTGCATCATATCTGGTCATTCTCCATGTTGTATTTGTGCACGAGTTTAGCCCAGGCAACTTCAAACTCCGTTGGCATCAGCGTCCAGTTTAATATAGCTGTGAACTCCTCTTTGAATGTTTTATACTTTTTGTACAGCAACGCGAGGTATTCCCTGTACTTCTTCATGATGTGCCAATGGCATAGCTTGTGGACGGTGTTTGGAAATGATTGTGGTATAGCTTTCGCCATCAATGGGCACTGGTCTGCATGAATTAAAAAAATGAAACTTGCTTCTTTTTTGCACTGATGGTGAACTTATGTTGTACAAGTACTTGAACTTCACATGTAGCAGTATGGCTATCTAAAAATTTCACATGTATTTCTTCTTACAACCTCTGTTGGAAAAGGCAGTGCCTAGGAGGCGTTGTAGCGACCCGACCTCAGCTGGTCAAGTCTCTGTGCTTCAGTGTCATCCCTGGATCGGTAATGCTGACACACACAGTACTCGAAGGATTTATAACAGAGTAGCAATCACACACTTATTACATCGAATGTCTCCAAAGAGAACTTATTACACGAATATGGCTTAAGGCCATCTAATGCGATAATAGCGGAAGGCTCGGAAGATAAGGTGAGTCCATCAACTCCAACGACATAGCTGAGCTGCACGGCAACGACCTAACGAACCTTACTCCTCGTCTGAAAAGTCTGCAACAAAATACGTTGCAGCCCGAAAACGGGTCAGCACATGGAATATGCTGGCAATATAACACAATAGAGCAAAAACGGAATAATGCTACCACTACATGCATATTTGGCTGGTGGAAAGCTCTATTGTTATAGTTTGCGAAAAGCCAATTTTTTTCCTACAATAAAGGAATAGATTTTAATTTAACTATCATGGTGGTTGAAACATCATTGAGAAGGTAATCCCAACTCAATCCCAATTAAAGTGATTAACAACCCAACAGTATTAATTAAACATGGTGAGATACATGTGATAACCCAAGTACTAGATACTCAAGAATTGTCCATAACCGGGGACACGGCTAACCATGATTAGATTGTACACTCTGCAGAGGTTTGCGCACTTTTCTCCACAGGACTCAATCGCCTCCGTTGGATTTCTCGCACTACATGGCGTTTGAGAAACGGATGACCGAGACACAGTCTTTCGGGAACGTTAACTCTCTACTCCGGGTAGACCATACCGAACCTACAAAAACCCACTACCTGCTGATCTACCTCTTCAAGAGCTTCACGTAACTTACTCAACTATGCTAGAGCCCATAATAGCTTGTGGCTGCACACGGAAGTTTCTAGCATGAATCATCTCAGTTCCCTTTGAGTCTGGGTGGCGGTCCATAGGAAGATCACACGGCTACCCCGGGATTTCCAAAAAAACAGACAACACTGGGTTCCCTAGGTTCCTCAATCCACTCAGTTGTTTGATTAAGTTGCCACCTTAAGTTGAACCATTAGTTAACAATCTCACATCTGACATGAATTTCACTCAAACCCAAACCATGTCTACGAGCATAGCATAGCAATATAAGCAATACGTAGAAGTAACTCCCAAGGGTTTGAATATAACAGGGCAATAGGTTCTACCTCAGCAACTACTTCCCAACCCACAAGTTAATGATATCCTAATCATGCAATGTTTGAGGATGGGAACTAATGCATAAAAACTGGGTAATAATGGGATATGATCAAAGTGTTGTTGGGTTTCGTAGTAATTTCAAAAAAAATTCTACGCACACTCAAGATCATGTGATGCATAGCAACGAGAGGGGAGAGTGTTGTCTACGTACCCACGCAGACCGACTGCGGAAGCGATGACACAACGTAGAGGAAGTAGTCGTACGTCTTCACGATCCAACCGATCAAGCACCAAAACTACGGCACCTCCGAGTTCGAGCACACGTTCAGCTCGATGACGATCCCCGGACTCCGATCCAGCAAAGTGTCGGGGAAGGGTTCTGTCAGCACGAAGGTGTTATGACGATCTTGATGCACTACAGCAGCAGGGCTTCGCCTAAACTCCGCTACAGTATTATCAAGGAATATGGTGGCTGGGGGCACCGCACACGGCTAAGGAATAGATCACGTGGATCAACTTGTGTGTTTCTGGGGTGCCTCTGCCTCAGTATATAAAGGATCCAAGGGGGAGGGGGGCGCCGGCCAGGAGGAGGGCGCAGGAGGAGTCCTACTCCTTCCGGGAGTAGGACTCCCCCCCAATCCTAGTTGGACTAGGATTCCCCGAGGGGAAAAGAGAGAGAAGGGGTGCCGGCCACCTCTCCTAGTCCTAATAGGACTAGGGGGAGGGGGGAGGCGCGCGGCCACCTTGGGCTGCCCCTTTCTCCTTTCCACTAAAGCCCATCTAGGCCCATATGGTTCCCGGGGGGTTCCGGTAACCTCCCGGTACTCCGGTAAAATCCCGATTTCACCCGGAACACTTCCGATATCCATACATAGGCTTCCAATTTATCAATCTTTACGTCTTGACCATTTCGAGACTCCTCGTCATGTCGGTGATCACATCCGGGACTCCGAACAACCTTCGGTACATCAAAATGCATAAACTCATAATATAACTGTCATCGTAACCTTAAGCGTGCGGACCCTACGGGTTCGAGAACAATGTAGACATGACCGAGACATGTCTCTGGTCAATAACCAATAGCGGGACCTGGATGCCCATATTGGCTCCTACATATTCTACAAAGATCTTTAGCGGTCAGACCGCATAACAACATACGTTGTTCCCTTTGTCATCGGTATGTTACTTGCCCGAGATTCGATCGTCGGTATCCCATACCTAGTTCAATCTCGTTACCGGCAAGTCTCTTTACTCGTTCCGTAATACATCATCTCACAACTAACATATAAGTTGCAATGCTTGCAAGGCTTATGTGATGTGCATTACCGAGAGGGCCCAGAGATACCTCTCCGATAATCGGAGTGACAAATCCTAATCTCGAAATACGCCAACCCAACATGTACCTTTGGAGACACCTGTAGTACTCCTTTATAATCACCCAGTTACATTGTGACGTTTGGTAGTACCCAAAGTGTTCCTCCGGTAAACGGGAGTTGCATAATCTCATAGTTATAGGAACATGTATAAGTCATGAAGAAAGCAATAGCAACATACTAAATGATCGGGTGCTAAGCTAATGGAATGGGTCATGTCAATCAGATCATTCAACTAACGATGTGACCTCGTTAATCAAATAACAACACTTTGTTCATGGTTAGGAAACATAACCATCTTTGATTAACGAGCTAGTCAAGTAGAGGCATACTAGTGACACTAAGTTTGTCTATGTATTCACACATGTATTATGTTTCCGGTTAATACAATTCTAGCATGAATAATAAACATTTATCATGATATAAGGAAATAAATAATAACTTTATTATTGCCTCTAGGGCATATTTCCTTCAGTCTCCCACTTGCACTAGAGTCAATAATCTAGATTACACTATAATGATTCTAACACCCATGGAGCCTTGGTGCTGATCATGTTTTGTTCGTGGAAAAGGCTTAGTCAACGGGTCTGCAACATTCAGATCCGTATGTATCTTGCAAATCTCTATGTCTCCCACCTGGACTAGATCCCGGATGGAATTGAAGCGTCTCTTGATGTGCTTGGTCCTTTTGTGAAATCTAGATTCCTTTGCCAAGGCAATTGCACCAATATTGTCACAAAAGATTTTCATTGGACCCGATGCACTAGGTATGACACCTAGATCGGATATGAACTCCTTCATCCAGACTCCTTCGTTCACTGCTTCCGAAGCAGCTATGTACTCCGCTTCACATGTAGATCCCGCTACGACGCTTTGTTTAGAACTGCACCAACTGACAGCTCCACCGTTTAATGTAAACACGTATCCGGTTTGCGATTTAGAATCATCCGGATCAATGTCAAAGCTTGCATTAACGTAACCATTTACGACGAGCTCTTTGTCACCTCCATATACGAGAAACATATCCTTAGTCCTTTTCAGATATTTCAGGATGTTCTTGACCGCTGTCCAGTGATCCACTCCTGGATTACTTTGGTACCTCCCTGCTAGACTTATAGCAAGGCACACATCAGGTCTGGTACATAGCATTGCATACATGATAGATCCTATCACTGATGCATAGGGAACATCTTTCATATTCTCTCTATCTTCTGCAGTGGTCGGGCATTGAGTCTTACTCAATTTCACACCTTGTAACACAGGCAAGAATCCTTTCTTTGCTTGATCCATTTTGAACTTCTTCAAAATTTTGTCAAGGTATGTGGTTTGTGAAAGTCCAATTAAGCATTTTGATCTATCTCTATAGATCTTTATGCCTAATATGTAAGCAGCTTCACCGAGGTCTTTCATTGAAAAAATCTTATTCAAGTATCCCTTTATGCTATCCAGAAATTCTATATCATTTCCAATCAGTAATATGTCATCCACATATAATATCAGAAATGCTACAGAGCTCCCACTCACTTTCTTGTAAATACAGGCTTCTCCGAAAGTCTGTATAAAACCAAATGCTTTGATCACACTATCAAAGCGTTTATTCCAACTCCGAGAGGCTTGCACCAGTCCATAAATGGATCACTGGAGCTTGCACACTTTGTTAGCTCCCTTTGGATTGACAAAACCTTCTGGTTGCATCATATACAACTCTTCTTCCAGAAATCCATTCAGGAATGCAGTTTTGACATCCATCTGCCAAATTTCATAATCATAAAATGTGGCAATTGCTAAAATGATTCGGACAGACTTAAGCATCGCTACGGGTGAGAAGGTCTCATCGTAGTCAACCCCTTGAACTTGTCGAAAACCTTTTGCGACAAGTCGAGCTTTGTAGACAGTAACATTATCGTCAGCGTCAGTCTTCTTCTTGAAGATCCATTTATTCTCAATTGCTTGCCAATAATCGGGCAAGTCAACCAAAGTCCATACTTTGTTCTCATACATGGATCCCATCTCAGATTTCATGGCTTCAAGCCATTTTGCGGAATCTGGGCTCACCATCGCTTCTTCATAGTTCGTAGGTTCATCATGATCTAGTAGCATGATTTCCAGAACAGGATTGTCGGGTGGTGGGTGCGACATATGCCAACAGGTGGCTTATCTTTGTGGGAACCAGTAAGACATCGCCGGTGCCTGGAAGCGGGATGAGGCGAAGACATGCACGCCGGCGGATCTTACCCAGCTTCGGGGCTCTCCGAGGAGATAACACCCCTACTGCTGCTCTGCGGGGTCTCCACATGCTCACTAGATGAATCGAGTAGCTACACGACGCTCCTTGAGCTGTTTTTTGGGGGGAGGAGGAAGAAAGGGCACGACTAGCTTGCTTCTTCTCCTTGTATGGTGTCTAGAACTAGCAGGGGGTCGAACCCTTTGCATGGGTGCTCCGGGGGGTTTATATAGGCCTACCCCCCGGGGGTACAATGGTAATCCGGCTGGGAGCGGGGCCCAGTCGTCTGTGACTGCGCTCGCCGGCTTCTGCGCCGGCTGCTGGGGCCCGCCGACTGGTGGGTCCCGCCGGCTGCCAACTCCTTGGTCGACAGGCAGGCCCCACTATCCGGGGCCATGTCGGCGGCTGGTCACTATGGCTTCATCTTGTTGACGTGAGCTTCATCGTGGTAAGCGCGGCTACAGTACCGCCACCTGTCGGACGATCGTTGTAGCCTTACCGCGTCTTGTCTCCTTAATGGGGCGTCTTCTTCGAGGGAAGCGGCAAGCCGGCTGCGGGGAGCCGGCTCTGGCTTGGGCCGGCTTGTTGGAAGCATGGCCGCCTTCGGCCGTCTCTCTTGGCAAAGGGGCCCACCGCCTGTGGGCCGTGCTGGCGGCCGTCGTGGGTGAGGCCAGGGTCAACATGGCAACAGTGCTGCGCCGGACGGGTCATGCCTACCCCGTACGGCGCACTGTGCCAGGCGTGCCCCGGGATTCGAGGGTGGCAGGCTCTTCTATAGCCACGCCCCGTCGCACCGCCGTTAGGTGGGTGCAAACTTTGTGGGTACGTTCTTGACTGCTTTACGAGGAGCCGACTCGAAGGAGTCGGCCTTCTCACAACCGGCTTCTTGGAGTCGGCCCTCTCAGGAGGGTTAAAGTCGGACCGCCTTCCCAAAAGCGGCCTGGATCGCAGCCGACCGGGGGCCGGCGGCCCCATGTCTTGGATTCTTGAGAGACGGGCGGGCTCGTAACTTTTTCAGAAGTGCCAGGGGAAGCCGGCTAGGCTACCCATGGCTATTTACTCCGACAAGGATTACCGTACCACTCTGGTGCGGATCTCACTCTAGTTGATCTACGAGGTTTAGTAGTATCTTGATCTGAAGTTTCATGATCATTATCATTAGCTTCCTCACTAACTGGTGTAGGTGTCACTGAAACAGTTTTCTGTGATGTACTATTTTCCAATAAGGGAGCAGGTACAGTTACCTCGTCAAGTTCTACTTTCCTGCCACTCACTTCTTTCGATAGAAACTCCTTCTCTGGAAAGTTTCCGAATTTAGCAACAAAAGTCTTGCCTTCGGATCTGTGATAGAAGGTGTATCCAATAGTTTCCTTTGGATATCCTATGAAGACACATTTCTCCGATTTGGGTTCGAGCTTATCAGGTTGAAGTTTTTTCACATAAGCATCGCAGCCCCAAACTTTTAGAAACGACAACTTTGGTTTCTTGCCAAACCACAGTTCATAAGGCGTCGTCTCAACGGATTTTGATGGTGCCCTATTTAACGTGAATGCGGCCGTCTCTAGAGCGTATCCCCAAAACGATAGCGGTAAATCAATAAGAGACATCATAGATCGCACCATATCTAGTAAAGTACGATTACGACGTTCGGACACACCATTATGCTGTGGTGTTCCGGGTGGCGTGAGTTGCGAAACTATTCCACAATTTTTCAAATGTACACCAAACTCGTAACTCAAATATTCTCCTCCACGATCAGATCGTAGAAACTTTATTTTCTTGTTACGATGATTTTCAACTTCACTCTAAAATTCTTTGAACTTTTCAAATGTTTCAGACTTATGTTTCATCAAGTAGATATACCCATATCTGCTTAAATCATCTGTGAAGGTGAGAAAATAACGATATCCGCCACGAGCCTCAATATTCATCGGACCACATACATCTGTATGTATGATCTCCAACAAATCTGTTGCTCTCTCCATAGTACCGGAGAACGGTGTTTTAGTCATCTTGCCCATGAGGCACGGTTTGCAAGTACCAAGTGATTCATAATCAAGTGGTTCCAAAAGTCTATCAGAATGGAGTTTCTTCATGCGCTTTACATCGATATGACCTAAACGGCAGTGCCACAAATAAGTTGCACTCTCATTATCAACTCTGCATCTTTTGGCTTCAACATTATGAATTTGTGTGTTACTACTATCGAGATTCAACAAGAATAGACCATTCTTCAAGGGTGCATGACCATAAAAGATATTACTCATATAAATAGAAGAACCATTATTCTCTGATTTAAATGAAAAACCGTCTCGCATTAAACAAGATCCAGATATAATGTTCATGCTTAACGCTGGCACCAAATAACAATTATTTAGGTCTAATACTAATCCCGAAGGTAGATGTAGAGGTAGTGCGCCGACTGCGATCACATCGACTTTGGAACCGTTTCCCACGCGCATCATCACCTCGTCCTTAACCAATATTCGCTTAATCCGTAGTCCCTGTTTCGAGTTACAAATATTAGCAACAGAACCAGTATCAAATACCCATGTGCTACTGCGAGCATTAGTAAGATACACATCAATAACTTGTATATCACATATACCTTTGTTCACCTTGCCATCCTTCTTATCCGCCAAATACTTGGGGCAGTTCCGCTTCGAGTGTCCAGTCTGCTTGCAATAGAAGCACTCAGTTTCGGGCTTAGGTCCAGGTTTGGGTTTCTTCTCTTGAGTAGCAACTTGCTTGCCGTTCTTTTTGAAGTTCCCCTTCTTCTTCCCTTTGCCCTTTTTCTTGAAACTAGTGGTCTTGTTGACCATCAACACTTGATGCTCCTTCTTGATTTCTACCTCCACAGCTTTCAGCGTTGCGAATAGCTCAGGAATAGTCTTGTTCATCCCTTGCATATTATAGTTCATCACGAAGCTCTTGTAGCTTGGTGGCAGTGATTGAAGAATTCTGTCAATGACGCAATCATCTGGAAGATTAACTCCCAATTGAATCAAGTGATTATTATACCCAGACATTTTGAGTATATGCTCACTGACAGAACTGTTCTCCTCCATCTTGCAGCTATAGAACTTATTGGAGACTTCATATCTCTCAATCCGGGAATTTGCTTGAAATATTAACTTCAACTCCTGGAACATCTCATATGCTCCATGACGTTCAAAACGTCGTTGAAGTCCCGATTCTAAGCCATAAAGCATGGCACACTGAACTATCGAGTAGTCATCAGCTTTGCTCTGCCAGACGTTCATAACATCCGGCATTGCTCCTGCAGCAGGCCTGGCACCCAGCGGTGCTTCCAGGACGTAATTCTTCTGTGCAGCAATGAGGATAATCCTCAAGTTACGGACCCAGTCCGTGTAATTGCTACCATCATCTTTCAACTTTGCTTTCTCAAGGAACGCATTAAAATTCAACGGAACAACAGCACAGCCATCTATCTACAATCAAACATAAACAAGCAAGATACTAATCAGTTACTAAGTTTCATGATAAATTTAAGTTCAGTTAATCAAATTAATTAAAGAACTCCCACTTAGATAGACATCCCTCTAATCCTCTAAGTGATTACATGATCCAAATCAACTAAACCATAACCGATCATCACGTGAGATGGAGTAGTTTTCAATGGTGAACATCGTTATGTTGATCATATCTACTATATGATTCACGCTCGACCTTTCGGTCTCCTTGTTCCGAGGCCATATCTGTATATGCTTGGCTCGTCAAGTATAACCTGAGTATTCCGCGTGTGCAACTGTTTTGCACCCGTTGTATTTGAACGTAGAACCTATCACACCCGATCATCACGTGGTGTCTCAGCACGAAGAACTTTCACAACGGTGCATACTCAGGGAGAACACTTCTTGATAATTTAGTGAGAGATCATCTTATAATGCTACCGTCAATCAAAGCAAGATAAGATGCATAACAGGATAAACATCACATGCAATCAATATAAGTGATATGATATGGCCATCATCATCTTGTGCTTGTGATCTCCATCTCCGAAGCACCGTCGTGATCACCATCGTCACCGGCGTGACACCTTGATCTCCATCGTAGCATCGTTGTCGTCTCGCCAAGCTTATGCTTCTACGACTATCACTACCGCTTAGTAATAAAGTAAAGCATTACATCGCGATTGCATTGCATACAATAAAGCGACAACCATATGGCTCCTGCCAGTTGCCGATAACTCGGTTACAAAACATGATCATCTCATAAAATAAAATTCAGCATCATGTCTTGACCATATCACATCACAACATGCCCTGCAAAAACAAGTTAGACGTCCTCTACTTTGTTGTTGCAAGTTTTACGTGGCTGCTACGGGTTAAAGCAAGAACCAATCTCACCTACGCATCAATACCACAACGATAGTTTGTCAAATAGACTCCGTTTTAACCTTCGCAAGGACCGGGCGTAGCCATACTTGGTTCAACTAAATTTGGAGAGACAGTCGCCCGCAAGCCACCTGTGTGCAAAGCACGTCGGGGGAACCGGCCTCGCGTAAGCGTACGCGTAATGTTGGTCCGGGTCGTCTCGTCCAACAATGCCGCCGAACCAAAGTATGACATGCTGGTAGGCAGTATGACTTATATCGCCCACAACTCACTTGTGTTCTACTCATGCATATAACATCAACATGAATAACCTAGGCTCGGATGCCACTGTTGGGTTTCGTAGTAATTTCAAAAAATTTCCTACGCACACGCAAGATCATGTGATGCATAGCAACGAGAGGGGAGAGTGTTGTCTACGTACCCACGCAGACCGACTGAGGAAGCGATGACACAACGTAGAGGAAGTAGTCGTACGTCTTCGCGATCCAACCGATCAAGCACCGAAACTACGGCACCTCCGAGTTCGAGCACACGTTCAGCTCGATGACGATCCCCGGACTCCGATCCAGCAAAGTGTCGGGGAAGAGTTCCGTCAGCACGACGGCGTGGTGACGATCTTGATGCACTACAGCAGCAGGGCTTCGCCTAAACTCCGCTATAGTATTATCGAGGAATATGGTGGCTGGGGGCACCGCACACGGCTAAGGAATAGATCACGTGGATCGACTTGTGTGTTTCTGGGGTGCCTCTACCTCAGTATATAAAGGAGCTAAGGGGGAGGGGGCGCCGGCCAGGAGGAGGGCGCAGGAGGAGTCCTACTCCTTCCGGGAGTAGGACTCCCCCCCCAATCCTAGTTGGACTAGGATTCCCCGAGGGGAAAAGAGAGAGAA
Source organism: Triticum urartu (assembly GCF_056163025.1). Classification (NCBI taxonomy): domain Eukaryota; kingdom Viridiplantae; phylum Streptophyta; class Magnoliopsida; order Poales; family Poaceae; genus Triticum; species Triticum urartu. The sequence goes on along the minus strand of NC_141876.1, from coordinate 8,301,488 downwards.
GGGAGGGGGGAGGCGCGCGGCCACCTTGGGCTGCCCCTTTCTCCTTTCCACTAAAGCCCATCTAGGCCCATATGGTTCCCGGGGGGTTCCGGTAACCTCCCGGTACTCCGGTAAAATCCCGATTTCACCTGGAACACTTCCGATATCCATACATAGGCTTCCAATATATCAATCTTTACGTCTCGACCATTTTGAGACTCCTCGTCATGTCCGCGATCACATCCGGGACTCCGAACAACCTTCGGTACATCAAAATGCATAAACTCATAATATAACTGTCATCGTAACCTTAAGCGTGCGGACCCTACGGGTTCGAGAACAATGTAGACATGACCGAGACATGTCTCCGGTCAATAACCAATAGCGGGACCTGGATGCCCATATTGGCTCCTACATATTCTACGAAGATCTTTATCGGTCAGACCGCATAACAACATACGTTGTTCCCTTTGTCATCGGTATGTTACTTGCCCGAGATTCGATCGTCGGTATCCCATACCTAGTTCAATCTCGTTACCGGCAAGTCTCTTTACTCGTTCCGTAATACATCATCTCACAACTAACATATTAGTTGCAATGCTTGCAAGGCTTATGTGATGTGCATTACCGAGAGGGCCCAGAGATACCTCTCCGACAATCGGAGTGACAAATCCTAATCTCGAAATACGCCAACCCAACATGTACCTTTGGAGACACCTGTAGTACTCCTTTATAATCACCCAGTTACGTTGTGACGTTTGGTAGTACCCAAAGTGTTCCTCCGGTAAACGGGAGTTGCATAATCTCATAGTTATAGGAACATGTATAAGTCATGAAGAAAGCAATAGCAACATACTAAACGATCGGGTGCTAAGCTAATGGAATGGGTCATGTCAATCAGATCATTCAACTAACGATGTGACCTCGTTAATCAAATAACAAGCAACGATGCACAAAAAAACTCAAATAAGAGAGGTTGACCAGAAAGTTCAACTTAAGAACTCCGGTACGCAAAAAGAATCAAATCAAACGGAGCAACGAAAGTCAAACGGTGAAAGAAAGAAGCTTCGTTTACTAATCTAAAACTAGGCCAAATTTTACAGTAACAAAAATTTGTTTGAGCTGATTAAACGGAAAGAGGGTTTCGAGACGAAACTCTAGGCGCTTGAATCGCCTGATTCCGAGAAAGGAGCGAGAAGAAAAACAGAAATTAAGATCGGATCTGAAATCTCGATCAGAAAAATCACGGAATAAAACCGAGAAAAAGAAAATCGACGAACAGATTAACGAATGAACGTTCGTTATCTGGATCTAAACGAAGAACACGTTCGTTAAAACGAACAAACGAGCGAACGCTCGCTAAATAAATAAACCAGAGAAAAACCGATCTATTTAAAAAACGAAAACTAGGGTTTCAAAAAAAACCGAACGGTTTTTCTTTAGAAAACCGGGGCGGTGCGGCGGCTACCTTGGCTCGGCTCTGGCGGGGCTGCGGCGGCGGCGGCGTGGGGTGGCGGGGCTGCGGCGGCGGCGGCAGGAGGCAGCGGCGGCTCCTGGCGGCGGCGCGGGCGGCGGCAGGCGGCGGGGCGAGCAGCTGCAGGCGGCGGGGCGAGGGGCTGCGGGCGGCGGCGACTTGGGCTCCAGGGGGGCGGCGGCGGTATTTAAGGGGAGGGGGCGGCGGCTGCTTGGGGAAGGGGGCAAGGCAGCGGCGGCGGCGGCGGGGAGTACGGCTCGGACTTGGAGTCCGGGTCGGCGGCGGCGGCGCGCTCGCGCAAGGCGGTGGCGGCTCGGGCCGGCCTGGCTCGGCTGGGCCTTAGGCCGAGTCGGGCGTGAGATATTTAAAAAGAAAATTAATTCCGCCGACAGAAGAAAAATCCAAGAAAAATAAATAAAAATCTAAAAATGCCAAAACAAATTTTCACCGTCTAAATAAAATATTTAGGACGAGTTGAACATTTTCTTGGCCCTAAAATGCAATTTTGAAAACATGCAATTTTTCTCATGCAAATAAAATCCGAATAAAACCAAATAAAATCCAATAAATGATTTTAATATTTTTCCTCCAATATTTCAATTATTTCGGAGAAGTCATATTATCTCCACTCATTTGATTTAATATGAAATATTTCAGAGAGAAAAATTATTAAAATCAAAATCCTCGTTTCATTATTTGATAAAAATCAAATATGAAAACAGGAAAATCCCCAACTCTCTCCGTGGGTCCTTGAGTTGCTTAGGATTTCGAGGATTACGGAACTGGAATGCAATAAGTCATGATATGCATGGGTGATCTATGTATAACATTCCAAATTGAAAATTTGGGATGTTACAAACCTACCCCCTTAAGATGAATCTCGCCCTCGAGATTCGGGTTGGCTAGAAAATAGGTATGGGTGGTCCTTGCGGAGATCATCCTCTCGTTCCCAGGTGGTTTCATCCTCGGTATGGTGGCTCCACTGAACCTTGCAAAACTTGATAACCTTACTGCGGGTGACTCTGCTGGCAAACTCAAGAATCTTAACTGGCTTCTCCTCGTAAGTCAAATCACTGTCCAACTGAATCGCCTCCAGGGGTACTGTATCTCTTAATGGTATATCAGCCATCTCAGCATGGCACTTCTTCAGCTGTGAAACGTGGAACACATCGTGAACTCCTGACAATCCCTCAGGTAACTCCAACTTGTAGGCAACTTCTCCCATCCATTCCAAAATGTGATACGGTCCTACAAATCTCGGGGCTAACTTTCCTTTAACTCCAAAACGTTTCACTCCTCGCAAGGGTGATACTCGCAGATATGCTCTGTCTCCAATTTCGTAGGTTACCTCCTTGCGTTTTGAGTCTGCATAACTCTTCTGCCTGGACTGAGCAATCTTCAGTCGGTCTCGGATCAATTTTACCTTCTCCTCAGATTCTTTAATCAGGTCTGGTCCAAACAACTATCGGTCTCCTACCTCATCCCACATCAACGGTGTTCTGCACCTGCGTCCATACAGGGCTTCAAACGGTGCCATCTTCAAACTGGCTTGGTAGCTATTGTTGAATGAGAACTCTGCATAAGGAAAATTCTCATCCCAACTAGATCCATAATATAGCACACAGGCTCTCAACATGTCCTCCAAAATTTGATTGACTCTCTCAGTTTGTCTGTGTGTCTGTGGGTGAAATGTTGTACTGAACTCCAATCTCGTTCCCAGAGTCTGGTGTAACTGATGCCAAAACTTTGAAGTAAACTGTGTTTCTCGATCCGATACGATGGTCCTCGAAACTCCATGCAGACATACGATCCTGGACATGTAGATCTTGGCCAACTTTGCACTTGTATAGGTGGTTTTCACTGGGATGAAGTGAGCTACTTTGTCAGACAATCAACTACTACCCATATGGAATCATGTCCTGCTTTAGTCCTGGGTAATGCGGTAATAAAGTCCATGCCAAGTTTATCCCACTTCCATTCGGGTATCGACATAGGCTGTAACAGTCTTGCTGGCTTCTGATGTTCTGCCTTAACTCTCTAACATACATCACATACGGCTACATACTCGGCAATATCCTTCTTCATACCAGTCCACCAGAAACGTTCCTTCAGATCCAAATACATCTTGGTGTTTCCGGGGTGTATCGAGTATGGTGAGTCATGGGCCTCTTGAAGTATTAACTTCCTGATCTCCTGGTTGTGGGGCACATAAACTCGGTCCTCAAACCATACGGTATCGTGCTCATCTTCACGAAAACCTTTGGCCTTTCCTTTGCCCATCTTCTCCTTTATCTCGGCAATCTCTTTATCATCTTTCTGAGCTTCCCGAATCTTGTCCAGCAATGTCGACTGAACCCCCATTGTGGCAATGAACCTTCTAGGTACAATCTCTAATCGAAGTTCCATGATGTCCTTTGCTAATTCCTTCGGCAGTCCTTTACATTCAAAGATATTAGCATAACTCTTCCGACTCAATGCGTCTGCTACGACATTGGCTTTTCCTGGATGATAGTGTAGCTTCATGTCATAATCCTTTATAAGCTCCAACCATCTCCTCTGCCTATGGTTCTTCTCCTTCTGGGTGAAGATGTACTTCAAACTCTTGTGATCCATGTACACATCACAACGGTTTCCAATAAGGTAATGTCTCCAAGTCTTCAACGCATGCACTGCGGCTGCTAGCTCCAAATCGTGTGTAGCATAATTCAACTCATGAGGTTTTAGTTTTCGTGAGGCATACGAAACAACTCTTCCGTCCTGCATAAGCACACATCCAAGTCCTAAACGAGAGGTGTCGCAATACACTTGGAACTCCTTATGTATATCTGGCAGTACTAGCACTGGAGCTGTAGTCAAATGTTTCTTCAACTCCTGGAAACTTGCTTCACAATCTTCTGTCCATTTAAACTTGGTATCCTTCTTCAATAGTTCAGTCATTGGTTTTGCAATCTTGGAAAAATTCTCAATGAATCTCCGGTAGTATCCTGCAAGTCCAAGAAAACTACCGATCTCGCTAACTGAGGTGGGTGCCAACCATTCAGTGACAGACTGAACCTTGCTGGGGTCTACTGCTATACCTTCTCCTGATATGACATGTCCAAGGAATCCGACTTCCTTCAGCCAAAACTCCCATTGGCTAAACTTAGCATACAACTGGTGTTCCCTGAGCTTCTCGAGAACTAAACGCAAATGCTCCTTGTGCTCCTCCTCGTTCTTCAAGTATACCATGATATCGTCAAGAAACACCACAACAAACTTGTCCAAATACTCCATGAACACCTTGTTCATCATGCTCATGAAATAGGCAGGGGCGTTAGTCAGTCCAAACGACATGACCGTGTACTCGTATAATCCATATCGCGTTGTGAACATCGTCTTTGGTATGTCCTTCTCTCGTATCTTCAACTGATGATACCCTGATCGTAAATCGATCTTTGAGAACACTTTAGCTCCTTGCAACTGATCAAACATATCGTTGATCATCGGTAGTGGGTACTTGTTCTTTATCGTCACTTCATTCAAAGCTTGATAATCAACAACCATCCTTAGGGATTTATCCTTCTTCTCAACCAAGAGTACTGGGGCTCCCCAAGGTGATGAACTTCTTCGGATGTATCCTTTCTCCAATAACTCCTTGATCTGTTTCTTAATTTCTTCCAGATCATTTGCGGGCATCTGATAGGGTCTCTTGGATATTGGTCCTGTACCTGGCAACAGCTCTATCAAAAACTCAATGTCTTTATCCGGCGGCATGCCTGGTAACTCCTCTGGGAAAACATCTGGGTAATCCTTTACTACCGGCACTTCCTCCTGAACAACTCCCGTAAGGGAATTCACTTGGCTCCTTTTAGGCACATGCCTAGACACATACTTAATCCTTTTTTCCTCCGGGGTGGTGAGATAAATCGACTTACTCGCATAGTCAATGCTTCCTCCATACTTTGACATCCAGTCCATACCCAATATCACATCCAATCCTTGCGACTCCAAGATAATTAGGTCGGACGGGAACACATGTGTGCCAATGGTTAAGGGTATCTGGTCACACCATCGGCTAGCCATATATTCTGCTCCGGGTGAACTCACTAAAAGAGGGGTCCTAAGGGTTTGGGTTGGTAGTTTAAACTTATCCTCAAATCCCCTTGATATGTATGAATGCGATGCACCAGTATCGAAAAGAACAAGAGTTGTAAATGACTTAACCAAAAACTTACCTATTACCGCGTCCGGCTGCTCTTCAACCTCCTTCACGTTAACGTGGTTCACTTGTCCTTTGTTGAATGGATTGGGCTTCTTCCCAGCGCTTCCATTTCCGTTTTCATTCCTTCCTTCAGGGCAATCATTGGCATAATGCCCTGTCTTCCCGCACTTAAAACAGGTAACCTGACTTAAGTCTCTTTTGGCGGGAGTGGACGGGTTGGGGCGGTTCTGATTGTTGTTAGCTCCGTTCCCATTCCCATTCTTAGCACCACTGTGGTTATTTGATCCTCCTCTAGTGTGGTTGTGACCTCCATGGTTGTGAACAAGTCCTCCCGAGTTCGGGGTTAGACGAGGCTTCTGCTGAGCTCCTGAGTTATACTTCCCTTATCCATATTTTCTCTTGCAGCTCTCAATCTGCTGCTATTTCCCTTCAATCGTAAGAGCCTTATCTACCAACTCCTGGTAGTTGTTGAAGGTTGCTACCAACAACTGCTTGCTCATCTCATCATTCAGCCCTTCCATAAACTTCTCCTGCTTCGTGGCATCGGTGGCCACATCATCAGGGGCATAGCGTGATAACTTGCTAAACTCATCCACGTACTGAGCCACAGTACGGTTCCCCTGGCGTAGGTTGCGGAACTCCCGCTTCTTCATCTGCATAGCTCCAGTTGAGACATGGGCGGTGCGGAAAGCTTGCTGAAACTGGTCCCAAGTGACGTTGGCTACAGGAAAAGTGGCTGTGTAATTCTCCCACCATGAGGCTGCTGCTCCATCCAATTGATGTGCGGCAAAGCGCACCCTCTCAGCATCTGTGCAACCTGCGGTGGTCAACTCCCTTCCAATACGGTGTAGCCAATCATCAGGAACTATAGGCTCGGTGCTACTGGAAAATACCAGCGGCTATAACCTTAGAAAACGGGCTAGGTTGTCCACTGGCGGTGGGTTGTTGTTGTTGTTGTTGTTGCCCTAGTTATGAACTAGCAATTGCATCAAGGCATTCTGCTGCTGGATCAACTGGGTGAGCTCCGGTGGGAAGGCAAAACCGGTGTCACGTCTCGGAGGCATCTGATGGGTTTAGATGGAAGAGATTTAGAATAGAAAAGGGGTCTAATGAGAAGGCACTACCCATATGCACATGAGACAAACACAATCATTTCACTCAATCAATCAAGAAAGGGCATACAAACGGTCTAGAACTATCGCAAAAATGCTCACTACTACTATATACATGGGGGAAATACTACTAATAGTTGGTGGTCATCTAGAAATTTTGATCGGTGGAAGACTCCATGATGTCTGCTCCAGCTTCGTCTTCAAAGTCATCCTCACTAGGATCGGAATCGGTGTCGTCGATGATGATGTAGTCCTCGGGGCGTATTTCCTTGGGTTCTTCTTCTTCTTCTATTGGTGCTGGTCCTCCCATGAATACTCCAATCTTCTTGACTAGGTCGTCATTCTTCTCCAGTAGGATCTTGATTTCCTCCTCATATCCATCGCGGGTAAACTTGAGTTCTTCCTCCAGCTCGATGATCCTATTCTTCGCCTTCTTCAAGTCCATCATGTCAATGCATATCTGGTTCTCCTGACGTCGAATGTGCTAGTTTAACTCCTGGATGAAAGCTACAATGGATTTATCCTTCTTGGTGCTGATCACTTCCCATTGCTCGTCTCGGCGCCCACATATATGGTAGATAGTGTCCTTAAGCTCCCTGTTGTAAACTTCTCCAATGTGTCCCATGGTGATGTGAGCTACCATACTCTTTCCTAAACTCCAGGTTGGTGCATCGAAGGAAAATTCTATGGGTTTAGAGGTTGGCGAGAACGTCCTTCCTGGAACTTGTACTTGAATCATCCAGCGCTCTTCTTCTGGTAAAGTGGCGTTGTACGTCCAGGTGAAGCTTGGTATTCCAATGTTCAGGTACCTAGTGACTTCCTTCAAGTGGCGTCCAAAAGGTGTGTCTTCATCCAGTTGTGCAAACTTGTTCTTCATCTCCGCCATCCTAAAGAGTAGAAAATAGAGAGGAGTCAGAAATGAGAAGTGTGACCTAGGGTTTATCTTAGTGGTCGTGTCCTACACTTAGCGTGTGCTCTGATACCATCTTGTAGCGACCCGACCTCAGATGGTCAAGTCTCTGTGCTTCAGTGTCATCCCTGGATCGGTAATGCTGACACACACAATACTCGAAGGATTTATAACAGAGTAGCAATCACACACTTATTACATCGAATGTCTCCGAAGAGAACTTATTACACGAATATGGCTTAAGGCCATCTAATGCGATAACAGCGGAAGGCTCGGAAGATAAGGTGAGTCCATCAACTCCAACGGCATAGCTGAGCTGCACGGCAATGACCTAACGAACCTTACTCCTCGTCTGAAAAGTCTGCAACAAAATACGTTGCAGCCCGAAAATGGGTCAGCACATGGAATATGCTGGCAATATAACACAGTAGAGCAGAAACGGAATAATGCTATCACTACATGCATATTTGGCTGGTGGAAAGCTCTATGGTTATAGTTTTGCGAAAAGCCAATTTTTTCCTATAACAAAGGAATAGATTTTAATTTAACTATCATGGTGGTTGAAACATCATTGAGAAGGTAATCCCAACTCAATCCCAATTAAAGTGATTAACAACCCAACAATATTAATTAAACATGGTGAGATACATGTGATAACCCAAGTACTAGATACTCAAGAATTGTCCATAACCGGGGACACGGCTAACCATAATTAGATTGTACACTCTGCAGAGGTTTGCGCACTTTTCCCCACAAGACTCGATTGCCTCCGTTGGATTTCTCGCACTACATGGCGTTTGAGAAACGGATGACCGAGACACAGTCTTTCGGGAACGTTAACTCTCTACTCCGGGTAGACCATACCGAACCTACAAAAACCCACTACCTGCTGATCTACCTCTTCAAGAGCTTCACGTAACTTACTCAACTATGCTAGAGCCCATAATAGCTTGTGGCTGCACACGGAAGTTTCTAGCATGAATCAACTCAGTTCCCTTTGAGCCTGGGTGGCGGTCCATAGGAAGATCACACGGGTACCCCGGGATTTCCGAAAAAAAACGGACAACACTGGGTTCCCCAGGTGCCTTAATCCACCCAGTTGTTTGATTAAGTTGCCACCTTAAGTTGAACCATTAGTTAACAATCTCACATCTGACATGAATTTCACTCAAACCCAAACCACGTCTACGAGCATAGCATAGCAATATAAGCAATACGTAAAAGTAAATCCCAAGGGTTTGAATATAACAGGGCAATAGGTTCTACCTCAGCAACTGTTTGAGGATGGGAACTAATGCATAAAAATTGGGTAATAATGGGATATGATCAAAGTGTTACTTGCCTTGCTGACAATCTGCGAAGCCTAGAGACTCGTAGTAACACGCTTCGCACTCCGGGAATTCTATCGCAAGCAAACAATAACATACATAAGTAACAAGCAACGATGCACAAACAAAACTCAAATAAAAGAGGTTGACCAGAAAGTTCAACTTAAGAACTCCAGTACGCAAAAAGAATCAAATGAAACGGAGCAACGAAAGTCAAACGGCGAAAGAAAGAAGCTTCGTTTACTAATCTGAAACTAGGCCAAATTTTACAGTAACAAAAACTTGTTTGAGTTGATTAAACAAAAAGAGGGTTTCGAGACGAAACTCCTGGCGCTTGAATCGCCTGATTCCGATAAACGAGCGAGAAGAAAAACACAAATTAAGATCGGATTCGAAATCGCGATCAGAAAAATCGCGGAATAAAACCGAGAAAAAGAAAAACGACGAACAGATTAACGAACGAACATTCGTTATCTGGATCTAAACGAAGAACGCATTCGTTAAAACGAACGAACGAGCGAACGCTCGCTAAATAAATTAACTGGAGAAAAACCGATCTATTTAAAAAAATGAAAACTAGGGTTTAAAAAAATCGAACGGTTTTTCTTTAGAAAACCGGGGCGGTGCGGCGGCTACCTTGGCTCGGCTCCGGCGAGGCTGCGGCGGCGGCGGCGTGGGGTGGAGGGGCGGCGGCGTCGGCGGCGGGAGGCGGCGGCGGCTCCTGGCGGCGGCGCGGGCGGCGGCAGGCGGCGGGGTGAGCGGCTGCAGGCGGCGGGGCGAGGGGCTGCAGGCGGCGGCGACTTGGGCTCCAGGGGGGCGGCGGCTGCTTGGCGAAGGGGGCAAGGCAGCGGCGGCGGCGGGGAGTCCGGCTCGGACTTGGAATCCGGGTCGGCGGCGGCGGCGCGCGCGCGAGGTGGTGGCGGCTCGGGCCGGCCTGGCTCGGCTGGGCCTTAGGCCCAATCGGGCGCGAGATATTTTAAAAAAAAAAAATAATTCCGCCGACAGAAGAAATATCCTAGAAAAATAAATAAAAATCTGAAAATGCCAAAACAAATTTTCACCGTCTAAATAAAATATTTAGGACGAGTTGAACATTTTCTTGGCCCTAAAATGCAATATTGAAAACGTGCATTTTTCTAATGCAAATAAAATCCGAATAAAACCAAATAAAATCCAATAGATGATTTTAATATTTTTCTTCCAATATTTCAATTATTTTGGAGAAGTCATATTATCTCCACTCATTTGATTTAATATGAAATATTTCAGAGAGAAAAATTATTAAAATCAAAATCCTCGTTTCATTATTTGATAAAAATCAAATATGAAAACAGGAAAATCCCCAACTCTCTCCGTGGGTCTTTGAGTTGCTTAGGATTTCGAGGATTGCGGAACTGGAATGCAATAAGTCATGATATGCATGGGTGATCTATGTATAACATTACAAATTGAAAATTTGGGATATTACAGGCGCTTAGGCACGCCTAGGCACTAGGCAATGGCCAAACGCCTCGCCTAGGGCATAAATGGAGGTCTAGGCAGGGCAAGTAAGGAATTGCCTACACAAGCAAGAAATCATGCAACATACTGTACTGATATGCTAACCGGGTTATATTCCAATGGCAGTAGACGGTAATTAACTTATGTATATGCCCTAAACTAATATCAACACCCATATAATAATCACAAATACACTACGAGTAAAAACTATATTACCGCCTAGGCCGCGCCTAGGGTGCTTAGGCGCCGCCTAGGCACTAGGCGAAGGCAAACCACCCCGCTTACGCCTACCGCTTTTTCCAACCTTGCTTACAACAGTGTTGTTGAACTTCTGTGGTACCAGTGCTTGAACTTCACAGGTAGCAGTAGGACTACCTAGTAGTGTCACACTCAAAATTTTCTTAAAGCAGTGTTCTTGAACTTTTGTGGTACCAGTGCTTGAACTTCACATAAATAACTATATTTTTCTGAACATGTTACATATATTTTTCTTAGAGCTTTGTCCTTGAACTTTTGTGATTCCTGTATTTGAACTTCACATTCATAACTAATTTTTTTAAAGATGTGACAGATAATTTTGGTTTCTTGTATTGTTAGTTGGAATTCTGTGCTAACAGTGGTTGAACTGCTTGCTTTACATTATTTTTCAGATAAAACCAATGTACCCAATACAGACCCATAGACTGAAAAGATGATGAAACTTGTAGAGGTTTTTTTGAACTCACATGTTAGAATGCAAGTTGGGTGCTTGTTGTTCATGCACCGTACAAATGTATCGAACATCCACTTGAATGACTTTGCATCTTCGTCTCTGATCAGGGTAACAGCAAATATCGTTGACTGCAAGTGATGGTTTGTTCCAACAAACACTCCCAGAGGCATGTGAAATCTGTTGGTCTTGTAAGTTGTGTTGAACGTTACGCAATCGTCAAAGTCTTGATAGGCTCCTCGGTAGCTTGCAGTGGACCAGAAATTTTTTTAATTGACTTGTCCTTGTCTACTTGTATGTCATAGAAAAACTCATCATTGATTGCCTTCATGTCTTTGAAGAATGAAATAAGTTTCAGCACATCATCCAAATCATCTTTCCTTGCATTCATGGCTTTTCTGCAAATTACATGCAAACATGCATTTGTTATTTTTCCTAGCAAAGGGTTGTGACCTAGGATGCTATGTACATTGCAGCATGTGGATGTTTGAATACTTACCGGTTTAGTAGGTCTCGTCCGGTCATGCTTAGGAAGTAGCTTCCATCTTCATTTTCAGATAGCATGGACATGATTGTTGTGTGCTTGACATCATGGTACTGCAGGAGCTTTACATACTCCAAAATAGTGGGGTCATAATTCTTGTGTGAGTGCAAGAATACCAGCATGTCATCAGTTTGCATGAGTTGGTGATTATGTTTGTACTCAATGTCCACCGCCATGCATGTGTTATCCTCCTGCACCTTCACCCTCATTCTTGCATTGCAGCCTGTCCTCTGCGATGTTTTGTTTCGCTTTCCTGTTAGCCTCTAAAACAGAAGATGTGTGTATCCCTTGGAATGCGCAAACAAAATACTTGTGGTTGTCATCCCCCCCCCCCCGTCTTCCTAATTCCAAAACCAGTGTGTCTAGCGTATTTGTTATAAAATTCTCTTTCTTTCTCTACATCTTGGAATTGCATCTTTAGTCTTGGTATTAGATAATCCAGGAGATCTGGCGTCTGCAGAAAAAGAAAAAAATAAATCCAAACGGCACGTTAAAATGCAGTTTACGAGCTTGTTATCCTGGAGGGAGCAGAAAATTTGCAGATAATACAAGATCCATATATAAAAAAATTTGTTTCACTTACGTGCGTGTATGATCGCAACTCCACCGGAGTCTGCTGCTGTCCCTCTGGGATGGGCCACGGCGGAGTAATCATAGTAGAATGTAGGAATGGATCACGAGGAGGAAGGAGGACTAAAGATGGCCCCTCTCTTGTTTTTGTCCTTTTTGCTTGAGGTGGTTGTGGAGGTATTGCGATCCTAGTCTTGGTTTGCTCTTTTGTTTTGTGAAGCAATCCATCTACCTTATGTCCCGTACAATTCTGACTTATAGCAGCAGAAGGATCCAACGGTGGTAGTGTGCAGAGCACTCTCCTCCGTGTGTGTGTTCCTATTGGATTTGTCCTGGGATCCGATTTAGTTGCTTCGCTTTGGCATTGATGAGGCACACCAGGATAACCTCCAGAGTAACACGCAGGACTTGAGCTAACCCCCTCCTCCATCGGCGTGCTTGGGAGTCTGCTGTAGGATACAAAGAATCCGCGGGGGATTTCCGGCGTCACCCAATTAGGTGGAGGCACAAAGTTGTTCGGATAGGGCTGTGACCCAGCATCTTGGAAGTATCCATGTTTTTCGGGTGTCATCCACTTTTGGTCTGGAGCAGGTTGGCAATGCTGTTGGTGCGTTTGAGGTATGACCCATTGAGGGGGTGGTGCAACGCGTACAGGCTTAGGATTATGTACTTGCTGCCATTAGTGCAGAACCGGGCAATAGCACCGGTTCGTAAGGCCCTTTAGTGCCGGTTCGGTAACCGACACTAAAGTGTGGGCACTAAAGCCCCCCCCCCTTTAGTACCGGTTCAGCACGAACCGGTGCTAAAGGGCAACCATGTGGCACGAGGCGCGCCGTGGTCTGGAGGACCTTTAGTCCCGGTTGGTAAGGATTATTTTTTATTTATTTTTGAAATGAAGTAAAAACAGCCCGCCTACTGGGCCGGTACGGCCTGCGTACGACTAGAAACCCAATCTCTAGTTGGGCCAGGATGCAGGCCCATACGGCCCAGTAGGCTCCACAGGGCAGAAGACTTGCAATAGGCCCACAAAGGCCTGCTTAGAGAGGAGCTCGATACGGTAGCCGCGGCGGGGCTTATAACCGGTGCGAACTCCTCTCAACTAGCGAGGTGGGACTAAACATTATGCACTGCGGGTGGCAGCGCACCACCTTTAGTACCGGTTGGTGGCTCCAACCGGTACTAAAAGGGGGGTCTTTAGTACCGGTTGGAGCCATCAACCCGTACTAAAGGCCACCACCTTTAGTACCGGTTCGTGGCTCCAACCGGTACTAAAGACCCCCCCCCCCTTTAGTACCGGTTGGAGCCACCAACCCGTACTAAAGGCCACAACCTCTTTAGTACCGGTTCGTGGCACGAACCGGTACTAAAGGTTCGCCATGAACCGGTACTAATGAGCACCGCCCACCTAGCCGTTGGAACCGGTACTAATGGTCACACTAGTGCCGGTTCAATTACAAAATGAAACTAATGAGTTTCACATTAGACCATTTTTCTACTAGTGTGCTGGGAACATCTAAGCTTCTTCATGCGTCTCTCGTCTTGCTGACATAAACGAAAAAAAATGTTTATTAGCACACAAGTTACATATGTCTATACCTTTGTAACTGAACTGAGCATAATTGATAGCCTGAACTTCCCATATACAAAGTGGTGTTCATGTGCAGATTTTTTCCCCTAGGACACGCATCACAGTATGCACTGAGCTGAGCATCTGCCAATACTTTTGTACCTGAGCTAAGCATCCTTTACAGAATGAACCTCACATTCTGTTAATTGTACACTATTTGATTACTTATATGTACTTGAACTGAGCACTCTCCACAACCTAAACTTCTTGTTTTGCAAAGGGAAATATTGTCTACAGTTAAAAAACCTAAACATTCACGAGTTTGAATGGTTGGACCACTAGTGCATACCAACCTGACCTCCATGCGAGATTACATGCATGTTCTATTTTTTGTTTTTTTGCACAAAACTAGATACATACCAACATGAGCTCTTTATACACTCAATAATTGAACTTCACATGGCTTTTACATGTGAATGCAGGCAGATTTTCTACTGTTTGTAGCCTGTACTAAGGCTCACAAAATACCTGAACTTCACAAGGCTGTAAGCAGGCAAATTTTAAAAAAGCTTTTGTAGCCTGGACTGGTGCTCACACACCACCTGAACTTCACATGGCTGTAAGAAAATAACAAACAGAAGGAAGAAGTACAACCATACCCTGGCTAGAAGTTCGGCCAACCTTTTTCCAGCAGCTGATAGGCCACCTTGAGAGCAATTTGTCGGAGAGCTAGGAGAGGAACCGCATGGCAATCCATGTCTTTCATAGGGCGCGAAGTTCACTTGCATGAAGCAAGAAGGTCAGGTAAGGGAAGATTGAAGGAGTCTGCAAGATCAGGGAGGAAATTCATATACCGTTCTTAGATTTGAAGGCGCCGCCGATGCGGCCTCCGCCACCGAGATGCTTCCTTGGGCGCGCTGTTCGCCCTAGGTTGCGCCTTGGCCATCATGAGCATTGCTAAGACATTGGGTGGTGACGATGGACCGAGGAGGAGACTACCGGAAGCCATGGCTGTTAGTGGCAGAAAGTCGGGCGGCTTCGCCGCCTCCAGGCGCCGGCGGTTGGGCAGGAGGTGGAGACGGAGGGGGCAGAGCTCGATCCGTTCGGCCAGGATCTAGAGAAGGAGGGGTGGCACTGGATCCGGTGGATTTTTGGCGGTGGAGACCGGGGATCGAGGGGAGGAGCGGCGAGGAGGGGGGTTGGGGAGGGGCGGCTCGATCGGGATCGGGGTCCAGGTGGGATGCTGTCGGGCCAGGCCGGCCGTTCAGGGAAGTTCGGGAACCTATCTTCGGGCCCTACATACTACATACTACACGTATATACGTTCTACGTAGTATTTACCATATCGGAGAGTATATACGCGTAGTATGTAGTATGTAAGAATGTTTAGGTAGTATATATACTATTTTTAGGTAGTATGTAGTATATTTTGAGCATACTCCTTTTTACATACAAATATGTACATATTTCACAAATATTATAAAAACATGGGCTCACATGCAATTTTTTCGCATAACTCGCTTTGGAGTATCTTAGTAATAGTATATCTTGTATCTTATATTTACTAATTGGAGGCACCAAACAAGCGACCACGTTAATTCTCAAAAACTAAGAATATTATTCATCCGATCTCCGTATTAAGTATCTACAGCCGTCCAAGAGAAAACAAGAGTCCTGGCTTACTGTCCCACGTCATGCTCCATGTAATGTAAAAAAACATCTCCCTGGCCAAATTCCGATCTCCGTACTAATTATCTAGAGATTTTTGTTATTAGGATTTTTTTATGCAGTGGGACTTGATCTCAAAGAACAAGTGCAACATTAGGGTTAGTTTTGTAAGATTTTGATAATGTGCGTTTAGTTACAGACCTATCTAGAATTCTAGATACATATAACTAGGACGGATAAGATTTGTAGGAGCCATACAATCCAATTAGGGATTCAGTTCATCAAAGATGTTTCTACAGATCGTCAGATCCCTAGCGCAGCTCTTTCAGATCGCCCCACTGCTTCCTATCTGCAGTCTTCAAGTAAAACGATTCAATGAGCCTCTTGCTGCAGAAATTTCAACTGCCACAAGAAGGATGCCGACCTGTGGTTCATCTTGGCTAAGGTGCCATACAATCCAGTTAAGGGATTATTCATCGAAGATGTGGCCGTACTTTCGCACAACAAACTCAAGCACATCTGATGTGTTGTTAGAAACAGGATGAGTTGTTTTGGATCTTTCTTTGGTCTACTCATCTCTGCTTCTTATTGGGAAAAACTACAGGTTTGATTTGGATCTGTACTTTCAATTTTATGCTTCCCTAATTAAGGCCATGTCCATCATAGAAGCACAAACGATACTCCGTTCTGGTGCTTTTTATTTATCTATAGTGCCGTCTGCAGGCCTATTTATATGTTATTTGTAGACATGGAATGTTCATGCGTTCAAGAGGTCAAGAAGATGACACCTTAGCAGTATCTATTTGAAGCAACACGAGAGATCTAAAAAGATGCTCAAGGTAACCTCATGGTCTGTTCACCTCCTCAACAATGTTGAAATGTAGCTCTGTGTGGAAAATAAAAATGCCACATTTTTTCATCTTCATGTCTTCTTATTTATGTCTATATTATGTAACAAGTGCTAACTGTTACTGTTTCTTCCGTCTCTAACAGATCAAATTAGTGGTTGGTACTTTGTTTCTCACGTAAAGAAACTGCTGTAGTAGTAGGAGGATTCTCCTAACAAAGAGAGCCTTTATTTTTTTTCTTAGAGATCTATATGATTAAGGTTTGCTTGATGCTGTTCAGATCATGTTTCGTCCTGTCTTACATTGTAGATTGTTTAGAGTTTCTACGCCAAGCTGAAAGCGTAAAGGTCCAAAGGTCTCTAAGCAACCAATTTATATGGTCTCTGATTCATGATAATTCTGAGCCTAAATTACATATATTTGGAGGTAATCAAATGTTAGTTGCAAACTAGATTAGATAAGCATAGGAGGTTAGATGATCTCATAGTTCTTCAGAAGTTGTTGCTATTCTCTGTTTTAGAACATATCAATTCTGTAAAAATAGCAGAGAACGTAACACCTTTGCACCTACTATTGCTTATTAAATATTTAAGATTGCTCTTCTGTTCTGCAAAGCTGTTGCCCTGTCATTGCAGGGAAAACATATTAAAATATTTCAAGACCCTGGATTTGTTTTCTGAGAAGTTTTTATATATGCTTAAATAGTTGGAATTTTTCTTCTGAGTATTGTTTTCCATGTAATATAAGAATCATTGTATATTGTGTTTTTGTCATACCTTTCGCCGATAGGTCCAATCTCCGTTTATTTTGTACTTATGGTTCCTTTAATAATGCCTCATTGATAACTTGAAATTCCTTAGCACAACAAATCTGTACTGATTTGATTTCACATATATTTTTCCATTATGGTATTTAGGATTTGTGTCACGATCCAGGAGATAAATTTAGGAGGTTCCCACTGCCTCAGGCAATTTCATATGGTATAGGTCATTAGGTCAAGTCAAAAAAATCTACAGGCATATTGATTGAAAATAGATCGCCGCATCGAATCGGAAGAGCAGACAAACTAGCAGGTAAGTAATATTTATTTATTTTTTGTTGTGTTGTTTTGGTTCTGACTACAGAACTTGAATTATATACAATTTTAGTGCACTTCTAAAATTTATGCTTCGTTATGCATGATGCAAGATTCAACCGACCAAGTTATATGGCGTTCTGAACATGGGTGTCCACTATATTGACCTCTTGATATGCTTCTATTATATTTCTCTAAAAGAGACAAAAAATAAAGAAATAATAAAAAGTTTCCCCCAATCTAGCGGCGACGATCGAGTTCCAACCGGCCGATGGATAGCGAGGACATCTCCCTGTTGTCTAGATTGTGTGCCACAGTCAGTTTAATTTGCTTCGTCTCCAACACGTACTTCATGCTGCCATCAACTGTAGCGCTGCCTGGGCTGATGGACAACCATGACATCAGTATTGTGTGGATTTTGTTTTTTTTTGGAAAAGGAGGATGGCCCCCCAGCCTGTGTGGATTGTGTGCAACGCCCACTGAAGTTTGCTTCGTCTCTAACACGTAGCTCATGCAACCATGAACTGTAGGGTTGCCTGAGATCTGTACTCGGCTCCTTCTCAGGTATAAACGTAGTTCTTTGGTGTTTTATGCTAAGTGCATGCTCGCAGCTTTTCAATCAGATGGGTAAGAGTGTTTCTCCTTCTCAGGTACAAACGTAGTCGTTTGGTGTCTGACCATTTTAATCTTGGTTCCATTGGTCGTCAAACACCGGCTGCCCCTGTCTCAAGGAGAAAAAGGCATGACTGTGGCAAGCACGGGCTGCAGTGAGGGATCTACACAAGGAGAGAGAAAAAATCTGATCAAATAGTACAAGAGGAGGTTTGGGCGAAAATCAGCTCAAGTTTCAAGTATCTGCTCCTTTTCGTTTTAGCTATACTTTGCTCTCCCTGTGCACTTTTTGTGGGCTGCACGGTGTGTCACTTTGTGTGAGAAATAGCTTGATATGACTTAGTACATTCTCCCGCCATATTAACAAGAGTGCTCAGTTAACAGTTTGCAAGATAATTGTTTTTTTATCATTTATTAGTTGCAGCCCACAGATACTAACTTACCAGAAAAATAAGATTACGCAAGATTATAATTCGCTACTCAGGATTTGAAATCCTTGATAATTTCAACCATTTCCACTTTAGGTATTAATGATGTTAGAGAAGAATGAATATCACATATTAGGTACCACGACAGAAATGAGTATCACATATTAGGTACCTCATGATGTACATTTTTTTATTTTAAGTTTGCTCAAGTATTGAAACAATGCAAATCTACTACACTGATAAGATGTCCGCATATCAGAACTACAAAAGCAAGAAAAGAAATCATGTTATGGCAGCATATGCTTCTCGCATTAGTTTTTCAGTTGTGAATTTCTGTAATTTTCTAATACTTTGGTACTAAGGGTTTTAAGAGCATGAATATTGCAATGATATTCCTTTCAGGTGTAGGAAAGTAGTTGTGATGTGCAGAATACGTGGTGGGTGAGATTGATCAATCATGCATGTGTTAACTTAAAATACATAACTTAGAGAGCTAAATTTTGGTCCAAAACAGGATTCTGAAGGGGGCTTTAGAGACATTTCATTCATGGTACTTCATTCTGCTTTTAGGTTGATGAAAGCTGCACCTAACTTTTAGTATATTCTAATAATTTTGGACCTAATAATCATAACAAATGTTCAGTAGCATGATAATGATTTGACTTATCCAAGTCCTTCAAGTTGAAGAGAAGTAACTACATTCCTCATCTGTAACAACCATGCATGATTCCATTTTTCCTTCTTAGGGAATATATGTACGATATCAAACTAACGGTTCTAATTCTCAGGACCTTTAATATCTGATGCTCATTTTTCTCTACTGGGTATGTGGTCCCTTCTAAGTGTTTCTTCAAAATCCATATTATAATTCCACTTTCCAGTTGTATTGTCTCATAATGTTAATTGTATTTCTATATATGGCGTATATGATTAGTTGGGAGATATTGGAGGTTCCAGTCCAAGTTCTAATATATTTCGAACCCCTACTGTATTATTGTACATTCGTATTTCGAAAATCACTAGACCGTGCAAGCGCACGGGTTGATGACTAGTGAACATAATAAGAATAATAAAGTAGAGTATATACTATCACATGGTAGTATATGAGAAATGGGTGTAGCTACACCTGGTAGTAGGATGCATTTTCTCTATATGTATAGTAAAAGCCAGATAAGTTAACCGTTTGATCCGACCAGTGAAAATCTAAACCAACTGCGTGACCAATGCCAGGGCATGTATTAAATGTATATATTATTTTATGTCTGTCACTGGAAGCAAGCAGAAATGGCCAGGGAATGCATTTAAGTTATGTATCGATGAGATGTCAGAGTGACGGATCGATCCAGACATCCGCAGTCATATATATGTCATATATATATGCGACCATGTGCTTCTTATGACGTACTCCCTCCATTTCAAATTACTCGTCATAGAAATAGATGTATCTAAAACTAAAATATATCTAGATGCATCCATACCTGCGACAAGTAATTCGGAACGGATGGAGTACTAGCTAACCGTGTGTGTCGACGTGCAAGTTTGAGCTATCGCCAGTCAGACGACAGAAAAATGCCATCGACGTCGGGGCCCGGCCGGCGAGGCAAGCCTTTCCGACGGATAGAGGAGGCTATCAGGCGGACTATACATGGGCAGGCTGGCTGGTAGGAATTGATGGGCAGCGGGACCGCGGCAGGAAGAAGAAACTGTGAATCGATTCACGTTGAGCCGAGGGACCAACGATCGGGACCCATTGCAGAACGGGGTGTTTGCATGTATACGCAGGTGCGTGTAGAGAAGTTACCACTTTTTTTATATGTAGAGAAGTTAGTACTGCTCGCAGCACGTCAGCATTCTTTGGTAGGAGAAAATTTTAAGTTGGCTCGATTGATATGAGCCGTTTGTTGGTTCAGATCCAATAGTTAATGTTTCAGTTACGGCGTGAGCGGTAAAAGCATCTTCACTCGTTCGGCCCCAGGAGCACCCGGCGATTGTGGTTTGACCCTTCGGCCGGCGCTTTTTTGGTCCTGGGGCGATCTAGTTCCGAGTCACATCTCCAGCTTTCGGCCCCAAAATGCATATAAATTCAAACTTAACATTTCCCGCTATCAAAAAAAGGCCATAAGTTCGGCGATCAACGGCTGTCACAAAATTCGGCGATCACCAAGCCACAGCTCGACGATCAATCATACTCGAAAGTTCGGCTTTCAAGAGGAAGGACGCATAGACAATGCATCTAACGGCGGCGTGCTCCTCTGGTGTCGGACTAACGGGAGTTGGCGTGCTCGGGCTGGTCGGCATCGGCGCGGCTTCTGTGCCGGGCGTTGTGGAGGCATCCTCACTCGGGCTTGGCGGCGGTGTTGGGGTTGGCGTGGGAGTTGGCGCGGTCGTCGACGATATCTGGTTCAAGATGAGGCCGCACTCCGCCAAACATCACGTCTTGACCTGCTCATCCATCGTCGACATGTCCGCCCCCATCAGGAATGCCAAGTCGGTGTTCCTCTTCTTCGCAGCGACATTTGTCCGGAGTAGGTTGAGCTTGACGGCGCTGTTCGTCATCAACGCCGACCACGGTGCCTCGGCTTTCTCTTCCCTGTGGGCAGTGTGGTTCTTGGCGTCGGCGATGCACTGCTCCATGGACGCATGCAGCCGCTCGGTAGCCGGTGCGGCGTCCTTCGCCGTCTTGGCTCGTTTGTTGCCATGAGGGCGCCCATCTGCCACCCCCGGTGTGGGCGCGTCCGGCTTGTACATCTCCTTGGCCTTGGCGAGGGTGCGCCGGACATCCACCCACTTCTCGCACCGGGAGAACACGTGGAGGTACTTGAACTGTTGGTCAGTGCTGGAGGTACATGGCGAACACCCGAACCATCTCCGCCGGAACAATTGTCGGCGACGCACATGACGAGAAAAGAAGTGACAGTCGGCATCTGTCCAGACCTGACCCTCGATGTTGGCGCCGCTTTCCGAGTGCGCCGCGATCTCCTCGATGATCACATGTCATTTGTTACAGGCCGTTTCAATGATCGCCCAATGGTTTGGCATGGCCTTCGAGCCGCGCTTCATGTGGATGGTGGCGAAGTAGGGGTCGACCAACTTGCGCTCATCGAACTCCGACTTGATGTGCTCCCAGTACGTGTCGGCGTTCTCGTTCGTGGCGGTGATCGGGTCGAGGCAAACGGTCTTTCATGCTTTGGCGAGGCACTCGTCTTCTTTGGACGTCCACTTGACGTGCGTCTCGCCGGTCCTGGCTCCCCGCTTCTTCTTTTTCCCTTTCCTCGTCGACGCAGGTGCCAGCTCCTCCTCCTCCTTCTCCTTCTCCTCCTCCTCGCTGTAGTCGAGCTTGTCGTCCATGGCGCCAGCAGGGTCCATTGTATCGTCTTGCGCGTGGAACCCAGGGGAGGCGACGGAGGCCGAGCCGCTCGTGATGATGACGTCCATGTCAGCTTCCATCGCGTCGGGGTTGCCAAAATACGACGAGGAGGCCTGTGAGAAGTGCAGGGCGCCATGGCGCAGAGCCGGCATAAGCCAGCAGCGAGTAGGTGTATGGGGGGTACTGGACGTGGGCGAGGGCATGCGCTGGTCGTGGTTCAGACCGGAGGGTAAGGCGCGCTGGCCATGCAGAAAGGTGATGTTGGGGTTGAATACGCCGTTCGCGTCGCCGTCGACATAGCCGGGCGAGGGTGAGCACCCCCAGGGCTGCGGCGATGGTGAGAAGATGGCCGGGGACCTGACGCTCTGTTGGCTCCACACAGCTTCCGGGCTGTGGCCGCCAGGTGGATTCATCATCCCCGCACGAGACGCCTCTGCCTGCTCCGCCGCCGCCGCCCTATCCCGGGCCCTCTTGGTGTTGAGCCTGTTCCGCCGGTGAGTGGTGACAGCCTCCCGGTGCTGAACCTCCGCCTTCCAGTCGGTGTTCGACATTGTAACACCCTGATAGTTCAGCTACAGTAATCCCCTTCTAATGATGCCTTGTCATCATTGTTACTGTTACTAATATCACTTTGATTCAAATCCATCAACAAGCCATCTCCTTCCTCCCTGTACAGAGGCTTGGCGTGGCAGAAATCCAGGGCGCCCGGTCCGCCGATGCTCGATGTCTGGCACTACAGGGACACCGGGAGGAGCATAAGACCATCCCCAAACGAATAGGCAAACCATAGCGCCCACTTTCTCCTCCCCTCGCTCGTTCTCTTCTTCGAATCGCGTAGCCGCTCGCTACTGTCACCATTACAATGGCCACCGAGCTCCTCGCGCGCTGAAACCTTGCCAGGAGACGCGCCAGACTCGTCTACTTCGACTACAGCCACCAGTTCGAGCCGGGGCACCGTCAATCGTCGGGATCGAGTCTTCTTCCCCGTCAAGCAGCGCGGCGCCGGACGCCCTCGAACCGTCGCCACCTCTCCGCTCGATCCGTCGCCTCCGAGCCTTCCCCAAGCCCACTAAGCAACTCTGCAGGCTCGATGTGAGCTTCTCTTTCGTTTCCCCTTCCCCCCCCCCCCCCCCCCCCCCCCCCCCCCCCGTCCCCCTCACCGTAGCGCCGCTCGTCCGCTCGTTGCCGCGCTCCCGATGCGCCCGCACCTCGCCCTGACTGTCCGTGCTCCGGACGCACGCACCGCGCGCCCGCACACCCTGTCACGGTCGCCCCCTCCCTACGCCCTCTGTAGCCGCCCCGCATCTGCCACTCACGTTGTTGCCGTCGCCGTGCGCCACGCCTGCTCCTGCAGCCCCGCGCCCGCCACCGCCGTACCCACTTCGCCTGGCCGTGCCCGTCCCCGCCTCCTTGGACGCGGCCCCGCCTGCTGCCGCCCGTGTCCGCCGCCTCCTCTGCGCGCTACTGCATGCTGCTGCTGCCCGCGCCAGGCCGTGCTCGCACCACCCGGCCGTGCCCGCACCCACCCCCGCCGCGCCATACGCTGCTGCTGCTCGAACGCCGCCCAGCGCGCACTCCCGCTCCACCGCAGCCACCGCCTCCAGCCGTCGCCGCCCCGCACCTCCAGCCGCCGGCCGTCCCGCTAGTCCGGCCGGCCGCGCCGTGGCTGCCGGCGCCTTGTGCCCGCGCAAGCCCAGCCGGCGAGGCCGCTAGCCTCTGCCTGGGTCGGCCCCTATTCGGTTAATCAGGGGTTAACCCCCCCACTAACCCCACTGAATCCACTAAGCCCCCCGGCCCACTAACCAGGGGGCCCCACGCCCCTGTTTTTTTAAAAAGAGTTAAAAATAATTATTAATTAATAAGTTAATTAACCTAATTAACTATGTTTAATTAGCTTAATTACATGACTAGTCTAATTAAACTGTTAGGTTTGCTGTAGTTTCAATGACAGTGGGCCCCACACCCTGTTGACCGGTCAACGTTGACTGGTCAACTAGGGTCCCCCTGGCCCGCTTGTCACCTTCTGGTACACCCCTGCGTACACGGATCCGGGTGCACATAGCGTTTTAGCTATTTAATTTCCATTTAATAACAAATTCAGAATATTGTTTAAATCTTTGAAAAATCGTAGAAAATAATCCGTAACTCGGATGAAAAAGTTTTGTACATGAAAGTTGCTCAGAACGACGAGACAAATCCGAATAGGCAGCCCGTTCGTCCGCCACGCATCCCTAGCATAGCGAACACGCAAGTTTCCCCCTCCGATTCATCAGTCCGAAAACGCGAAATACCGGGGATACTTTCCCGGATGTTTCCCCCCTTCGCCGGTATCCCCTCCTACCGCGTTAGGTCACACCCGGCACATCTTATTGCCATGTTATGCTTTGTGGTGCTATGTTTGCTTTATATTTACTGTTTCTTCCCCCTCTTCTCTTCGGTAGACCTCGAGACCGATGCTGCCCTTGTGATCGACTACGTCGACGACGACCCCCCTCCTTGCCAGAGCAACCAGGCAAGCAAACCCCCCTTGAGCATTCCGATAGCGCCCATTTCTTTCCTTCTCATGCTTGCATTAGAACTGCTACTGCTTTCTGTATGATCCTACTGTGATGCATAGCCTGTTGTTGTTACCTGCTTTTATACCTTACCTGCTTATCCTAAACTGCTTAGTATAGGTTGCTTAGAGATCCATCAGTGACCCCCACCTTGTACCAGTTGCCTCGCTTTATGTTTGATGACTCGATCAACGTGATCGACGTCCAGACCCCGACACCGCACATCACCCCCCTAGTTGTACGACACTACAGAGTTACTATCGAGTGCCGAGGGTGAACCTCATACATCACTCCTGATGAGATCTCTGTAGTATAGCTATCCGGTCGTGGTCATCGAGGGTGATTTCCTCCTTAACCACTTCCGATACGACTCTGTCGTGCAACCCCTCAAGTGTGAACCTCGATGGTGGTCCCTCTTACGTTCACCTTGATGATTACATCGAGTGGAATTCACCGGGGGTGATTCCTCGGGTTTTCCCCTTGATGTTTGGACACACGATTACTATGGTTACTATGACTTTATACTGAACCATGTTACTAAAGACGGGTCGACCCCGAGGGGTACCCGCGCGAGCTTAATAGCGAGTGATGTGGAGTCAGGTTGACTTGGAAGGTGCCCGCGAGATACTTACGAGGCGTGGCCGGGCATTCTTAGCCCTTTCCGCAAGTCCTCGAGACGGGGCAACGGGGTCACATCTTTCGTGAGTCTCTGCTTGTTACCGCGCGTTCCTAATCCACTACGATTTGGATATTTGATCCGAGGGGCCTCTGGCCTGATAGCACTAACCATCACGTGGGCATAGTATGGGCGTTCTGCGTCGTATACATCAGCCGAAGCTTAATAGATGTCAGCGACTGAGCGGCGCGCGCCGGGTTGGACTGTAAAGCACCTACCTTGTTGAAGGAGGTAGCTAGGTCTGCTCACCGGCCGCGTACGCAACGTGCAGGAGTTCCCGGGGAGATGGCCCATGACCCCTGGGGGCATAGGTTTAGTCCGGCGTGCTGACCTCTCTATTAAGCCTAGGTCAGGTTGCGGCGTATTGTTTGGCCGAGGCCGGGCATGACCCAGGAAAGTGTGTCCGGCCGGAGTTAATCGAGCGTGGTGGGTAAGTTGGTGCACCCTTGCAGGGAAGAAAACATCTATCGATAGCCTGTCCTACGGTAACAGATACAACTAGAACTGGATACTTGTGATGAGAACTGGATGCTGATGAGAATTGGATTGTGATGATAACTGGATAGTATGGCTCTGGGATTACTTTCTCGCAGGGAGTCAAGAAAGGATCTCTGGCCGAGGTTGATAACACTACTACTACTTTACTTTATGCTACTCTACTCCCTCCTATTGCTGCAAGATGGTGGTTTCCAGAAGATGCTTGTCTTCGATAGGACTAAGCCTTCTCCCTATTCTGGCATTTCTGCAGTCCAGTCCACATATACAACCCTTTCCTTTGATATAGATGCATACTTAGTTTAGATCTGATGTAAGTCTTGCGAGTACTTTGCATGAGTACTCACGGTTGCTTTGCTACTTTTTCCCCCATACCCGATTGTTGCGACCAGATGATGGATCCGAGGAGCCAGACGACGCCACTGATGACTACTACTACCCGAAGGATGCCTACTACTACGTGAAGACCGCTGACGACTTGGAGTAGTTAGGAGGCTCCCAGGCAGGAGGCCTTGCCTTTTCGATCGTTGTTGCTTTTGTGCTAGCCTTCTTAAGGCAATCTTGTCTAACTTATGTCTGTACTCAGATATTGTTGCTTCCGCTGACTCTTGTGTATTCGAGCTTATGTATTCGAGCCCTCGAGGCCCCTGGCTTGTAATATAAAGCTTTTTTATTTTCATTTGTGTCTAGAGTTGTGTTGTGATATCTTCCCGTGAGTCCTTGATCTTGACCGTACACATTTGCGTGTATGATTAGTGCACGATTGGATCGAGGGTGTCACACACATGCTAGGTGGTTTTGCCGGCGGGGCCCTCGGCTTCCTTTGCTTTGGCTAGGTAGCATCGGCAATGGCAGTGGTGCGAGGGGCGTATACTTCTTCGCCGGCATGGCGGGATGGCGGCTGGATGGCGGGGATTGGGAGGAGAATGGCGAGAGAAGAGGGGCAGTAGGGGGGTGGAGGGAAATGGAGGGGAAAAGCGGGGGATCGGCGGGATAAAGTTTCGTCTCTCGTCGATAGAGCGAACCCACGCGCCTTTTTTGCTTCGGCGGGGGCCCCCAGGCGGCCCCCGAGGGCTCGGGTTCGCCGGCTGTTATTTCGGCCCAAACCGGCGATAAACAAGGTCCTAAGGGCGCGACTGGGCCGATTTTTCGGTGCCGGCGCTAAAAAAAGAGCCCTGGGCATGTTGGTGGGGGGGGGGCGAGTGGAGATGCTCTAAGATGCTAGGAATGATCATGTAAGGCCAGTATCGACTTTACACTTCTACAAATAAGAAAATAAATTATGAGAGAATGGACTTTCACTTTGTTTTATAGAGAAAGCTAAAATAACCATACAAACAAATTCCAGTACAAGTATGAGAAGGAAAATAATAAAGCCGCGAGTGCCGCCAGGTCTTTATGAATGACACACGCTGGGCCTGGCTCTTTGGGGAGCTCGAGGCCTCGGACGACAAGGTGCCGGAGCAGCATGACGGCAATGCCAAAGGGGAAGGCATTGGAAGCTTCGGATCGTTCGCGCCGGCTGCCGCCGACGGCGAGGTCAGCTCCTCCGGCTGGAACTCGAATATACCATACCAATTCGTTATGGTATGGTATGAATATACCATACCAATTCGTTATGGTATGAATATACCATACCAATTGGAATCAAATACGAGGAACTCAGAGCATATGAGGGAAAGTCGATTTATGGATGGAATCAAATCCGCAGTATTTACAGAAAAAGGTCTTCGTTTATTGGGAAAGAATCAATATACTTTTAATGTCGAATCGGGATTCACTAAGACAGAAATAAAGCATTGGGTCGAACTCTTCTTTGGTGTTAAGGTGGTAGCTATGAATAGCCATCGACTACCTGAAAAAGGTAGAAGAATAGGACCTATTCTGGGCCATACAATGCATTACGGACGTATGATCATTACCCTTTATCCGGGTTATTATATTCCACTTCTAGATAGAGAAAAAAACTAAAGGAGAATACTTATAATACGGCGAAACATTTATACAAAACATCTATCCCGAGCACACGCAAGGGAACCGTAGACAGGCAAGTGAAATCCAATCCACGAAATAATTTGATCCGTGGACGACACCGTTGTGGTAAAGGTCGTAATTCCATAGGAATCATTACCGCAAGGCATAGAGGGGGAGGTCATAAGCGCCTATACGATAAAATAGATTTTCGACGGAATCAAAAAGACATATCTGGTAGAATCCTAACCATAGAATACGACCCTAATCAAAATGCATACATTTGTCTCATACACTATGGGGATGATGAGAAGAGATATATTTTACATCCCAGAGGGGCTATAATTGGATATACTATTGTTTCTGGTACAAAAGTTCCTATATCAATGGGAAATGCCCTACCTTTGAGTGCGGTTTGAACTATTGATTTACGTAATTGGAAGTAACCAATTAGGTTTACGACGAAACCTAGAAATCGATCACTGATCCAATTTGACTACCTCTACGGGATAGACCTCAACAGAAAACTGTTGAGTAACGGCAGCAAGTGATTGAGTTCAGTAGTTTCTCATAGAAAATTATTGGCTCTAGAGATATGGTAATATGGAGAAGACAAAATTGTTTGAAGCACGCACAGAACCGGAAGCACCCCTTGTTTCAAAGAGAGGAGGACGGGTTATTCACATTTAATTTGATGGTCAGAGGCAAATCGAAAGCTAAGCAGTGGTAATTAAGACCCCCAGGGGAAAATAGGGATGTCTCCTACGTTACCCATAATATGTGGAAGTATCGACGTAATTTCATAGAGTCATTCGATCGGAATGCTACATGAAGAACATAAGCCAGATGACGGAACGCAGAGACCTAGGATGTAGAAGATCATAACATGAGCGATTCGGCATATTTGGATTCCTTTCCTATATATCCACTCATGTGGTACTTCATCATATGATTCATATAAGATCCATTTGTCTAGAGATCGTCATATACATCTAGAAAGCCGTATGCTTTGGAAGAAGCTTGTACAGTTTGGGAATGTTTTTTTTGAGAGAAATGAAGAATCTACTTCAACCGATGTGCCTTTAGGCACGACCATGCATAACATAGAAATCACACGTGGAAGGGGTGGGCAATTAGCTAGAGCAGCAGGTGCTGTAGCGAAACTCATTGCAAAAGAGGGTGAATCGGCCAATTTAAGATTACCATCTGGGAAGGTCCGTTTAGTATCCCAAAACTGCTTAGCAACAGTCAGACAAGTGGGTAATGTTGGGGTACCAAATAAGTTTGGGTAGAGCCGGATCTAAGTGTTGGCTAGGTAAACGCCCCATAGCTAGTAAGAGGGGTAGTTATGAACCCTGTCGACCACCGCCATGGGGGCGGTGAAGGGAAAGCTCCCATTGGTAGAAAAAACCACAACCCCTTGGGGTTATCCTGCGATTGGAAGAAGAACTAGGAAAGGAAAAAAATATAGCGATAGTTTTATTCTTCGTCGCCGTAAGTAAATACGTCACTAGGAGTATGGAAAATTGTATTTTTGGAATTTGCAATAATGCGATGGGCGAATGACGGGAATTGAACCCGCGCATGGTGGATTCACAATCCACTGCCTTGATCCGCTTGGCCACATCCGCCCCTTATTCAGCTAAAGGATTTTTTTCTTTTTTCCAATGATCATTATTCTATTTATTCTGACCTCCCTACTTCGATCGAGATATTGAACATAGAATGCCACTCTTTAAAAAGGAAAAAAGGAGTAATCAGCTGTGAGATGAAAAAAAAAATCTTTTTGTAGCTCATCATTTATCGGCAAAGATAGAAAAGGTCAATCTGAAGCAGGAGAAATAAACAATAGTAACATGGTCCCGGGCATCTAGCATTCTACGCACAAAGGTTGGCCATACAATTGCGATTCATAATGGAAAGAAACATATACATATTTACATAACAAATCCTATGGTAGGTCGCAAATTGGGGGAATTCGTGCCTACTCGGCATTTCACGAGTTATGAAAATGCAAGAAAGGATACTAAATCTCGTCGTTAACTGAATTCTGAGTAGAAAGATTAAGAAGAAAAAAAGATTCAAAATAAAGACAGAAATACCCAATATCTTGTTCTAGCAAGATATTGGGTATTTCTGTCTTAAAAAATTCTTATATCTTAGTAGAAAAACCTTATCCATTAATAGATGGAACTTCAACAGCAGCTAAGTCTAGAGGGAAGTTGTGAGCATTTCATTCGTGCATTACTTCCATACCAAGGTTAGCACAGTTGATGATATCAGCCCAAGTATTAATAACGCGACCTTGACTATCAACTACAGATTGGTTGAAATTGAAACCATTTAGGTTGAAAGCCATAGTACTAATACCTAAAGCAGTGAACCAGATTCAGACGGGGACACATCCGGACATGTGCTCGGACATTTGGTGATGTTCATTTGAAGACTAGTATTGGAGATGCCCTAAGGCCATCTTAGCTGTTGAACCGGCTGGGCTTTTGCCTGCCAGGGTAGGCTGGCCTGCTGGCGCGTACCAGAAGCTAGCTAGAGTGCGCGAGCCAAACCGTTTTCCATCAATGGCAATCCATGGAAGAAGCCGGAAACGGGAAATAGACGCGAGATTTGAGGATTTATTGAAGCCGAAAGACTTCCAACTAGGCCCTGAAGTACAAGAAATATAGTTTATATTTGAGTTGCCTTTTCAATATTTATCCTTTTTTGGTAGATTTCAAAAAGTTATCCTCCGAGTGTTTAATTACATGAACACAATTCTTATACAAACTTTGTCACGTGCAAAAGAAGATGAAGCATATTTCTAAGCTTAAGGTACTTATGTATGTTCTATGCATATTTTACTTCAAAAATGGCATGCATCACTATAGGAGAAACTCATGTAGCCGAGTGTATCCGTGTACGCCGAGTGCTAAATTTCGGATACTCGGCTTATACACGTCTATGCCAAGTGATGTCTTGCAAGTGCACATGATTTTGTTGCAACATTCTTGAAGTAAGAGTATCGATCCCACAGGGAGCACAGAAAATGGACTTTGTCTCTTGTATGGGTTTATAATATGATGCCTACAAATTAGTTGCGATCGAAAGCAAAGTGGAAACAGAAGTATGAAATATTGTGAGGTTGTTGTAAACGCGGTAATAAGGTGCAATAGTAAAATATAGAGCGCGAGACGTATGTAACAGTTGTTGGAATGAAGGGCACTAAAGCGTTCTCGGGGAGTCCAGATTCACCACTAGTATGTATCTAACGTGACATATGCCTAAGCATAATTCAAAATTCGGATTCCTATGCCACTTTATATGTTTCTATGAGTTGGCAGAGCCAAGTACAGATATGTGCATACATGCAACAGCCCTGTATTACATACTCCACTACCGTTCATCCCCACTTTGGTTACCGAACGGTAAATAAGGGTTTCCCCATGGACGCAGCTTGCCAGGTTGCCACTTGCGGAAGCATTTCGAAGTTTTAGGAAAGAACGTCAAGATATGGTGGTCCAATCACGCCAATTAATGTGGTAGGATACTGCCATAAAAGAATCAAGCATTTGGGAGAAGAGAGAAATCATGCAGAGGCGTCCAGAGCGCATGATGACACACATGCGAATGTGTGCACTCATACCGCTCGTTGTATCACGCGGTGCCGCCACCGCTCGATCAACTACTTCACCCCCATGCAATCAAATCATGATTCAGAGACGTGTATCCACCAGAAACTCGTCCAGAATGAAGAACCCTAGCCTTCGGAAGGATTCCGGAGGGGGGGATTGATACATGGACTCTGCCGCCACATCCCTGCATCGAATGGGCATCATCAACATCCGTCTACATCATCACCATTCAATCTCCATCTCCTTGTAATGCATTGGTCGGTGTGGAACCGTTTTTGTAGTACTTTGACACTACTGTTGGGTTTCGTAGTAATTTCAAAAAATTTCCTACGCACATGCAAGATCATGTGATGCATAGCAACGAGAGGGGAGAGTGTTGTCTACGTACCCACGCAGACCGACTGCGGAAGCGTTGACGCAACGTAGAGGAAGTAGTCGTACGTCTTCACGATCCAACCGATCAAGCACTGAAACTACGACACCTCCGAGTTCGAGCACACGTTCAGCTCGATGACGATCCCCAGACTCCGATCCAGCAAAGTGTCGGGGAAGAGTTCCGTCAGCACGACGGCGTGGTGACGATCTTGATGCACTGCAGCAGCAGGGCTTCGCCTAAACTCTGCTACAGTATTATCGAGGAATATGGTGGCTGGGGGCACCACACACGGCTAAGGAATAGATCACGTGGATCAACTTGTGTGTTCTAGGGTGCCTCTACCTCAGTATATAAAGGACCAAAGGGGGGGGGAGGCTGGCCGGCCACAAGGGGTGCGCCAGGAGAGTCCTACTCCCTCTGGGAGTAGGATTCCCCCCCCCCCCCCCCCAATCCTAGTTGGAATAGGATTCGCGGAGGGGGAAAAGAGAGAGAGGGGGCCGGCCACCTCTCCTAGTCCTAATAGGACTAGGGGAAGGGGGAGACGCACAGCCCATGTAGGGCTGCCTCTTCTCTTTTCCACTAAGGCCCATCATGACCCATTTAGCTCCCGGGGGGTTCCGGTAACCTTCCCGGTACTCCGGTAAAATCCCGATTTCACCCGGAACACTTTCGATATCCAAACATAGGCTTCCAATATATCAATCTTTACGTCTCGACCATTTCGAGACTCTTCGTCATGTCCGTGATCACATCTGGGACTCCGAACAACCTTCGGTACATCAAAATGCATAAACTCATAATATAACTGTCATCGTAACCTTAAGCGTGCGGACCCTACGGGTTCGAGAACAATGTAGACATGACCGAGACACGTCTCCGGTCAATAACCAATAGCGGGACCTGGATGCCCATATTGGCTCCTACATATTTTACGAAGATCTTTATCTGTTAGACCGCATAACAACATACATTGTTCCCTTTGTCATCGGTATGTTACTTGCCCGAGATTCGATCGTCGGTATCCAATACTTAGTTCAATCTCGTTACCGGCAAGTCTCTTTACTCGTTCCGTAATACATCATCTCACAACTAACATATTAGTTGTAATGCTTGCAAGGCTTATGTGATGTGCATTACCGAGAGGGCCCAGAGATACCTCTCCGACAATCGGAGTGACAAATCCTAATCTCGAAATACGCCAACCCAACATGTACCTTTGGAGACACCTGTAGTACTCCTTTATAATCACCCAGTTACGTTGTGACGTTTGGTAGTACCCAAAGTGTTCCTCCGGTAAACGGGAGTTGCATAATCTCATAGTTATAGGAACATGTATAAGTCATGAAGAAAGCAATGGCAACATACCAAACGATCGGGTGCTAAGCTAATGGAATGGGTCATGTCAATCAGATCATTCAACTAATGATGTGACCTCGTTAATAAAATAACAACTCTTTGTTCATGGTTAGGAAACGTAACCATCTTTGATTAACGAGCTAGTCAAGTTGAGGCATACTAGTGACACTCTGTTTGTCTATGTATTCACACATGTATTATGTTTCCGGTTAATACAATTCTAGCATGAATAATAAACATTTATCATGATATATGGAAATAAATAATAACTTTATTATTGCCTCTAGGGCATATTTCCTTCAGTCTCCCACTTGAACTAGAGTCAATAATCTAGATTACACTGTAATGATTCTAACACCCATGGAGCTTTGGTGCTGATCATGTTTTGCTCGTGGAAGAGGCTTAGTGAACGGGTCTGCAACATTCAGATCCGTATGTATCTTGCAAATCTCTATGTCTCCCACCTGGACTAGATCTCGGATGGAATTGAAGCGTCTCTTGGTGTGCTTGGTCCTTTTGTGAAATCTGGATTCCTTTGCCAAGGCAATTGCACCAGTATTGTCACAAAAGATTTTCATTGGTCCCGATGCACTAGGTATGACACCTAGATCGGATATGAACTCCTTCATCCAGACTCCTTCATTTGCTGCTTCCGAAGCAGCTATGTACTCCGCTTCACATGTAGATCCCGCTATGACGCTTTGTTTAGAACTGCACCAACTGACAGCTCCACCATTTAATGTAAACACGTATCCGGTTTGCGATTTAAAATCGTCCGGATCAGTGTCAAAGCTTGCATCAATGTAACCTTTTACGGTGAGCTCTTTGTCACCTCCATATACGAGAAACATATCCTTAGTCCTTTTCAGGTATTTTAGGATGTTCTTGACCGCTGTCCAGTGATCCACTCCTGGATTACTTTGGTACCTCCCTGCTAAACTTATAGCAAGGCACACATCAGGTCTGGTACACAGCATTGCATACATGGTAGAGCCTATGGCTGAAGCATAGGGAACATCTTTCATTTTCTCTCTATCTTCTGCAGTGGTCGGGCATTGAGTCTGACTCAACTTCACACCTTGTAACACAGGCAAGAACCCTTTCTTTTCTTGATCCATTTTGAACTTCTTCAAAATCTTGTCAAGGTATGTGCTTTGTGAAAGTCCAATTAAGCGTCTTGATCTATCTCTATAGATCTTAATGCCTAATATGTAAGCAGCTTCACCGAGGTCTTTCATTGAAAAACTCTTATTCAAGTATCCCTTTATGCTATCCAGAAATTCTATATCATTTCCAATCAGCAATATGTCATCCACATATAATATCAGAAATGCTACAGAGCTCCCACTCACTTTCTTGTAAATACAGGCTTCTCCGAAAGTATGTATAAAACCAAATGCTTTGATCACACTATCAAAGCGTTTATTCCAACTCCAAGAGGCTTGCACCAGTCCATAAATGGATCGCTGGAGCTTGCACACTTTGTTAGCTCCCTTTGGATCGACAAAACCTTCCGGTTGCATCATATACAACTCTTCTTCCAGAAATCCATTTAGGAATGCAGTTTTGACATCCATCTGCCAAATTTCATAATCATAAAATGCGGCAATTGCTAACATGATTCGGACAGACTTAAGCATCGCTACGGGTGAGAAGGTCTCATCGTAGTCAACCCCTTGAACTTGTCGAAAACCTTTTGCGACAAGTCGAGCCTTGTAGACAGTAACATTACCATCAGCGTCAGTCTTCTTCTTGAAGATCCATTTATTCTCAATCGCTTGCCGATCATCGGGCAAGTCAACCAAAGTCCATACTTTGTTCTCATACATGGATCCCATCTCAGATTTCATGGCTTCAAGCCACTTTGCGGAATCTGGGCTCACCATCGCTTCTTCATAGTTCGTAGGTTCATCATGATCTAGTAGCATGATTTCCAGAACAGGATTACCGTACCACTCTGGCGCGGATCTTACTCTGGTTGATCTACGAGGTTCAGTAGTATCTTGATCTGAAGTTTCATGATCAGTATCATTAGCTTCCTCACTAACTGGTGTAGGTGTCACTGAAACAGTTTTCTGTGATGTACTACTTTCCAGTAAGGGAGCAGGTATAGTTACCTCATCAAGTTCTACTTTCCTCCCACTCACTTCTTTCGAGAGAAACTCCTTCTCTAGAAAGGATCCATTCTTAGCAACGAATGTCTTGCCTTAGGATTTGTGATAGAAGGTGTACCCAACAGTCTCCTACGGGTATCCTATGAAGACACATTTCTCCGATTTGGGTTCGAGCTTATCAGGTTGAAGCTTTTTCACATAAGCATCGCAGCCCCAAACTTTAAGAAACGGCAACTTTGGTTTCTTGCCAAACCACAGTTCATAAGGCGTCGTCTCAACGGATTTTGATGGTGCCCTATTTAACGTGAATGCGTCCGTCTCTAAAGCATAACCCCAAAACGATAGCGGTAAATCAGTAAGAGACATCATAGATCGCACCATATCTAGTAAAGTACGATTACGACGTTCGGACACACCATTACGCTGTGGTGTTCCGGGTGGCGTGAGTTGCGAAACTATTCCACAATTTTTCAAATGTACACCAAACTCATAACTCAAATATTCTCCTCCACAATCAGATCGTAGAAATTTTATATTCTTGTTACGATGATTTTCAACTTCACTCTGAAATTCTTTGAACTTTTCAAATGTTTCAGATTTATGTTTCATTAAGTAGATATACCCATATCTGCTTAAGTCATCTGTGAAGGTGAGAAAATAACGACATCCGCCACGAGCCTCAATATTCATCGGACCACATACATCGGTATGTATGATTTCCAACAAATCTATTGCTCTCTCCATAGTACCGGAGAACAGTGTTTTAGTCATCTTGCCCATGAGGCACGGTTCGCAAGTACCAAGTGATTCATAATCAAGTGGTTCCAAAAGTCCATCAGCATGGAGTTTCTTCATGCGCTTTACACCGATATGACCTAAACAACAGTGCCACAAATAAGTTGCACTCTCACTATCAACTCTGCATCTTTTGGCTTCAACATTATGAATATGTGTGTTACTACTATCGAGATTCAACAAGAATAGACCACTCTCCAAGGGTGCATGACCATAAAAGATATTACTCATATAAATAGAACAACCATTATTCTCTGATTTAAATGAATAACCGTCTCGCATTAAACAAGATCCAGATATAATGTTCATGCTCAACGCTGGCACCAAATAACAATTATTTAGGTCTAATATTAATCCCGAAGGTAGATGTAGAGGTAGCGTGCCGACCGCGATTACATCGACTTTGGAACCGTTTCCCACGCGCATCGTCACCTCGTCTTTTGCCAGTGCCCGCTTATTCCGTAGTCCCTGTTTCGAGTTGCAAATATTAGCAACAGAACCAGTATCAAATACCCAGGTGCTACTGCGAGCTCTAGTAAGGTACACATCAATAACATGTATATCAGATATACCTTTGTTCACCTTGCCATCCTTCTTATCCGCCAAATACTTGGGGCAGTTCCGCTTCCAGTGACCAGTCTGCTTGCAGTAAAAGCACTCAGTTTCAGGCTTAGGTCCAGACTTGGGTTTCTTCTCCTGAGCAGCAACTTGCTTGCTGTTCTTCTTGAAGTTCCCCTTCTTCTTCCCTTTGCCCTTTTTCTTGAAACTAGTGGTCTTGTTAACCATCAACACTTGATGCTCCTTCTTGATTTCTACCTCCGCAGCTTTCAGCATTGCGAAGAGCTCGGGAATAGTCTTGTTCATCCCTTGCATATTATAGTTCATCATGAAGCTCTTGTAGCTTGGTGGCAGTGATTGGAGAATTCTGTCAATGACGCAATCATCTGGAAGATTAACTCCCAATTGAATCAAGTGATTATTATACCCATACATTTTGAGTATATGCTCACTGACAGAACTGTTCTCCTCCATCTTGCAGCTATAGAACTTATTGGAGACTTCATATCTCTCAATCCCGGCATTTGCTTGAAATATTAACTTCAACTCCTGGAACATCTCATATGCTCCATGACGTTCAAAACGTCGTTGAAGTCCCGATTCTAAGCCGTAAAGCATGGCACACTGAACTATCGAGTAGTCATCAGCTTTGCTCTGCCAGACGTTCATAACATCTGGTGTTGCTCCAGCAGCAGGCCTGGCACCCAGCGGTGCTTCCAGGACGTAATTCTTCGGAGCAGCAATGAGGATAATCCTCAAGTTACGGACCCAGTCCGAATAATTGCTACCATCATCTTTCAACTTTGCTTTCTCAAGGAACGCATTAAAATTTAACGGAACAACAGCACGAGCCATCTATCTACAATCAACATAAACAAGCAAGATACTATCACGGACTAAGTTCATGATAAATTTAAGTTCGATTAATCATATTACTTAAGAACTCCCACTTAGATAGACATCCCTCTAATCTTCTAAGTGATCACGTGATCCAAATCAACTAAACCATAACCGATCATCACGTGAGATGGAGTAGTTTTCAATGGTGAACATCGTTATGTTGATCATATCTACTATATGATTCACGCTCGACCTTTCGGTCTCCGTGTTCCGAGGCCATATCTGCATATGCTAGGCTCGTCAAGTTTAACCTGAGTATTTTGCGTGTGCAAAAACTGGCTTGCACCCGTTGTAGATGGACGTAGAGCTTATCACACCCGATCATCATGTGGTGTCTGGGCACGACGAACTTTGGCACGGTGCATACTCAGGGAGAACACTTCTTGATAATTTAGTGAGAGATCATCTTATAATGCTACCGTCAATCAAAGCAAGATAAGATGCATAAAAGATAAACATCACATGCAATCAATATAAGTGATATGATATGGCCATCATCATCTTGTGCCTGTGATCTCCATCTCCGAAGCACCGTCATGATCACCATCGTCACCGGCGCGACACCTTGATCTCCATCGTAGCATCGTTGTCGTCTCGCCAATCTTATGCTTCCACGACTATCACTACCGCTTAGTAATAAAGTAAAGCATTACATCGTGATTCCATTGCATACAATAAAGCGACAACCATATGGCTCCTGCCAGTTGCCGATAACTCGGTTAAAAAACATGATCATCTCATACAATAAAATTCAGCATCATGCCTTGACCATATCACATCACAACATGCCCTGCAAAAACAAGTTAGACGTCCTCTACTTTGTTGTTGCAAGTTTTACATGGCTGCTACGGGCTTAAGCAAGAACCAATCTCACCTACGCATCAAAACCACAACGATAGTTTGTCAAAAAGACTCCGTTTTAACCTTCGCAAGGACCGGGCGTAGCCATACTCGGTTTAACTAAAGTTGGAGAGACAGTCGCCCGCAAGCCACCTATGTGCAAAGCACGTCGGGGGAACCGGTCTCGCGTAAGCGTACGCGTAATGTTGGTCCGGGTCATCTCGTCCAACAATGCCGCCGAACCAAAGTATGACATGCTAGTAGGCAGTATGACTTATATCGCCCACAACTCACTTGTGCTCTACTCGTGCATATAACATCAACATAAATAACCTAGGCTCGGATGCCACTGTTGGGTTTCGTAGTAATTTCAAAAAATTCCTACGCACACGCAAGATCATGTGATGCATAGCAACGAGAGGGGAGAGTGTTCTCTACGTACCCACGCAGACCGACTGCGGAAGCGTTGACGCAACGTAGAGGAAGTAGTCGTACGTCTTCACGATCCAACCGATCAAGCACCGAAACTACGGCACCTCCGAGTTCGAGCACACGTTCAGCTCGATGACGAACCCCGGACTCCGATCCAGCAAAGTGTCGGGGAAGAGTTCCGTCAGCACGACGGCGTGGTGACGATCTTGATGCACTACAGCAGCAGGGCTTCGCCTAAACTCCGCTACAGTATTATCGAGGAATATGGTGGCTGGGGGCACCGCACACGGCTAAGGAATAGATCACGTGGATCAACTTGTGTGTTCTAGGGTGCCTCTACCTCAGTATATAAAGGACCAAAGGGGGGAGGCTGGCCGGCCACAAGGGGTGCGCCAGGAGAGTCCTACTCCCTCTGGGAGTAGGATTCCCCCCCCCAATCCTAGTTGGAATAGGATTCGCGGAGGGGGAAAAGAGAGAGAGGGGGCCGGCCACCTCTCCTAGTCCTAATAGGACTAGGGGAAGGGGGAGGCGCACAGCCCATGTAAGGCTGCCTCTTCTCTTTTCCACTGAGGCCCATCATGGCCCATTTAGCTCCCGGGAGGTTCCGGTAACCTTCCCGGTACTCCGGTAAAATCCCGATTTCACCCGGAACACTTCCGATATCCAAACATAGGCTTCCAATATATCAATATTTACTTCTCGACCATTTCGAGACTCTTCGTCATGTCCGTGATCACATCCGGGACTCCGAACAACCTTCGGTACATCAAAATGCATAAACTCATAATATATCTGTCATCGTAACCTTAAGCGTGCGGACCCTACGGGTTCGAGAACAATGTAGACATGACCGGGACACGTCTCCGGTCAATAACCAATAGCGGGACCTGGATGCCCATATTGGCTCCTACATATTCTACGAAGATCTTTATCGGTCAGACCGCATAACAACATACATTGTTCCCTTTGTCATCGATATGTTACTTGCCCGAGATTCGATCGTCGGTATCCAATACCTAGTTCAATCTCGTTACCGGCAAGTCTCTTTACTCGTCCCGTAATACATCATCTCACAACTAACATATTAGTTGTAATGCTTGCAAGGCTTATGTGATGTGCATTACCGAGAGGGCCCAGAGATACCTCTCCGACAATCGGAGTGACAAATCCTAATCTCGAAATACGCCAACCCAACATGTACCTTTGGAGACACCTGTAGTACTCCTTTATAATCACCAAGTTATGTTGTGACGTTTGGTAGTACCCAAAGTGTTCCTCCGATAAACGAGAGTTGCATAATCTCATAGTTATAGGAACATGTATAAGTCATGAAGAAAGCAATAGCAACATACCAAACGATCGGGTGCTAAGCTAATGGAATGGGTCATGTCAATCAGATCATTCAACTAATGATGTGACCTCGTTAATCAAATAACAACTCTTTGTTCATGGTTAGGAAACGTAACCATCTTTGATTAACGAGCTACTCAAGTAGAGGCATACTAGTGACACTCTGTTTGTCTATGTATTCACACATGTATTATGTTTCCGATTAATACAATTCTAGCATGAATAATAAACATTTATCATGATATAAGTAAATAAATAATAACTTTATTATTGCCTCTAGGGCATATTTCCTTCAACTACACCCATCCTTACCATAATTTATCCCGCGATGTTCATGATCTCAATGTGCGATTGTTTCCCTAGTTCATGAGAACACGGAGGAACTCTAGTATGTTTAGAATCGAATGATGATAGGATTTAACATCCTCTTTATATGTTTATGTTAATGATCTTTTTGATGTTCGGTTTAGTCAACCATCCAACATTTGCCGGTTTTAAACGAAAGGTGATTACTATTGGTGCGAAGGTGGGATGCGGAGGTCGGTAGTGAGATGCATGAACGCGGTTAAATCGGAAGAAACCTAATACTACGGAATGAAATAAGTGTTGAAAAACAATCCAAAATTTGGACTCATCAAATCGCCCAAGCTTAGAAGATTGCTCATCGCCGAGCAAATGCCGCAACTTGTAAGGATGAGGTCACCTTGTTCATGAGGTGCGGGTAATGTAAATGCATGAGTCCATTGCTTTTTTCGAAACCCACATGAGATATATGATCACAACGAGTATTATTACATTCTCGCTATTAAGATGATCATGAAGGCTTCCACACCTTTGCTACTCGATCAAATAGCAAACATACTATAACTCTATGCAGTAAGTTACCCGTTTTTCAATCCTGCAAGTAGCAACAGGCTCTCCTTCTTTTCTTTCTTAAAGTGCCAAGTTTTTGTTCCCTTTTTCCTTAAGGGGCAGGCTTACGTGCCCATGTCACACTTGTTTTTATTTTTATATGCCATAATGTGATATGTTTCCAATGCCACTAAGAAGTAACCCACCCAATGGTATTTAAATCCAGAAAACTGCCAAATAAAATGCGTCCCAAGCAGAAATATCACAAGTACCGCCGCGCCCTGGGCCGTCACAAGGAAAACTATATCCAAAATCCTTTTTATTTGGCATTAATTTGGAAATTCAACAGTTGGACTAATATGACTCACTAGTCTTTTTAATTTCTTTTCAAAACCTTTTGAAAGAGAACAATTGAAATCAAAGTAATTTACTTCATACAGTTGTTCA
This sequence comes from Triticum urartu, assembly GCF_056163025.1. NCBI lineage: Eukaryota > Viridiplantae > Streptophyta > Magnoliopsida > Poales > Poaceae > Triticum > Triticum urartu. The sequence goes on along the minus strand of NC_141876.1, from coordinate 8,260,253 downwards.
CCTTCCCTACCCGATCGACACCGGAGATGTGGAAGACTTATAATCATCAACAATTGAAAATATATTAACACACATGTCTAATCATGCATCTAATATTTTTTTTCAAAATAATGCAATGAAACCACTCATTAAAACTATCCATTACTCATCGGATCAAAGAGTCTCCCCTCAATCAAAAGGTATAGATGGTCCACTTTTATTCAACTAAAGCAAACTAAACTTGAACTAGAAACCAACATGCAAAGCAGTAAAAAGAAGATATAGCTAGAAGAAACTTGAACTAAACTTGAACAAGGGCTTCAAAATCCCCCCAAGATTAACATTCTAAGCCAATGAGATCCATTCATCCCCCTTATTGTTGGTACTGTTTCTTGGCAGGCGTAGATGCAGCGAGGCGAGCGATCCTCGCGAGAAGAAACTCGTTGGTTTTATCCAAACAAGCAACATGAAGCTTGAGTACCTCTACCGTGTCCTCTAAGTTGTCAATAACCCTTAGGCTTGTGGCCAAAACCATCTTGGTGCCATGTGCGATCTTGTCCACCATATCCTTGATACGATCACATAAAAGCGCATGCTAGATTTGTGAACCATTAGTATGTACCTCAAGTTGACGAACGCGATCCTTAATGGGGCATGGATGAGGATCTGGAGTGTAGTTGTGATCTCCAAGAAACTTCTTCCTTGGGGTCCAACGGTGATGGAAGCCCCCATGGTGAAATTCTCGCGTGGCTTGGGGTTCTCCTGCTGAGGTTCTTCCAATGACCCATGGATAGTGCATCCATGAAAGCCACAACTAGCCACAGTGGTTGGAGTGTTCTTGAGAAAACAAAGATGATCACCGGTGCTAATAAGTTTTACCGACTCAATGGGGATCTCACTCGGTGTCTTGCTTGTTTCCTCTTCTTCTTCCTCTTCAAATACCACCTCCTTCGATTCTTCTTCGGATGAAGAATCATCGCTATCCATGCGGCATGGGTCTCCAGCTTTGTCCCAAGTGGTGGATCGCAGCCTTCGATCTCACGGTCCTCCTCGTCCTAGGAAGTGGTTTGCTTCTCATCCCATGAACGCGCCATGGCTTCTCTACACACAAACTTGACAATGGTCTAAAGAGATCGGTTTTGTTATTTGTGACGCGATGAGAGGCCTTGACATGGTTTTGTTATTTGTAAAGAGATCGGAGCAGTATATAAGAGGGTTAGGTCATAGGGTTTCATGAGATAAGGATGATTGAAAAAGATTAGGAAACAAACATAATGAAATTGGCTAAAATCTACACAGAATCATGCCTTCTGATCACGATCCAACCGATCTAGTGCCGAACGGACGACACCTCCGAGTTTAGCACACATGCAGCTCGATGACATCTCCTCCTTCTTGATCCAGCAAGCGGGAGAGGAGAAGTAGATGGGATCACAACCGACACAATGGCATGGTGGTGATGGTGGTGGTGGAGCACCGATAGCGCTTCGCTAAGCGTCGTTGGGATGAGGCGGTGGAACTACGGAGTAACGAGAGAGAGAGGGGCGCCAAGGGCTTGGTGTGTGCTCTTGTGGCGGCCCCTCCCCTCTATATATAGGTGGAGGGGCATGGGAAACATCCCCTCCAAGCCCTAGGGCGCAGCTAAGGGGGAGAGGACTTGGACTCCAATTCCAATCCTATTCCTACTAGCACTCTTTCCTTTTTTTGCCTTCCATAGCCACATGGGCTTTTGAGGACTTGGTGCGCCTAGACCAATAAGGCCAGGGCACCTCCCCACAGCCCATACTAGCCCTTGGGTCATGGTGGAACCACTTGTGGACTTCCGTACCCCTCCGGAATCCTCTGGAACCTTCTAGAAGCTTCCTGGTACAATACCAAAAAAACTGCACTTTTTTCCGGAACCCGAAATATGACTTCCCATATATAAATCTTTACCTCTCGACCATTCCGAGACTCCTAGTGACATCCGGAATCTCATTCGGGACTCCAAACAACATTTTTTTACCACTCATCAAATATCCCAATACTACTCTAGTGTCAACGAACGTTAAGCGTGCGACCCTGCGGGTTCGGGAATTATGTAGTGATGACCGAGACACCTCTCCGGTCAATAACCAATAGTGGGACCTGGATGCCCATATAGATTCCTACATATTCCATGAAGATATTTTATCGGTTGATCCTTTATGACAACATACATAATTCCCTTTGTCTGTCAGTATGTTCCCGAGATTCGATCGTTGGTATCTCTATACCTTGTTCAATCTCGTTACCAGCAAGTCTCTTTACTCGTTCTGTAATCATTTGCTTGCAAGCTTATGATGTGTATTACCGAGAGGGCCCAGAGATACCTCTCCGATACTCGGAGTAACAAATCCTAATCTCGATCTATGCCAACTAAACAAACACCTTTGGAGATACCTGTAGAGCATCTTTATGATCACCCAGTTATGTTGTGACGTTTGATAGCATACAAGGTATTCCTCCGGTATTCGGGAGTTGCATAATCTCATAGTCGAAGGAATATGTATTTGACATGAAGAAAGCAATAGCAATAAATTGAACGATCATTATGCTAAGCTAACGCATGGTTCTTGTCCATCACATCTTCTCCTAATGGCGTGATCCCGTTATCAAATGACAACACATGTCTATGGTTAGGAAACCTTAACCATCTTTGATCAACGAGCTAGTCTAGTAGAGGCTTACTAGGGACACGGTATTTGTTTATGTATTCACACATGTATTTAGGTTTCCGATCAATACAATTATAGCATCAATAATAAACCTTTATCATGAATAAGGAAATATAAAATAACAACTTTATTATTGCCTCTAGGGCATATTTCCTTCACATCCATCTTGATCTTGTGATCATCGATGACATCGGTAACATGCAACTCTAATTTCATCTTCTCCTCCTCAATTCTTTTCAATTTTTTCTTCAAGTAATTGTTTTCTTTTTCAACTAAATTTAAACTCTCGACAAGAGGGTCGGTTGGAATTTCCGGTTCACATACCTCCTAGATAAAAACATCTATGCCACATTGGTCGGCATAATTGTCATAAACTCTAAATGAAACAAATAGTTATAAAAGATAATATACCACATACGAATCATAGACAGGACGAGGGCCGACGGGGGCGGATACCAAAACCATGGCACTATATAATAACAAACAATAATAAAAGTAAGAAATTTATACAAGTATCTATCTAAATCATACAAGTAAGATTTTTTTTTTTGTTTTAGAAAGAAGATAAGAACAAGAGGCTCACCACGGTGGTGTCGGCGACGAGATCGGCACGGGCAATCGACGGCAGCGAGGACGGGGACGAGATAGGACGAACCTCCAAACCTAGACAAACCTTGAGGAAAATGGAGCTTGGAGAGGAGAAAACTTAAGTCTGGCTCGGGCATTTCATCGAACACCTCATGTGTATAGGAGGTGAGAGCTAGAGAAACACACACCTCTCACACACGGCGGGCCAAAAAACAAAGCAGTGAGCGAGCGGGCAGGGGCGAGGGTATATATAGGCTTCTCCTTAGTCTCGGTTTGTGGCTAAAACCAAAACTAAAGGACAACCTTTGGTCCCGATTCCAGCCACCAACTGGGACTAAAAGTGTTGGGCCAGGAGGGAGGCCCATTGGTCCCGGTTCATGTCTAGAACTGGGACCAAAATTGTCAGACGAACCGGGACCAATGGCCCCCGAGGCCCGGCCAGCGTCCTGGCCTCACGAACCGGGACTGATGCACCTTTGGTCCTGGTTCGTGAGTGAACCGCGATTAATGCTCTTATTCTGGCCTCAACCAAAGTCATGTTTTCTACTAGTGTAGCTAATTTGAATCATTAATCACTACAGGACTCGCGGTCTATGCCTACGGCCACGGGCCGTCGGCATAGGCCCCTAAGCCATCGGCATAGATCTATGCCTACGGTTGCCGTCGGCATAGATCTATGCCTACGGTTGCCGTCGGCATAGACCCGTCGGCGTAGATGTCGTCAGTGTAGTCTTGTCAGACCGTCGGCATAGTATAGCCGTCGGCATAGGGACCTATGCCGACGGCCTGGCGTCAGCCGTCGGCAGTGTTTTGCGTCTGACGGCAACGGACGGCGCCGTCAAAAGCGCTGACGAATCGTGCAATGCCACGTGGCAGAGGTTTGCCGACGGCTTTGCCGTCGGCATATCTCTGCCATGTGGCAACCCGTGGTACTCCTGGTGGCAGGGCTAGCCGTAGGCATAGATGAATCTATGCCGACGGCTTTACCGTAGGCATAGCTCTGCCACGTGTCGTTTCCTGGTTACTCCTGGCAGCAGGGCTATGCCTATGGCAAAGCCGTCGGCATAGATTTCCATCTATGCCTACGGCAAAGCCGTCGGCATAGATATGCCACGTGGTGAGCCCTGGTAACTCCAGGGCGTATATATGCCGATGGCTTTGCCGTAGGCATAGTTTTTTTTCCCTATTTTCTCTTTTCCAATTCATTTGACAGCATTTCAAAACAGAACAATATGAAATTATGCAGAAATATGACAATTCATCATCTAAACATACTCAAGTTCATCTAAACTTACTCAAGTTCACCATCATCATCTAAACATACTCAAATTCATCACATCATCTAAAGATCATCACCGACGGAAGTTCATGAACATAAAAGTAGTGCAAGACATGAAACATCATAAAAGTAGGAATATGAAAGGCATGGCACGATGGCCACATGCACGGAATCATCAAGCAAGACCACCTCCGCCAAAACCACCACCTCCGCCAAAACCGCCATCGCGACCACCACCACTCTGCCAGATCGGAGTGACTGGGGTCGACGGAGCAGTAGTCGAGCCACCGGTCCCCTACATGTTTCAGAAAAGATTCTAACGGTAAATATGATATGATAGTGTTGAATGAACGAGAACTAGTTTGCTAGTAGTTAGGAAAATGTACTAACCGGACCATCACTGCCTAGTGCCACCCATTCATCGAATGTGGGCACGTGTGGGGGTTCTCCCGCAGGTGGTGGTGGGGGTCCCATTTGTGGTGGATCCGTGCGGTTACTCCAAGACGCCAACATAGCCTGAATGTTAGTTAAACAAGCAAACTAGAAGATCAGAAGGAATGAAAGTGCAAAATTTTAGCTTGGTTTTAAGAGGGCAAAACTAACCGTCATCATTTGACGGTTGTAATCATCGTTTGCCTTCACTCGTTTCAAGTACTCCCGCACCTCGAGATTCCTATGCTCGACAAACTCCTTATATGCCTACATAATTTAGGTTGTTTCTAAGTGAGAAATGCTGAAAATAAACTTAGAATGCTAGATAGAAAAAGATAAAGAGGAAGTACTTACAGCATGCTGGCGGGCTAAGGGAGTCTGTGAACGCCCCGTACTCTCTAACTGGCTCGGGTTGGTAGCCCGAAGCCGTGTGTACGAGATCGAAGGACGTCGAAACACGGATACCGGCCATTCTTCTTCCCCTGGATGGCCACCACTGCCGTGTCGTCGATCTGAGACTGGGCGACCTCAGCAACAGGCACATCCGGATGCAACTCCTGACAGTGATGAATGTAAGACCCCGGGTGCTCCTCGGTCTTGCCGTAGTATTGGCTCTCGCCCTCCTTGCGATGACTCCGCTCGCGGGACAACTTCCACGACTCCATGTCTGAGAGCGGCCTCTTTAACTTGTCCTCCTACAACGTCAAATAGAAGTTAGCCATACATAAGAACATGACGGTAAAGAAGAACAAAAATGCATCATGCACATAGATATACCTTCATGGCCTTGAAGCCCCAGTGGTTCCTGTTTCCTTGGCCGTGTGTCCCGTCGGCTCCATGGTTAGCCCGGGCCTTGATGCTCTTGGCAGCAAACTCTGCATCGGTGCCGAGCCACCTATCCACCAAACTCGCCCATCCATCATGCCTTCCATAGCACCAACGAGGAACAACCTATGCAAATTTTGGAAGCATGACATGTGAGCACGAAACATATAGTTGACTGCTTGAAACAATGAAAAGTTAGTAATAGTTACCATCATGAACTGCTCCCTGTTCAAGGTAAGTCATTGCCTCTGCGCTTGAGTTTTGGTCATATTTTGTTGCAGGTAAATGTGGTAGTACTGCGAGACAGTAACCCAGCGCACCTCGTACTGCAGCTGACGAGCTTTCTTCTTCGCAGCCGCAAGCAAGACCACGTCGGCTTTGGCCTTGTGCTCGTCAAGAACTCTATAGAGTTGCTGCAATCATGCATAAACCAGAAGCAAACAAGGCATGAGTTGAGTGATTCAATGATAAACTATGAACGAAACTGAAGACAAGTGATTCAGAAGAGAACTTACCCAAAATTTGGTGATCATGGCCTTAGCAGCCGCCCCGTACTCCGCATTGCTGCAAGCCTCATAGTGGGCCCAGCTCGTGGCCAAAACCCGCAGCTGCAGGTCCCTGTCTGGCCGTGGGCAGAATAGGCCAGGCCAAAACTCCTTCAACAGGACAATGATAAGGCCGTTCGGTTTATGGCCCTTTCCGCGAAGGATCCAGTTTCTGCAAAAGAATCAAATGATTGCCATGTGTACAATAAGAAAATGTTGTCATGTGTTGAAAATATGATTGAGAGGCACTTACTCTGTCCCCACAGGTTCAATGATCCACTTGTGCTCCTCGATAGAAGGTGGTGTAGGTAGTCCGGCATTACCACGCAGCCACCCCTGCGGAGCACCCGGTGGCAAATCACCCCACAACTCGGGATCAACATCCCCTCCACCCTCCTCGCCCTCCTCCTCACCCTCCTCCTCGGCCTCCTCCTCCTCGCCCTCCTCCTCCTCACCCTCCTCCTCCTCGCCATTAGGAACATACTCCTCCTCCTCAGACTCAGAAGGTGCCTCTGTATAGGAGGGCATTGAACAAGACCCTCCTATTTCGGACACGGTCCGGAGTTTTTTGCCCCGGCTACCTCTCCCCCCACCTCCTCCTCCTCTAGGGGCTCTCCCCCACCGCCTCCTCCTCTAGGGTCTCCTCCCTCGACCCCTCCACCTCCCTGGGAGGTGTCATCCTTGCGTAGTCGGGAGGGAACCTTGTGGGCTCGTCCACTCCGAGTAAGTCCTTTGAATTTACTAAGGAAAGTGGTGCCGCTGGACTTGCCCATGATTAGCAAACCTGCATTGAGAAGAGAATAAACAATTAGTAAGGATATCAATTAAACAAGCATACAGGAAAAACATTAATACCAGAAGAGCACATTAAGCATACTATTGTAATGATCATTAAAAGAACTTACATTTTCTAGAACCCATATGAATCATCACTATTGTAATCTATTTGTGGACCGGTCTCATCATCACTATCACGCATATCTTCTTTGTTGTCTGACGGAGGTGGAGGCTCTTCCTCATCGTCAGCGTCTTCATTTAACTTTTCAAGCATAATTATGTCTCTTTATTTCACAACTGCCTCACCATCAATCCGTGCGTCGTCGTCGTTTGGGTCCAGGTCAACATATCCCAAGTCATCATCCTCGTTGTTTCGGACCACGTCATCATGTTCCTCTTGATAGAACACTCCCTCGTATGTCATGGGGTTTATGTTGTAGTAATCATCATCGTTCGGGTCCGGTAGCTTACCATGCGGCGACACCTTGAACACAACTTCCGAACCCTTTAGGTACTCTTTCTGGCATGGGTAAGGCAGATAATATACTTGTGTGGCCTGGGTAGCGGCGATAAACAGATCAGCTCCGGCATAGACGGTTGATGGTTTAACTTCAACTAAACCAACAGAAGGCGTATGTCTCAGACCCTTTTTGGGGTCGAACCATCGGCATTTGAACACAGTGAGACTTAGGTGTTCGTGGCCACGTTTGAATGTAAGCTCGCATATTTTTCCTACCCTTCCGTAGTAATCTACTTTATTATCTCCTTCAGTGAAGACTCCGGTATTTATGGTTTTGGGATCAGGCCGACTGTTCTGGTGTTCCTCTGTATGGAAGCGATACCCATTCACATCATACTTTTGGCATGTCATGATGACAGGGTCAAAACCCATGGAAACCCATCTCAATTCTTCATCCATTGATTCAGTCGGATCATTTCCCTACAAGTTTAATTGAAATTATAGGGTGCATGAGTTTAATTGAAATTATAGGGTGCATGAGTTTAATTGAAAGTGTGAACAATTACTTTCTCCATGAACCACGCAACGAAATTTTTCCTTCCATCAGCACCCTTTCGGAGAAGAGCAACTGCCTCCGCTTCAGTAGGAGGCAGCATTCCCGTCCATTCTTCTTCAACGAATCGACTACAATAAGAAAAGCGGTATAAGAACTAGGCAAAGTGAACATAACGAATTGACTAAAAGAATGGTGCAAAGGTATTACCTCATCCACTCATCCTCAACTTCCTTGATGTTGTGCAAGATGTAGAACATGACATCCTCCCACTCATCTCGTGGCATGAGATAAGGTTTCGAGCATCCAGCCCTACCACCTTGCCCGATGAATAGAGGCAACTTGGGTTTATACTTGGGTTCTTCTGTATTGTATCGAGACACCTTATTGTGCAACGTGGGAACATGGTCCGGATAGTAGGCTGTCCTGAGGTCTGCCACCTCCTCTAGGATAACTGCCTCAGCTATGGAAGCTTCAATCTTAGCTTTGTTTCCACATTTCTGTCTCAGATGCTTGTTCTGTCTCTCAGGGCCGTACTGCCAACGATTCTGCACAGGGCCCCCCAACAATACCTCGTTCGGGAGGTGCAAAATGAGATGTGTCATCGGAGTAAAGAAGCCTGGCGGGAAGATCTTCTCTAGCTTGCATATCAACTCCGGCGCCTTCTTATGCATTTCTTTTATCTTCTCAGGACATACTTCTTTAGCACAAAGCGTGTGGAAGAAATGGCTTAACTCCGCAAGCACACGCGAGACACGCTCGGGAACATAGCCCCAAACCATCACCGGCATAATCCGCTCAATCCATACATGATAGTCATGACTCTTGAGCTCGGTCACTCTGCCCGTTGAAAGATTGACCCCTTACTTATATTCGACGCATAACCATCAGTGAACTTCATGACGTGTTTCAGCCACTTGAATGCCTCCATCTTATGATCCTTTTTAAGTACGAAGTCAGCATCTGGCTTGAACCAAGATTTTCGATTGCCTATGGGAGGCTGCATGTGTAGACGTGGTCTATCACAAATATTCTGTTGATCAACTCTAGCATTAACATTATCCTTTGTCTTATCAGGAATGTTGAGGATCGTGTGAAAAAAGGACTCTGTGACATTCTTTTCGGTGTGCATCACGTCTATGTTGTATGGAAGTTTGAGGTCCTTAAAATAGGGAAGCTGCGTGAAGGGGGTAATGTGAGTCCAGTTGTGCGTCTCACCGTATCCTTCAAAAAAATTCCCTTTACCTTTTCCTTTGCCCTCACCCTCGTCTTCGCCTGTGGTTTTGCCTTTGCCTTTGCCTTTCCCTTCACCGGCAGGCTTAAGAGCTTTCAGCTGAGCAAGCACATCCACACCAGAAAACGTTGGAATCTCGTTTACTTCATGGACAACTTTGCCTTTTGTGAAGTTCTTCTTGTCTTCCCTATCAGGATGGTCTGGAGGGAGGAACTGTCGATGCAGGTCAAATGCAACATACTTGCCACCCTTCTTTAGCCAAATGAAAATCAAGGCCTGCATGCACACTGGGCAAGGCATCTTTCCACTTGTACACCATCCGCAGAACAGGGCATAACCGGGAAAGTCATGCATGCAATATTGTAGCCAAACTTTCATCAAGAAATTTTTCTGCAGATGTCGGTCATATGTCAACCTCGGGAAGTACCAAGAATGGTGCAAATCATCCACCAACGGCTGCATAAACACACTCAAATTCTTCCCCGGATATTTAGGCCCCGGAATTATAAGCGACAGGAACATGGTCTTGCGTTGCATTATGGCGCCGGGAGGGAGATTGAGCGGAATAACAAATACGGGCCAACAGCTGTATGGATTAGACGACATACCATATGGATTGAACCCATCACCTGTTATAGCAATTCTGACATTCCCAGCCTCGGCTGCTTCCTCCGGGTAGTCTATATCGAATGACTTCCATGCTTCACCTCCTGATGGATGTACAATTTTTTTTGGATTGTACCTTTTCCCTTCCTTGTGCCACTTCATCATTTTGGCAGACTCCTCGGTGATGAAAAGGCGCTGCAGTCTTTTTATAAAATCAAGATACCGAAGAACCTTCACAGGGATTTTTAGCTGCTGCTTCTGACCATGCTTATCGACCACCTCAATATACCGAGAGGAACCGCACTTCCTACAGTACTTGTCATCCGCATACTCATGCCTAAACAAAAGGCAATTCTTTGGACAAACATGTATTTTCTCATAGTCCATGGAGAGCGCCTTCATGTTTTTCTTCATAGCGTACATGGTTTTCGGCAGTTCATGGCCCTCAGGCAGGCTGTTAGCCCATACTCCTAGAAATGCTTTGAAGCAACCTCGGCTACAGCCGTACTCAGCCTTGACTACCATCAGTTGCGAGATGGCATCCAGCACAGACAACTTGGCACCCTCATAGAGAGGTTTCTTTGAGGAGGCCAAGATTTCCAGGAAGGCCTTTGCGGTTTCCTCCGGCTCCTCCGGTTCATTCGCTGAATGTGACGGAGGTGTCGGCTGTGCAGCAAAGACATCATCTAGCATGTCTCTAACCCCATCGTCCTCATAACCAGCGACGCGTTCTCATATCACATCCTCTCTACCATGGTCCCGCTGGGCAAAGTTTATTGGCATATTAAAGTTGGGCATAAATCCATGCGTGCGAAGGTGCATAGTCATCTCACTCTTATCTCTGCGGATACATCTCTTACATTTGGCACACGGGCATTCTGGCACCATCCTCATTGGACTACGGAATATCTCTTTAAAAAACACATCAGTTTTCTCGACCCACTCTGTTGTTACTTGATTCCGATGGAAAAACCCACTATACATCCACTGATTATCTGCCATCTCTGCTTTATTGGAAGCCACACAACAAAATTAAGGATTCATTTAAATTACTCACATCAATATTTTATTTTTTACAAGGTTGACGAGAATCGACATTTAATCCACCTACATCTCTAATAGGTAAAGATGGGTCCTAATCCCACCCGAGAATGTGTAGATTGAGTACGTTGTCCATGCTCTACCCCATTCCGAGACAAAATTTTGGCAGCACCTCCCCGCTGTTCTCCAAATACACGTCTCGGCAAAATGCCGAGAGAATGTGCATCCGGAGAACAATAGGGAGGCGCCGCCGAAATCCTGTCTCGGAACGGGGTAGAGCATGAACAACGTACCCAATCTACACATCCTCGGGCTGTCTGTGGAAAGCGCTGGACAATCCGAAAGAGCTGCGGTGATAAATATGCAATTGAATGCATATTTATTGATGCAACCCTTTCAGACGGGAGACGCCTAGGTTTACGCGACTTGACATGAAAATGAAATCTAGTGACATGGAAAAAAATCGGACGAGGTCATGGAATTGTTGCTCACCCTCCGATGTAGAGGATGTAGTCGATCAAAGGACGGACAATCGTGGACCAACACCTCCAATGTAGATGATCACTCCACGAAGATGGAACACCACAAATCCTGTTAATTCCACCGAGTGAAAAAATTAGGTCATCACCTCACATTAAGCATTGACACATTAAACTATGAAAAAAAATCATATTTTCTCAAGTGTCAATTTTGGAAGCACTTATCATATCCCAATTTAGGTAATCACCTCACATTAAGCACTGGCATATCATTTTTTAGCAAGATCATCATGATGAAATAAGGGTTAATTTGATAAATGCCACTCCAGTTATGGCGATTCTTAGAAATGCCACCGCAATTTCCAAACTTTGAAAAATGCCATTTCATGCCACTTCCAGTGGCATTTTTCGAAGTCTGCAGTGGTGTTCTTCAAAGATTGCAAAATTTGCAGTGGCATTTTTCAAAGTTTGGAAATTGCAATGGCATTTTTATGAATCACCATAATTGGAGTGGCATTTATCTAATTAACCCATGAAATAACCACGTATCATATCCCAAATTTGAAGCACATCTCACATAGCTACTTAACAACATCACAAACTGAAAATAAAAACTAAATCATGCATCCATTCATTTTGCCGAGATTCATCCATCCATCTAAGACACATAGAACATTCATCCATCTAACAACCTAAAAACATCCAACATCCATCCATTCATACATCCAACATCCATCCATTCATACATCCAACAGTAGCTAAATCATGCAAAAAAATGAAGAAAAAAAGACAAAGGAGTGCTAGCTCACCGAGGAGAGGGGTGTCGCGGCTGTGGAGTTGGGGCCGGCGGTGGAAGGGACGGGAGGGCCAGGGCATGGTTCGGCCGGCCAGAGAAGCATGGCCAACGGGAGGGCCAAGGCGGTGCGGCCGGCGGGGAGGTCAGGGCGCACGGGGTGGAGAGGGCAGGAGCGGGGTCGCGGCGGCGCCGGGCTGGAGAGGCGGGGACGGGGCTGGGCCAGGGTGGAGGCGAGGCGGCGCGGGGTTGGAGAGGCCGGGGCGGGGCTCGGCCGGGTTGGACGGCGGCGGTGGCGCGGGTGTGGAGGAGGAGGCGGCGCGGGTGTGGAGAAGGAGGCGCCGCAGCGTGGGGAGTCGGGGGGCGATGGGGAATGCGTGGAGGGGGCGAGCCCGTCAGTGGATAAGGTGAAGTATGCCGACGGCTAAGCCGTCGGCATATCTGACGATGCCACGTGGCACCTATGCCGATGGCTTAGCCGTAGGCATATTTTTTTTAGATTTTTTAATATTTTCTTATTGTTATATTTTTCCATTTTTTTAGATTTTTTAATATTTTCTTATAGTTATATTTTTTTAGATTTTTTTATAGTAATATTTTTCCATTTTATGTTTTTCTGTATTATTATTTCATATAGATTTTTTAATTCTTTTAACCGCTCGGCCCTCTCCTCTCCTGGAACCACATAGAGAGGAGGGAAGGGGAGGCGCCGAACTCGAGTAGCTTCGTCCGCCGAGGTCGTGGCCTGGTCGCGGGTCCGGGAGCGCCATGGCCACCGCCTTGCGTGCTCGATTTGGAGCTTAGTTGGTCAGGTGAGTGAAGGGGGAGGGGGTCGTCGGCGGTGGGGGTGGGGGCGGCGGCGGATCCAAATCCGTCGGAGGGAGATGGTTGGCGCTCCCAGACACCTGGGAGCAACATCCGGGCCAAACCCACAACTACATACCCTCCATGTAGACCCGACGCGTCCGTTTCCCCCCTCCGGATGCCGGCGGCGGCGCCGTCCGTGAGGGGGGCCACACCCCGAAGACGCGAGCCGCCTCTTCGGACATGCCACCACACCACCCAGCATGTATGAGGGCCCGGTGCGATGCTCCAGTGGCATTGCTACCCCCCAGGGCCCCCGTCCCACCTAACCCTGTAGCGTTTGACCACGGGATCTAGCCCTTTGACTTTGCACGGACGAACTTTGACCAGCGGACCTCCCCGCCCGGTTGTGTCAGGTCAGCCCATAGGAACACTTTGGAGCAACAACCGGGCCAGACCCACAGCAAGATCCCCTCCGTGTAGACCCGACGCGTCCGTTTCCCCCCTCCAGGTGCCGGCGGCGGCGCCGTCCGTGAGGGGGGCACACCCCGGACACGCGTGCCGCGCGTTTGCAACCGCCACAACACTTCTAGACTTGTGAGAGGCCGCCTACGCAAGATTTGGCGGCATGCTAGCCCCCGGAGGCCGCCGGCCACGGCCGTAGACGCGCGAAAGGCAATCCGCGTAGAGGGAATTTTTTGGATACTTCTCCATCACCAAAAATTATGAAAAAATACCATCGTTCCTATAGCACATGTGCCCACGTGGTGCAAAAAAACTCATGATTTTATCGCGCTCCGAGTATTTAATAATATTCACGCCGCATCGTTACCGCAGAACGTCTACTACCGTGTCATCGCCGTCCGTGAGGGGGGGCCACGCCCCGGAGACGCGTGCCGCCTCTTCGGACATGCCATCACACCACCCCGCATGTATGAGGGCCCGGTGCGACGCTCCAGTGGCATTGCTACCCACCAGGGCCCCCGTCCCGCCTAACCCTGTAGTGTTTGACCACGGGATCTAGCCCTTTGACTTTGCATGGACGGGCTTTGACCAGCGGACCTCCCCGCCCGGTTGTGTTAGGTCAGCCCATAGGAACAGTTTGGAGCAACAACCGGGCAAGACCCACAGCAAGATCCCCTCCGTGTAGACCCGACGCGGCCGTTTCCCCCCTCCAGGTGTCGGCGGCGGCGCCGTCCGTTAGGGGGGCACACTCCGGACACGCGTGCTGGGCGTTTGCAACCGCCACAACGCTTCTAGACTTGTGAGAGGCCTCCTACGCAAGATTTGGCGGCATGCAAGCCCTCGGAGGCCGCCGGCCACAGCCGTAGACGTGCGAAGGGCAATCCGCGTAGAGAGAATTTTTCGGATACTTCTCCGTCACCAAAAATTATGAAAAAATACCATCGTTCCTATAGCACATGTGCCCACGTCGTGCAAAAAAACTCATGATTTTATCACGCTCCGAGTATTTAATAATGTTCACGCTGCATCGTTACCGCAGAACGTCTACTACCGTGTCTTCGCCGTCCATGAGGGGGGGGGGGGGGCCACGCCCCGGAGACGCGTGCCGCCTCTTCGGACATGCCATCACACCACCCCGCATGTATGAGGGCCCGGTGCGACGCTCCGGTGGCATTGCTACCCCCAGGGCCCCCGTCCCGCCTAACTCTGTAGCGTTTGACCACGGGATCTAGCCGGTTGACTTTGCACGGACGGGCTTTGACCAGCGGACCTCCCCGCCTGGTTGTGTTAGGTCAGCCCATAGGAACACTTTGGAGCAACAACCGGGCCAGACCAACAGCAAGATCCCCTCCGTGTAGACCCGACGCGTCCGTTTCCCCCCTCTAGGTGCCGGCGGCGGCGTCGTCCGTTAGGGGGGCACACTCCGGACACGCGTGCCGGGCGTTTGCAACCGCCACAACGCTTCTAGACTTGTGAGAGGCCGCCTACGCAAGATTTGGCGGCATGCAAGCCCTCGGAGGCCGCCGGCCACAGCCATAGACGCGCGAAGGGCAATCCGCGTAGACAGAATTTTTCGGATACTTCTCCATCACCAAAAATTATGAAAAAATACCATCGTTCCTATAGCACATGTGCCCACATCGTGCAAAAAAACTCATGATTTTATCGCGCTCCAAGTATTTAATAATATTCACGCCGCATCGTTACCGCAGAACGTCTACTACCGTGTCATCGCCGTCCGTGAGGGGGGGCCACGCCCCGGAGACGCGTGCCGCCTCTTCGGACATGCCATCACACCACCCCGCATGTATGAGGGCCCGGTGCGACGCTCCAGTGGCATTGCTACCCACCAGGGCCCCCGTCCCGCCTAACCCTGTAGTGTTTGACCACGGGATCTAGCCCTTTAACTTTGCATGGACGGGCTTTGACCAGCGGACCTCCCCGCCCGGTTGTGTTAGGTCAGCCCATAGGAACACTTTGGAGCAACAACCGGGCAAGACCCACAGCAAGATCCCCTCCGTGTAGACCCGACGCGGCCGTTTCCCCCCACCAGGTGTCGGCGGCGGCGCCGTCCGTTAGGGGGCACACCCGGACACGCGTGCTGGGCGTTTGCAACCGCCACAACGCTTCTAGACTTGTGAGAGGCCTCCTACGCAAAATTTGGCGGCATGCAAGCCCTCAGAGGCCGCCGGCCACAGCCGTAGACGCGCGAAGGGCAATCCGCGTAGAGAGAATTTTTCGGATACTTCTCCGTCACCAAAAATTATGAAAAAATACCATCGTTTCTATAGCACATGTGCCCACTCGTGCAAAAAAACTCATGATTTTATCGCACTCCGAGTATTTAATAATATTCACGCCGCATCGTTACCGCAGAACGTCTACTACCGTGTCATCGCCGTCCGTGAGGGGGGGGCCACGCCACGGAGACGCGTGCCGCCTCTTCGGACATGCCATCACACCACCCCGCATGTATGAGGGCCCGGTGCGACGCTCCGGTGGCATTGCTACCCCCAGGGCCCCCGTCCCGCCTAACTCTGTAGCGTTTGACCACGGGATCTAGCCGGTTGACTTTGCACGGACGGGCTTTGACCAGCGGACCTCCCCGCCTGGTTGTGTTAGGTCAGCCCATAGGAACACTTTGGAGCAACAACCGGGCCAGACCAACAGCAAGATCCCCTCCGTGTAGACCCGACGCGTCCGTTTCCCCCCTCTAGGTGCCGGCGGCGGCGTCGTCCGTTAGGGGGGCACACTCCGGACACGCGTGCCGGGCGTTTGCAACCGCCACAACGCTTCTAGACTTGTGAGAGGCCGCCTACGCAAGATTTGGCGGCATGCAAGCCCTCGGAGGCCGCCGGCCACAGCCATAGACGCGCGAAGGGCAATCCGCGTAGAGAGAATTTTTTGGATACTTCTCCATCACCAAAAATTATGAAAAAATACCATTGTTCCTATAGCACATGTGCCCACATCGTGCAAAAAAACTCATGATTTTATCACGCTCCGAGTATTTAATAATATTCACGCCGCATCGTTACCGCAGAACGTCTACTACCGTGTCATCGCTGTCCGTGAGGGGGGGCCACGCCACGGAGACGCGTGCCGCCTCTTCGGACATGCCATCACACCACCCCGCATGTATGAGGGCCCGGTGCGACGCTCCGGTGGCATTGCTACCCCCCAGGGCCCCCATCCCGCCTAACTCCGTAGCGTTTGACCACGGGATCTAGCCGTTTGACTTTGCACGGACGGGCTTTGACCAGCGGACCTCCCCGCCCGGTTGTGTTAGGTCACCCCATAGGAACACTTTGGAGCAACAACCGGGCCAGACACACAGCAAGATCCCCTCCGTGTAGACCCGACGCGTCCGTTTCCCCCCTCAAGGTGCCGGCGGCGGCGCCGTCCGTGAGGGGGGCACACCCCGGACACGCGTGGCGGGCGTTTGCAACCGCCACGACACTTCTAGACTTGTGAGAGGCCGCCTACGTAAGATTTGGCGGCATGCTAGCCCCCGGAGGCCGCCGGCCACAGCCGTAGACGCGCGAAGGGCCATCCGCGTAGAAGGAATTTTTCGGATACTTCTCCATCACCAAAAAATATGAAAAAATACCATCGTTCCTATAGCACATGTGCCCACGTCGTGCAAAAAAACTCATGATTTTATCGCGCTCCGAGTATTTAATAATATTCACGCCGCATCGTTACCGCAGAACATCTACTACCGTGTCATCGCCGTCCGTGAGGGGGGGCCATGCCCCGGAGACACGTGCCGCCTCTTCGAACATGCCATCACACCACCCCACATGTATGAGGGCCCGGTGCGACGCTCCGGTGGCATTGCTACCCCCCCCCCCCAGGGCCCCCGTCCCGCCTAACCCTGTAGCGTTTGACCACGGGATCTAGCCCTTTGACTTTGCAAGGACGGGCTTTGACCAGCGGACCTCCCCGCCCGGTTGTGTTAGGTCAGACCATAGGAACACTTTGGAGCAACAACCGGGCCAGACCCACAGCAAGATCCCCTCCGTGTAGACCCGACGCGTCCGTTTCCCCCCTCCAGGTGCCGGCGGCGGCGCCGTCCGTGAGGGGGGGCACATCCCGGACATGCATGCCGGGCGTTTGCGACCACCACAACACTTCTAGACTTGTGAGAGGCTGCCTACGCAAGATTTGGCGGCAAGCTAGCCCCCGGAGGCCGCCGGCCACAGCCGTAGACGCGCGAAGGGCAATCCGCGTAGAGGGAATTTTTCAGATACTTCTCCATCACCAAAAATTATGAAAAAATACCAACGTTTCTATAGCACATGTGCCCACGTCACGCAAAAAAACTCATGATTTTATCGCACTCCGAGTATTTAATAATATTCACGCCGCATCGTTACCGCAGAACGTCTACTACCGTGTCATCGCCGTCCGTGAGGGGGGGCCACGCCACGGAGACGCGTGCCGCCTCTTCGGACATGCCATCACACCACCCCGCATGTATGAGGGCCCGGTGCGACGCTCCGGTGGCGTTGCTACCCCCCAGGGCCCCCGTCCCGCCTAACCATGTAGCGTTTGACCACGGGATCTAACCCTTTGACTTTGCACGGACGGGCTTTGACCAGCGGACCTCCCCGCCTGGTTGTGTTAGGTCAGCCCATAGGAACACTTTGGAGCAACAACCGGGCCAGACCCACAGCAAGATCCCCTCCGTGTAGACCCGACGCGTCCGTTTCCCCCCTCCAGGTGCCGGCGGCGGCGCCGTCCGTGAGGGGGGCACACCCCGGACACGTGTGCCGCCTCTTTGGACATGCCACCACACCACCCCGCATGTATGAGGGCCCGGTGCGACGCTCTGGTGGCATTGCTTACCCCCAGGGCCCCCGTCCCGCCTAACCCTGTAGCGTTTGACCACGGGATCTAGCCCTTTGACTTTGCACGAACGGGCTTTGACCAGCGGACCTCGCCACCCGGTTGTGTTAGGTCAGCCCATAGGTACACTTTGGAGCAACATCCGGGCCAGACCCACAACAAGATCCCCTCCGTGTAGACCCGACGCGTCCGTTTCCCCCCTCCAGGTGCCGGCGGCGGCGCCGTCCGTGAGGGGGGGCACACCCCGGAGACGTGTGCCGCCACTTCGGACATGCCACCACACCACCCCGCATGTATGAGGGCCCGGTGCGATGCTCCGGTGGCATTGCTACCCCCCAGGTCCCCTGTCCCGCCTATCCCTGTAGCGTTTGACCACGGGATCTAACCCTTTGACTTTGCACGGACGGGCTTTGACCAGTGGACCTCCCCACCCGGTTGTGTTAGGTCAGCCCATAGGAACACTTTGGAGCAACATCCGGGCCAGACCCACAACAAGATCCCCTCCGTGTAGACCCGACGCGTCCATTTCCCCCCTCCAGGTGCCGGCGGCGGCGCCGTCCGTGAGGGGGGGGCACCCCCCGGAGACGTGTGCCGCCTCTTCGGACATGCCACCACACCACCCCGCATGTATGAGGGGCCGGTGCGACGCTCCAGTGGCATTGCTACCCCCCAGGGCCCCGTCCCACCTAACCCTGGAGCGGCTGACCACGAGATCTAGCCCTTTGACTTTCCACGGACGGGTTTTGACCAGTGGGCCTCTCCACCCGGTTGTGTCAGGTCAGCACAGAGGGGCACCTGGGAGCAACATTCGGGGCCAAACCGACAGCTACATCCCCTCCGTGTAGACCCGATGCGTCCGTTTCCCCCCTCCAGGTGCCGACGGCGGCGCCGTCCGTTAGGGGGACCATGCCCCGGAGATGTGTGCCGCCTCTTCGGACATGCCACAACACCACCCGGGTGTGGTAGGTCATCCCATAGAAACACTTCGGAGCAACGTCCCCTCCGTATAGACCCGATGTGGCTGTTTCCGCCCTCCAGATGCCGGCGTCGGCGTTGTCCGTGAGGGGGGCAGACCGAGGACGTGAGGGGGTCACACTCCGAAGAAGGGTGCCGGGAGTTTGCAATCACCACAAAACTTATGTCGGCATAGCTGTTTTTGATTTTAATAAAATATAATGTCCTATATTCAAAAGAACATGACGTCACATTATTACTGTGCTAAAAAAATACAAATTATATATATATATATATATTCATAATCTATGAAAAAAATTACAAACTATATATATATATATATTCATAATCTATGGAAAAAATTACAGACTACATATATATATTCATATAATAATACATAAAAAAGCATATGCTACATGTCAGTTAATATAATAATACATAAAAAGCATAAAAAAACCATATGCTACATGTCAGTTAATATGCCAACGGCATTGCCGTCGGCATATAAACGGCAGGCTTTAGGTGGGCGGCGTGCCGTGGATCGCTGACATGGCGGGTATGCCGACGGCGGCCGTCGGCATATCTGCTGGATGGTGCGCCGCGGATCGGTGACGTGGCATGAGGATATATGCCGACGGCCACCCATCCCGGTCGTCAGCATAGATTTGACGACGTTAGCCGCTGATCAAGGGCGGGGTCGCCAGGCCCACGGGTATGCCGACGGCCTATTTATGCCGACGGTTGCTGTCGGCATGTTCGCAGCTGGGCCGACGACAGTTTTATGCCGACGGGTGCCGTCGGCTTAGCTCATGGTAGCCCGACGGCCAGGACGTGGCTGTCGGCATAGCTCAAAGTAGGCCGACGGCGGCCGTCGGCATTGTTTTGGCCGTCGGGGTAGGGCCGTTTTCCGGTAGTGAATGAAAGTCTATCAGAAAACCAGTGCCGTTGTGATTATAAGCGCAAGTTTTTCCTAAATGCATCAGACACCCACAAGTTGTTTCTGGAATTTCTTTTTGCTATGTAAAAATTATTCTACATATTAATGAAAATCCGGTTTCCGCAACTTTTTGGTGATCACGGCTGGCTGACCTCCAGCCGGCCGGATGTCCACGGGCACATCCGAATGTGTCCACGGACATTTGGTGACCTCCATTTGAGAACTAGCGTTGGAGATGCCCTAAGGCCATCTTAACTGTTCAACCGGCTGGGCTACAGCATGCCTAGGCAGGCTGGCCTGCTGGCGCGTACGAGAATTCGAGCGCGTAAGCCGAATGGTTTTCCATCGCTGGCAAAACGTGGAAGAAGCCGGAATCGGGAAATAGAAGCGAGATTTAAGGATTCAGTGAAGCCGGATGACTTTTGAACAAGCCCTTACGTACAAGAAATTGAGTTTATATTTAAGCTGGCTTTTCAACATTTACCCTTTATTGGTAGGTTTCAAAAGGTTATCCTCTGAGTGTTTATACCTGAACACAATTGTTATAGAAACTTTGTCACGTGCAAAAGAAGATGAAGCATATTTCTACGTTTAAGGTACGTATGCATGTTGTATACATATTTTACTTCAAAAATGACGTGCATATTTTTTTCCTCTTGAAGGATGGAAAGGCGATCTTGCCCAGCCTCTAGGAGTCTCCTCCGCCGACGTTCTCCAGCGGCTTCCCTCTGCCGATGACCTTGGTTGTCGGTGTTGAGGGGTTTGCCGAATCCACGCGGGGGATCGTTTTTAGGCCCTAGTAGCTTAGGTTTTTAGGGTGCTCATCGTTTTGGCTTCGGCGGCGCGCTAGCGGCGCTGAATAAAGAATCTTCAGATCCTTCCATGACGAGGCGATCGGCTCCATGGTTGTGGATGGATTTAGAAACCAGTCTGTCCAAATAAGGATAGCGTAGCAGCGGCGGCATCCTCGTAGTGGACTTGTGTCATCGGGCTCTGCTGTTGCGACGCCGTTTGCCAGCGACAGGGCGGAGCTTGGGAAGTAGTCCAGGAGCGGATGCAGATTGTGGTCTACATCAGCGGCATCTGGAAGATGATGGATCGTGTGCTAGGTTCGTGGTTCGTGGATGGCAGGTATGGTTTCATCGTTCGACGTCTTAGTCGTGTAGGGGTGCTAGATCTGGAGTTCGATGGAGCGTCCGAGGTGTTGTCCCGGTCCGATTCGTTCAACGGTAATGGTTTCGCCTTTGCTGTGTCACCTTGGATGTCCGCAAAGCTGCATATAAGCGATGGAGCCGCGTCAAGCTCGGATGAGGAGGTGGTCCGTCATTTTTTGCCTTTGGTGGCTGTTGTGGTGGTGCTAGAGGCAGGTGACAGGCATTGGTGTCAAGCTCAGAGGATTCTTCGGTCTTGATTGTAATTTCCTTCTTGGTTGGTGTTTCTTTGTGTAAAGGCTAGCGTTCTACTATCTTTTCAGTTTTGACAGGTCGGTGTTTACGTGGCTTGTACTATGATCTTTATGATATAAATTTTACACATATTACCATGAGGAAAAACATGAGAACATCAAATCTACCAAGGCTATTTCCGGATAGGTTGCTACGCTGCTATCTTCTTACCTCTTATGTGGAGGGAGCGCGCTGGGAGGTACGGTTGTGCTAACTGTGCACTTAAGTGGTTGGCTGGTATCTACCTAGAATCATTAATGGAAGTCTATATATAACACAAAACCACTGCCGTTGTGATTATCAGTGCAAGTTTTTCCTAAACTCATCAGACACCCACAAAGCACCAAAGACACCCACACGTAACCGATCGAGCAGCATGAGCTCGTCGTCTGCCGCCATGCACCCCAAGGCCGTGTACCGGCTCATCGTGGACAACTTCCTTGCCGTTGTCACCGCCGCCATGGCCACTCTATCTGTCGTCGCCCTGGTGTGGCTCGGACCAGAGGAGCTGATCAGCTGGCTCCGTGGCCGTGAGTTCCAGCCAGCGCACCTGTTCTTCGCGGGGTTCGTTGCGGCCGCAGCAGCCACCTTGTACCTCCTGCTCCGTCCGCGTGCCGTGTACCTGGTCGACTACGCCTGCTTCAGCTCCTCCTTCAACCGCCCGCTCGCCCGCATCCCCATGGCCTCATTCATCGAGCACAACAAGCACACGCCCAGCATCAACGAGCGCAGCGTCCGGTTCATCTCGCGGCTGCTGGAGCGCTCGGGGCTCGGGGAGGAGACCTGCCTGCCGGCGGCGCACAACTACGTCCCGACGCACAAGTACTGCACCCTCGACAACGCCCGCGCCGAGTTCGAGCTCGTGGTCTTCTCGGCGATCGACGACCTGCTCGCCAAGACCGGCGTCACCCCGGACGCGATCAGCGTGCTCGTCCTCAACTGCAGCCTGTTCTGCCCCACGCCATCCCTGGTGGACGTGATCATCAACAAGTACAACCTGCGTAGCGACGTCCGTAGCATCAACCTCTCGGGCATGGGGTGCAGCGCGGGTCTCATCTCCGTGGGGCTCGCCAGGAACCTCCTGCAGGTTGTTCCCCGAGGCTCCCGCGCGCTGGTCGTCTCCACGGAGACCATCACGCCCAACTACTATGTCGGCAACGAGCGCGCCATGCTGCTGCCAAACTGCCTGTTCCGTGTCGGCGGGGTGGCCGCGCTGCTGTCCACGTCCCCCGCAAAGGCCCGATTCCGCCTCAAGCACGTTGTGCGCACCTTCACCGGCACCGACGACAGCGCTTACCGGTGCGTGTATCAGGAGGAGGATGAGCAGGGGAACATCGGGATCAACCTCAGCAAGAACTTAATGGCCATCGCAGGGAACTCGCTCGAGGCCAACATCACCAGGATCGGGCCACTGGTCCTGCCGGCCTCCGAGCAGCTCCTCTTCGCTCTCTCCTTCGTTGCGCGGAAGGTGCTTCGCGTGCGAGTCAAGCCCTACATCCCGGACTTCTCCACGGCGTTCAAGCACTTGTGCATCCACGCGGGCGGCCGCGCCGTCATCGACGAGCTGCAGAAGAACCTCAGCCTCTCCGACGAGCAGGTGGAGGCGTCGCGGATGACGCTGCACCGGTTCGGTAACACGTCGAGCAGCTCGTTGTGGTACGAGCTGGCCTACGTGGAGGCCAAGGGCCGGATGCGCAAGGGCGACCGCATTTGGATGATCGGCTTCGGCTCAGGGTTTAAGTGCAACAGCGCGGTGTGGGAGTGCATAGACCCTCCTGCCCGCAGCACTGATGGGCCGTGGTCCACGTGCATCCACAGGTATCCGGTGGACATTCCTGACGTCCGAAACAACTAGTACGCAGCTAGCCTACAAAATACATTATTAAGATCAGTTCATTGAGTTTAAACATTATTAAGATCGGGGGAGATGTCTTGAGAATGCACATTGGGCAATTAAGGTCTGTTTATTGAGTTTGTAACCGAATCATCAATCTATAAGATGGTCTCCGATTGTATCCCATTCTTGGGTTGTGTGAGTCGTTGTAAACCGGTGAGATATACTCCTGGTGCCATCGTGTTAGGTTTGGACTCATACCATGTTGGGTACCCCTATACAAAAAGCAATGAAGAAACCCCCAGTGATTAATTGCGGCGTCAAAATTGCTTTTCCATGGTGTTCTAGGGTCAGCTTGTGGTGAAGGCAAACGTAGAACAAAGGTGGCACTCACTAGCACAAGGGTCCTCTTGCGCTCGCTGCTATTACTCCGCAGAGACCAATGACAAGATGCGGCACCCTACTACCAAACAAACATGTACAGGTACCGTACTGTTATGACGCACCAATATATTTACCCTCGACGGAGATGGCGTCGACCATGGGGACTTCACAACATCCGATCAAATATAGATCGTCGGCTGCACGTCCATCCGGCGAGATGGAACACTCGGGCTACAACGACCAAGGTTATTATGACAGGCCCGCTGCTTCCTATGGCGAGTCCTCTAGCTTGGTGGATTCGAGCTACTACCAACCAGGTTACAATTCAGATGGAACTCCGTGGTACGGCCTGGTTCGTGCAAGTTTCTTTACGTACTCTCCGGAGGAGCACGTCTCTAGTTACTAAGCCGGCTATCACTGGGCGAACTCGCCCACGAGTTCCGTCAATTCCTGCAAGCAAGAGGGCTTTTCTAGATAATGGTGTGCGTAAATAGAATTGCAACCTTTTTGGTTTTTTTTTAGACAATCAGCAAAACTTTATTAACCCGTCACACAGTTTACATGGACGAAATGAAGATCCCCGGGGTGGCCCAACCAAACATGACGACCAAGCCCCAGTTTAAGTGCATGCTTTGTTAGATTGTGGGCCATGACATTCGAGCTCCTAAATTCATGAACAAAATTACATGAAGTAAAACTAGTAGAGTACTCTAGTATTTCATGTATGATAGCCCCATAACCAGCCCCGCTTCTCCTCTTGAGATTGCTCAGTGGTCATAGATGCAACCTTTTTGGTAAAATATAAATGTCATGATAACATATAAGCAGTATATTTTACTGGGCTGAGGTACAAAATTTACTGGGCTGAAGCCCATAAAATCTAACACTCTGGACATGCATGTTCTCAGAGTTGGATAAAATGCAAAATGCTGTGTTGTTGAGTGGTCTCCTCTCGTGGTCGAGACACGCAACTAGCTGCTGCTGCGGTGCCGTTCTCATGCATTATAACACGTTGATCGGACGGACAGGCACTGCGTCTGCTCACTTGATCCCGTGGGTGGATGTGGTCCGGCAAGTTCAATTCCCAACTCCCCCAACCCCCTCGCCTGCCAGCTTGCCGCTTCAACACATGCAGGTGCCCAACTCCTTAAATTTGTGAATCGACCTAGACCCAACCAAGTTGACAGAGACATAGACGCACCCTAATAAACCTAGCTTGTAAAGAACAGACTAAAACCTGCAAAGAAAATTCCAGGCTCCAATGTATAGGCTGTCACTACTCGCAAAAAGGAAAAAGAAAAAAACCGTATTGGCTGTCACTTATGGAGGTTCATTTTCGTGAGTAGCTAGGATCCTACTGCAATTTTATAGAATTAAACAAAAGCAAACACACAATAGAGCATGTACAAGAATGTTTGTATTTCCATACCTAGCATCCATGGATCCATCCATGCCTTTGGTTCACCACCCAACTCTATTTTTGATCGAAAGGGGTTTCCCCCCACACCATCTTATTAGAAAACAGGGCAAAGCAAGTCCCAGCGACTGTTTACACGCGTTCGGGTCTACCTGACTTGCAGACCAGAGAAAGTAAATCAAACTACAGCCTAAAAACGAGAAAAGAGATTCTACCATGCACGGGAGATCCCGTGCATGGCTCAGCCGTCCATTCTCTTGAAGATGGATCCATGCATGCTGGTCCACACACATTAATGAGTCACAAATTAAGCCATAGTACCTTTTTCGGTTAAATTATGCCATACATTGACCACTAGCAACCTCTCTTCTATATCCCCCTGACACAATAGTACCTCACCCATCCGTACATTTTCATATGATTTCCAAGCTTCAATATATTTTATTTTTTGAATCACAATTCCAATTTATTATTCATTTAAATATTTGATTTCCTTGTGATTAGGACTTTGAAACAAGACCACTTCTAAATATATTTTCACAAGTTCTAGATTCGTATTTTGAAACATGATGAAACTGTATGAACATAATGATGCAATCTAGAACATGATAAAACCTAATAAAAATTCATGAGAACAAATGCCTATTAAGTTGAGGCTCAGCCACTACTTTCCCTATTAAGTGTATTGACACGGAACGAAACATTATGATACAATTTCGAACAAATGAACCACATTGAAATAGTGTGATTGTTCTTTTTTGAAACATAATAAAACATTTGAATTAATTAGTGCCTTTATAGTGTAAAGCATGTGTTTGTGGAAGGAGAGAATAGATGAATATTTGCACTGTGCAAGTTCCATAATCACGCACGTAACTGTAACATTTTTTTGGAGAAATAACTGTAGTAACATTTCTGACACAACACTAAATGATTATGAGAGCATGGAGGTAAAAAGAAATATCATAGTGGACAAAAGTGGGAGGGTTCCCATAAAAGCATAAACAGCTCAGCTATGCATGCACGGTACCTCCCGTGCATGGTAGAAAAGCCGGTCTCCCTAAAAACGACTAAATCATCCCTCAACATGAACTGTTCAGAAAGAGTCTATGCGCCACACAAGGCAAACAACATAATCATCAGCCGAAACACACAATTGTTGTCTCATGAATATAGAGCGATCACCAGGTTCATCCAAAGCTCATCTCGAGTGAGCTCTCAGCACGCTTCCGCCCCGAGTTCTCTTTGCGCACGCTCTCAGTTCCCAACCCAGACGATCCTGAGCAGTTCGCCTCTTCGACGGTCTAGGAGCTGGAGGCAGCGTCGTAGCAGCACTGACTGGTCACCCCCGCAGAGAATCTTCCATTGATATAGGGAAGAGTTGATCCTCCCCAAGATCACGCGAGTGCTTGTACATGGCACACCCTGAAAACAGATATCGTTACGCAAATCCAAATGCCCCAAATGGCAGCAACACAAGCAATGTTAACGACAATTTTCTTGTTATTCATACTCCAAAAGAAAGAAAGCTCAATCATATTTCTAGGCACATTGAAACCGAAAGTTTCAGCAACATCACTCCAACTCTGTTTGGCTACCACACATTCAAAGAACAAATGGTGGACTGATTCCTCTTCATAACAGTATAAGCAGGTTAAGTTCTCCACTACACTTCTTCTGTTTAGGTTATCTCTGGTAAGAATTTTATTATTAAAAGCCAACCACACAAAGACTAGGTATCTGTTAGGTACCACTATCTTCCAGAAATTTTTCCATAACGGAGTAGAAACCCCACCCCAGTTAATCATGTTATAAAAGGATCTGACCGAATAAACCCCTGATGGCTCCAACTGCCAAACAGGTTAGTCCTCCTCATTGGTTAGGTTTTTGGTAGATATGATCTGGATCAAGTCATGCCATTTATTCATAAACTCAGCATCAACACACCTGTTAAAAGTGAGTACCCAACTCTATTTAAACCCCATAAGCAAAAAAAGAAAAAGAAAAACTCTATTTAAACCCCGGCCCGTGCTCGTGCACCACCACCGGTAAGTAAAGGGGGCACCAGTAGTACACGCGTCCCACCGGGCCAAAACCGTTCACAAAATACGCCAAAGAACTCGCAAACGGCTGTAGGAAGGGGTGAGGGGGGTGCCGGCGGGGACGTCCATCGGGTCAATTCGCCGCCGGCGGCTCGAGCGAGGCGAAGGTGGCACGGCGGAGAGAGTGCGGCGCGAGCGCTCGAGTGTGCCGCACGTGAAAGCGGGCGCACCAAATACACAGCGCACGATGGCGATTCGGACCGCGCGTCTAACTCTATATGCCGCGCGCACGTTTATTGCGCGTCCGCTGGAGCCCCTCTACCGATTGCGCGCGTTAAAAAGGGCAAATTTATGGCGCGGCGCTTATTTAGCGCGTCTGTTAGAGATGCTCTAGAAAAAGAAAAAGAAAAACTCTATTTAAACACCAGCCCGTGCTCGTGCACCACCACCGGTAAGTAAAGGGGGCACCAGCAGTACACGCGTCCCACGGGCCGAAACCGTTCACGAAATACGCCAAAGAACTTGCAAACGGCATGGGTTCGGAGGCAGCAGCAGCGGCGGTGCACGGGCACCAGTTGTCGACGGTGGTGCCGAGCTCGGTGACGGAGGTGGGCAGCTACGAGCTGGCGGACGCGGACCTGGCGTTCCGGCTGCACTACCTACGCGGGGTGTACTACTACTCCGCGGGGGTCACCACCATGGTGCTCAAGGAGCCCATGTTCGCCTGGCTCGACGCGTACTACCCTTTGGCCGGCCGCGTCCGCCGCCCCGCCGACGAAGCCGACGCCTCGCGCCGCCCATACGTCAAGTGCAACGACTGTGGCATCCGCGTCGTAGAGGCCCAGTGCGACCGCGCGCTCGACGACTTGCTCCGCGACGACGCCGTCGATCGCGTGAAGCAGCTTTGCTACCACGACGTGCTCGGCCCGGAGCTCTCCTTCTCCCCGCTGCTCTTCGTCCAGGTAGACTAACCGTCCCGCTGCTCTGTTACCATGTTTGTAGTATAGTGGTGACTCAAAGCTCTTGTGGGGATACTGTGTTAGTATATCTCCCACACGGTATAGTATAGTAGTGACTCAAAGTTTTACTTCTTCCGTTCCGAATTATTTATTGAAGATGTAATTTAGTTATAGATACATCCATTTCTGCGACAAGTAATTCAGAACGGAGTGAGTACGTACATAATGACAAAATCTGATTGAGCTCGATCGCAGGTCACCAACTTCAAATGTGGAGGGATGGCGCTGGGGTTCAGCTGGGCGCACCTCATGGGCGACGTGGCGTCGGCGACGACCTGCTTCAACCGCTGGGCACAGATACTCGGCGGCGAGAAGCCAGTCGCCGTCACCATGAGCCCCATGAAGGAGCCGCGAGAGAGAAACCGTGCGCCTGCCGCGGTCGCGCCGCGCTCGGTCAAGCCGGTCGGACCCATCCAAGACCATTGGCTGGTCCCCGCCGGCGTCGACATGGTGTGCTACTCTTTCCACGTCACCGAACTGATGCTCGAGAGGCTGCGGCAGCAGGAGCCAGCGGCTCCCGGCGGCATCTTCGAGCTCATCTCGGCGCTCCTGTGGCAGACGGTGGCCAAGATCAGGGCCAACAAGGAGGTGAAGACGGTGACGGTGGTGAAGACCGACATGGCCGCCTGGAGCGGTTACTCCCTGGCCAACGAGCAAAATGTCGGGTACGTGGAGGCGGGCTCTCCGCCGGCCAGCACGGACATGTCCGAGCTGGCTGCGCTGCTGGCCAAGGATCTGGTCGACGAGACCGCCACGATGGTCGGGTTCCCGGGGGACGTGGTCATCTACGGCGCGAACCTAACGTTCGTGGACATGGAGCAGGTGGACCTGTACGGGCTGGAGATCAAGGGGCAGAGGCCCGCGCACGTGGAGTACGGCATGGACGGCGTCGGCCAGGAGGGCGCCGTGCTGGTGCAGCCCGACGCCAGCGGGCTTGGCCGCGTCGTCATGGTGGTGCTCCCCAATGATGACGTCCAGGCCCTCCGAGCTGAGCTCAGGAACACGCCCTTGCTGGCTCGCTGAAACTTGATCACACTAGTGTAGAACCGGACAATAGCACCGGTTCGTAAGGCCCTTTAGTGCCGGTTACATAACCGGCACTAAAGTGTGGTCACTAAAGGCCCTCAGCACGAACCGGTGCTAAAGGGCAACCACGTGGCACGAGCCAGCTCCGGGGCCCGGGAGCCCTTTAGTACCGGTTGGTAACACCAACCGGTACTAAAATGTTCGGGGGGTTTTTGGTTTTATGATTTCTTTTTCATTTCATTTTGTGTTTTCCATTTTAATTCTTTTTCGTTTGTTGGTATTTTACGATACTACACATTGTACACGTTATGCATATATATATATAGAATTTCTAGTGGAACCAATCATATATATATCATCAATGTCTCACAAACCACCATATTAATTTACACATACACACATGTATAGCTATATACAATTTCTCCTACATATGCATGTTGCCTTCGGAGCCAGTGGCATTAGCCTAATTGGTGTCTTCGGAGCACGATGACAATTGGGAGTGGTTCATGACCTGGTCGATGGGGGCGGTAGCGGGTAATAGTATTCTCCCTTCGGATTTATGACCTGGTCGAGCAAAAATCCCGTTATTTCCTCTTGAAGTGCCTCTACGCGCTCCGTTTCTAGGAGCTTGTCCTGCACCTCTTTGAACTGTTAAGAAGGAGATCAATATGCATGTGTATTAGTTGTGTGACTAGATATCGATAATAGTGTAAAAATTGTAAATAGTGTTCTGACAAGCGTACCCATTCCTGTCTTTGAGATCTGCTCCTTTCGGACGCCATCATGCGAATGTTCTCGCAAACGCAGAATGCACACAGATTAGTCCCCTGCGCCGCTTCAGGGCCTTTATTACGAGAATGGTATTAAATTTGATCAGATAATAATTAATCAAGCATGATAATTAAAGAGATGGCAGCTAGCTAGCTAGCTAGTACTAATTAATTACTTACCTTGGGTCGAAACCATTTCAGCTATCGTTTCCATTCGCCTTCCGTGACGCTGATGAACCTTACCCAAGCCCTGCCCGTCGACAAAGAAAATGAATAAAGGGGTTATTAAATAGTTCATATCATGAAATGACGAACTAAATAGGCCGAGATATATAGTTAATAATGATTGAAATTACCTGTTGACTATCCCAAACAAGATGTTATAGTCACTATTTGCTTTGAGTAGTGAGTCCAGTATTTGAACTATTCCGGCGTCAACTTTAATGATACACAAGATCCAGTGAAATCTGCATGCATACACGTTTGCATGTCTTAATTAAGCGGGCATATGTAAGCAAAAACATGTAGCTAGCTAGTAGGCAAAAACAGAGAATTTGTAGTACAAGAAAGTGTGACTCACTGGAAGTTGTAAGGAAGTAGTATATCTTCATTGTATTTGAGGCGCTTCAAGAACTGTAGCATGCTGTCCTCTACCTGCTTTTCATGATGCTTGTTTATTGTCCATGTGTATTCATTAACGGTGTTTGGGTTAATGAACCCAATGCCATAGCGTCCACCTTTCTCATTTCATACATCTTCATCCTGCATAATACCATAGAAAAGAATATAGTGAGGATAATTACAGGTAATGATTGATCAAAAGGATCACTATAGCTAGCTTGAGACTTAAATTACAGAAAGAAATCACTTACACACAATAGCAACTGACGATAGATTTGTCGAGTGCGTCTTGATTGTATAACTGAAACAGTTCAGAATACTCAATGGTCATAGGTTTCTCATGGTAGTAATGATCCTTCTTGACTTGCACCATGAGGGACTCTCGATCGGATCTCTTGGTAATGTCCATGTACCATTGATGTAATTCATACATTCTCGTTGGGAGCTTCTTGACCTCTTCTGGCTTGACCAAAGGTTGGCCCCGGGCATATTTCCGTTTTATTTCCTCCTCTGTAAGCACAAGCATGTCCTCTATCTCGAGAAGTTGTCCAACAGTGATTTTGA
Organism: Triticum urartu; assembly: GCF_056163025.1. Classification (NCBI taxonomy): domain Eukaryota; kingdom Viridiplantae; phylum Streptophyta; class Magnoliopsida; order Poales; family Poaceae; genus Triticum; species Triticum urartu. Next base: position 8,228,833 of record NC_141876.1, on the reverse strand, counting down.
GAGTTTCAGCCTGCATTATATGCTCCTGGGTTATTACCACATCGCCCATCTCGGGAACGTAAACTGTTTGGCCATAATAATATTGGGCGCGTGTACTGTCACGTGTTGTTGGCGGCACAACAAGCGGGGGGATCGATTGCGCCGCCTGTTCTCCCAGCCGGGCAACGGTTTTCCCGCATGTTTTTACAGCTGCTTGTTGTTTGCTCGAGGTCGAGCTCGCCTTCTTCTGTAGACGTTGTCGATGTAACTTCCTGATGTGGCGCTCATAGTCTGTGTCAACAGGCTTAGGAGCTGGTGGTTGAGCCATACAAATGAAGTGGTCAACTACTTCCACAGGCACTTTCTCCCTTGGCGGCGGTGGCGGTTTCGGTCCAAAATGGGCGTCGACTTCTGCCCGCACTATGGTCCAATTGGTTTGCTCCTCGGTCCTGTCGTAATCCCTCTCAGGAAGAGGAGTAGTGAGGTTTGGACCATATTTATATCGCTTGCCTCCGCCTGTACTTCCTGTACTATGATCTCGACTCGTACCGCTACGCACCATAGCTGCGGGGTGTCTCTTCTGCAATTGCTGAGGCGGCGGAGACGGCTGACGGGGCTGAGTTGGACGAGGAGGAGTGGCCTGAAGCTGTGCCGGACTTGTAGTGGCCTGAGGTTGTGCCGGACTTGAAGGAGGAGTGGACGTCTGACGCTGTGTCAGACTTGGAGGAGGAGTGGCCTGACACTTTGCCGGACTTGGAGGAGGAGGAGTGGCCTCACGCGTTGGTGGACTTGGAGGAGCGGGAGTCTGCTGACTCGGTGGCGGACTTCGACGAGGAATCGGGTGACGCGGTGTCGGTGGCCTTCGAAAGATGATGCAATCCTTTCTCCATAGGATGATACGATGTTTGGCATCTCCGAGTGTGTGCTCCTCGTCACCTCCAGGAATGTCAAGCTCTAGCCCCGAATATTGGTCCACCACCTCATCAACCACGACACGAGCATAGCCTGTTGGAATCGGGTTGCAATGGAAGGTTGCATCGGGGGAATTTGTATAAGCAACGCCGTTTGCCACCTTCAAGGACATGTTCTTAATTTTGAAGTGTAGCTCACAGTTAGTGTTCTCCGCGATATCATCCACGGGGTATCTATCCAGCATTGCATCAAACGGGGCGGAACTCACGCTTCTTCTCGGCATGGATGGGGCGGTGGTATCCAATGCTGGATCATCCACTAGCTGCTGCAGCTGCTGAGACCCCCTTTGCTGGCTAAGTGAGTCGATCTGCTCCTGCTGCCGCTGGAATTTGATTGCCAAGTCCGCGTGCGCTGATTCTAGGCCTTGAAGGCGTTCATAGTCGAGCTTCCTCTGCTCCTCCTCCATCTTCCTCTTCTTCTCCTCCGCAATCTTCTTTCTCGCACGGGTTCTGTAGTCGGCGTTCCAGTCCGAAAACCCCTCATACCACGGAATAGCGCCCATGCCTCGTGTTCTTCCCGGGTGTTCAGGATTTCCCAGGGCACGCGTAAGCTCGTCGTTCTCTCTGTTGGTCTCGAACAACCCGGATTGAGCCTCTTCTATTGCAACAAGTAGCTTATCTTCAGCTCCGTCCAGACATGCCTTCTTGGAAACTTTGCCTGTCTTTGGGTCCAACTCCGCCCCATGCGCATAGAACCAAGTCCTGCACTTGGGGGGCCAGCTCAATGTTTCTGGAGTGACACTTGCATCCAGCATCTCTTTCTCAGACTTATCCCACTTAGGCATTCCCACCGCATAGCCACCTGGCCCCAGCTTATGGAACTTATCCTTTTTTGTGGCATTGGCCTTGTTTATTCTTGACCGTTCCTTAGATAATTCTGAATCCTTGAATTTCACGAAATCGTCCCAATGAGCACTTTGATTCTCTAGTGTTCCCTCGAATACTGGAGTCTTCCTTCCTCCCTTGACGTACTTGTCCCATTCACGATTCTTGTGGTTCTTGAATGCAACCGCCATCTTCCTAAGAGCAGCGTCCTTGACTTTCTGCACATCTGCTTCTGTGAAATGATCTGGTAGGGTGAAATGTTCCATGAGAGTATCCCAAAGCATACTTTTTTGTCTATCGTCGACAAAAGTAAGATCTGGATGTGGCTTTGCTGGGTTTCTCCATTCTTGAAGGGAGATCGGGAGTTGGTCCTTCACAAGAACTGCGCACTGACGAACGAACTTGTCCGCAATCTTCTTAGGCGCTAATGGTTCGCCATTAGGTTTAATTGCCTCGATATTATACTTTATGCCCTCCTTCAAATTTTTGTTCGGGCCTCGTTTCGTCCTGTTGCCTGAAGATTTGCTCGATCCGGATGGCTGAAAGAAGAAAGATCGATTCGTTAATATATCTTCAACTCATTTAAAACATGTGATGATCACCAGATGCCTGCTTATATAAATATATATACCTCTCCGGTGTTGTCATAATCGTAGTTCATGACTTCATCAATTCGGTCGTCGCGATCGAATATCATATCACCCTCTCCGGTGTTGTTTAGAAATTCAGAGCCGTCATAATCTTCTTCATTCTGATCATCATCTGGCCCGCGTATTATATCGAACATGGTCTGTTCTCCCTCTCTGTTGGTATTGTCCTCCATAGCTTTTATTTAACTATGCCAAAAGAAATATAAAACAATTTAGTATTCAAATTACATCGTCTCGAACAATACATATAATCTCGAATACATCGTCTCGAATAATAGATATAATCTCGAATACATCGTCTCCAATAATATATAATCTCGAATACATCGTCTTGAATATTATATATCGAGTACATCACTGGCTGGGTAGCTCATAAAGATCGAATACTATAGAAGAATCTAGGACACTCGCGGTTCCTGCGGCGCAGGCGGTGGACACCCAGAGAGAAGGAACCCTCACAGGGTCATAGCTGCAGTGAGATCCCTGAAGAAACTGCCAGGTATTGGAGAACCCGCCGCCCTCTAACACAACCATGTAGCGATGGACGTGTTCGTCCTCCTCCCTGACACGGCGACGTACCACCTCCGGCGGGGCCGGCTCCCTCCGCACCGAAACTGGCCCATGCGAACGCCACCAAATGAGATCAGGGTCGACGACGGGACCCGGGGCCGGGTTCCTCATCAAGCGGCGCGCCCCTCCAGGCAGCACCTCCCAGTGCCAGCCCGGCGGAGCCCAGTCCCGGACATGGGTCAGTCGGACGTCGTCGCGGACGGGTCGGCAGCGAGGATGCGGGCCAGGCATCGTCGAGAACAAATACTAGCTATATGCCCGCAAAAAGTAACATTTTTTTAATGATTGGATTTTGATAACTAAAATTTCTAACATTTCTATGTAACTAACATTTCTATAACATTTCTAATATTTCTAGAACTAAAAAAAAGAAAAATTTCTAACTTTTTTATAACTATTTCTATAACTAAAAAACAGAAAAATTTCTAACAATTCTAACTTTTTTATAACTATTTCTATAACTAAAAAACAGAAAAATTTCTAACAATTCTAACATTTCTAACTATTCTAACAATTCTAACATTTCTAACTATTTCTAGAAAACAGAAAAATTTCTAACAATTTCTAAAAAACAGAAAAATTTCTAACAATTCTAAATTTTTTATAACTATTTCTATAACTAAAAAACAGAAAAATTTCTAACAATTCTAACATTTCTAACTATTCTAACAATTCTAACATTTCTAACTATTCTAACAATTCTAACATTTCTAACTATTTCTGAAAAACAGAAAAATTTCTAACAATTTCTAAAAAACAGAAAAATTTCTAACTATTTGTATAACTAAAAAACAAAAAATGTATGTGTGTGTGTGTGCGCGCTCACCGGCGAGGCGAGAGGCGACGGGGGGCGGCGACGGGGACGGCGATGGGCGCGGCGACGACGGGGATGACGACGACGGGGACAGGGACGGGGCGGTGATGACAGGGACGGGGACGTATGGGCCGGGGCGGCGACGACGAGGGGGACGTACGGGGCGGCGACGACGGGGACGGGGACGACGCGGGACAGGCCGGGACGGGGCGGCGGTGACGACGGGGACGACGGGGACGGGGACGACGGGGCGGCGACGACGGGGACTGGGCGGCGACGGGGGCGGCGGCGAGGGATGGAGATGTACGGGGGGCGCGGCAGGCGACGGTGCAGAGGAGAAGAAGCAGCTGAGAAACTAAAATTTTCGTAAGTGTTGTTTATATAGGAGGGGCCTTTAGTACCGGTTGGAGCCACCAACCGGTACTAAAGGCCTGTTTTGGCCAAGCCAAGCGGCGGGAAGCGACCCCCTTTAGTATCGGGTGGTGGCTCCAACCGGTACTAAAGGCCCCCCTTTAGTACCGGTTGGTGCCACGACCCGGTACTAAAGGGGGTGCGCTGGTGCAGGTGCGGTGCGGCAAGTTTAGTCCCACCTCGCTAGCCGAGGGGCGACCGCACTGGTTTATAAACCCCCGTGTGGTAGCTCTCTCGAGCTCCTGTCCAAAGCAGGCCTACTGGGCCTACATGTTCTGTGCTGCCCTGTTGGCCTACTGGGCCTTTGCGGGCCTGCATCCTGGCCCAACAACAGGTTGGGTTTCTAGTCATATGCCGGCCGCTTTGGCCTAGTAGGCGGGCTTTTTTTTTTATTTTTTTGCTTTATTTATTTTTGAGTTGTTTTTTTTGTGTATTTAGAGTTTCTTTGTGAATATTTTTGCTTTAGGTACAAAAAATTACAAACTTTCTGTTAGTGCCCGTAGTTTTCAAATTTGAATAGTTTAAATTTTGAATTATTTGAAATTAGTGTGAATCACTAGTTTGTGAATAACTTCACTTTAAAAATCAGTAAAGGCATGAAAGAATTTGTTTGCACATAAAAATTTTCGCGTTTCAAATGCCAAAACACATAATTAACTACCCTAACTATTACAGAGATTCCCTTTTGGGTGTGAAACACAGAAGAAAGTGATGATAGTGAAGTCGATCACATCCCAGATCTTTGGTGTGAAACTTTTTCTCCGCGTGTGTCCCTTTGCGCCGTAACCATGGAAAATCTTCATCATTTAACGGGATGCTCGGGTCAATATTCACTGTGAATGGAGCAATTTCATCAAACTTTTCATAATCTTCTGACTTGTCTGTCTTGTCATCCACTCCCACGATGTTTCTCTTCCCAGAAAGAACTATGTGCCGCTTTTGCTCATCGTACGATGCATTCGCTTACTTATCTTTTCTTTTTCTTGACTTGGTAGACATGTCCTTCACATAGAAAACCTGTGCCACATCATTGGCTAGGACGAATGGTTCGTCTACATACGCAAGATTGTTGAGATCCACTGTTGTTATTCCGTACTGCGGGTCTTCCGTTCCCCCGCCTCGTGTCATATTGACCCATTTGCACCGAAACAAAGGGACCTTCAAACCACGTCGATAGTCAAGTTCCCATATGTCCTGTATATAACCATAATATGTTTCCTTTCCCGTCTTGGTTTCTGCATCAAAGCGGACACCACTGTTTTGGTTGGTGCTCTTCTTATCTTGGGCGATCGTGTAAAATGTATTACCATTTATCTCGTACCCTTTGAAAGTCATTATATTTGAAGATGGTAACTGGGACAGCAAGTACAGGTCATCTTCAATAGAGGTGTCATGCATGGTATGTGTCTGCAACCAGCTGGCGAAACTCCTGGTTTGTTCACGTGTAATCTAGTCATCAGACCGCTCCGGGTGTTTGGAGCGTAGCAAATTCTTGTGTTCATCCATATACGGAGCCACCAAGGCGGAATTCTGTAGAACTGTGTAGTGTGCTTCAGTGAGAGAATGTCCGTCCATACATATTATTTGTTCCCCTCCTAGCGTGCCTTTTCCATCCAGTCTGCCCTTATGCCGCGATTCAGGAACACCAATCGGCTTAAGGTCAGGAATAAATTCAATACAAAACTCAATGACCTCCTCATTTTGACGGCCCTTGGAGATGCTTCCTTCTGGCCTAGCACGGTTATGAACATATTTCTTTAAGACTCCCATGAACCTCTCAAAAGAGAACATATTGTGTAGAAATACAGGACCCAAAACATTAATCTCTTCGCATAGGTGAACTAGGACGTGCGTCATGATGTTGAAGAAGGATGGTGGGAACACCAACTCGAAACTGACAAGACATTGCACCAAATCATTCTCTAACCTTGGTATGATTTCTGGATCGATTACCTTCTGAGAGATTGCATTGAGAAATGCACATAGCTTTACAATGGCTAATCGAACGTTTTCCGGTAGAAGCCCCCTCAATGCAACCGGAAGCAGTTGCGTCATAATCACGTGGCAGTCATGAGACTTTAGGTTCTGGAATTTTTTCTCTGCCATGTTTATTATTCCCTTTATATTCGACGAGAAGCCAGACGGTACCTTAATACTGAGCAGGCATTCAAAGAAGATTTCCTTCTCTTCTTTGGTAAGAGCGTAGCTTGCATGACCCTGATGTATGCCGTCTTTTCCGTGCATACGTTGCTGGTCCTCTCGTGCCTCAGGTGTATCTTTTGTCTTCTCATACACGCCCAAGAAGCCAAGCAGGGTCACACAAAGATTCTTCATCACGTTCATCACGTCGATTGCGGAGCGGACCTCTAGGTCTTTCCAATAGGGCATGTCCCAAAATATAGATTTCTTCTTCCACATGGGTGCGCGTCCGTCAGCGTCATTCGGAACAGGTTGTCCACCAGGACCCTTTCCAAAGACCACCTTCAAATCCTTGACCATATCATGTACATTAGCACCAGTATGGTGGCGAGGCTTCGTCCGGTGATCCGCCTCACCTTTGAAATGCTTGGCTTTCTTTCTTACGGGATGCCTGCTCGGAAGAAATCGACGATGTCCCAGGTACACATTCTTCTTACAATTAGCCAAATATATACTGTCGGTATCGTCCAAACAGTGCGTGCATGCGCGGTATCCCTTGTTTGTCTATCCTAAAAGGTTACTGAGAGCAGGCCAATCATTGATGGTCACGAACAGCAACGCCTTTAGGTCAAATTCTTCCCCCATGTGCTCATCCCACGCACGTACACCTGTTCCATTCCACAGTTGTAAGAGTTCTTCAACTAATGGCCTTAGGTACACATCAATGTCGTTGCCGGGTTGCTTAGGGCCTTGGATGAGCAATGGCATCATAATGAACTTCCGCTTCATGCACAACCAAGGAGGAAGGTTATACAAACATAGAGTCACAGGCCAGGTGCTATGGTTGCTGCTCTGCTCCCCAAAAGGATTAATGCCATCTGCGCTTAGACCCAACCATACGCACCTTGCGTCATCTGCAAACTCCTTCCCGTACTTTCTTTCGATTTTTCTCCACTGCGAACCGTCAGCGGGTACTCTCAACTTTCCGTCTTTCTTACGGTCTTCTCTGTGCCATCGCATCGCCTTGGCATGCTCTTTGTTTTGGAACAAACGTTTCAACCGTGGTATTATAGGAGCATACCACATCACCTTGGCAGGAATCTTCTTCCTGGGGCGCTCTCCCTCGACATCACCAGGGTCATCGCGGCTGATCTTATAGCGCAATGCACTACATACCGAGCAAGCGTTCAAATCCTCGTACTCACCGCGGTAGAGGATGCAATCATTAGGGTATGCATGTATCTTCTGCACCTCTAACCCTAGAGGGCAGACAACCTTCTTTGCTTCGTACGTACTCTCAGGCAATTTGTTGTCCTTTGGAAGCATATCCTTTATCATTACCAGCAACTTTCCAAATCCCTTGTCAGATACATCATTCTCTGCCTTCCATTGCAGCAATTCCAATGTGGTGCCCAGCTTTTTCTTGTCACCTACGCAATTCGGGTACAACAATATTTTGTGATCCTCTAACATGCGCTGCAACTTCTTCTTCTCCAAATCACTTGCGCGTTTCTCTTTGCATCGGCCATGGCCCGACCTAGATCATCAACGGGCTCATCTGATGCCTCTTCTTCAGCTTCTTCCCGCATTGTCGGCTCAGCTTCTTCCCGCATTACCGGCTCAGCTTCTTCCCCCATTGTTGTATCATCGTATTCAGGGAACCCATGGCCAGGATAGCTGTCGTCGTCCTCTTCTTCTTCATTTTCTTCCATCATAACCCCTCTTTCTCCGTGCTTGGTCCAAACATTATAGTGGGGCATGAAACCGGACTTAAACAGGTGGACGTGAATGGTTCTTGACGTAGAGTAATTGTGACCATTCTTACAGCGAGCACATGGACAAGGAATAAAACCATCCGCCCGATTGTTTGCCTCAGCCGCAAGCAGAAAAGTATGCACGCCCTCAATGAACTGGGGAGAGCATCGGTCATCGTACATCCATTGCCGGCTCATCTTCATTACACAACACCGAATAGACCAAATTAATACAAGTTCATACATAAAGTTCATACAACACTTAAATGCAACAAACAAATAACTCTCTAGCTAAAGCATTTAAATGCAACAACAAATACGATCAAGATTGCAACTAAGGTAACAATGGATCCAACAGCATAATGATACCAAGTCTCACTATCGATGGCATATTTTCTAATCTTTCTAATCTTCAAGCGCATTTTCTCCATCTTGATCTTGTGATCATCGACGACATCGGCAACATGCAACTCCAATTCCATCTTCTCCCCCTCAATTCTTTTCAATTTTTCTTTCAAGTACTCGTTTTCTCTTTCAACTAAATTTAACCTCTCGACAATAGGGTCGGTTGGAATTTCCGGTTCACATACCTCCTAGAAAAAATTTCTATGTCAACTTGATGGGCATAATTTGTCATAAACACGAAATGCAACTAGTTTTAAAAGAGAATATATATACCACATCTGGATCATAACAAGGACGAGGGCCGACGGGGACGGATATCAAAACCATGGCACTATATGTATAACAAACAACGTACAGGTAAGATAATTATACGAGTAACTATATATCCAAATCACACAAACATCAATTTTTATATAAAATTTCATGAACAAGAGGCTCACCAGAAGGTGGTGCCGGCTACGGGACGGTGCGGGCGATCGACGGTGGTTACGACGGAGATTTAGAAGGCACTAAGTAAACCACACCTACATATGCAAACTAAGTGTTATTTTTGACCTCAAATTGCATATAAATCAAATACTAGCACATATACATATATATATATATCCTCCCAAATTACTAAACTCACAAATTAATCACTATATAAAGCATTGCAAGAGCTAATCTAGCAATGAGAGATGAAAGGACAAAGTTGCTAACCTTTGTGATCATTTGAATGGATGGGGGCCTTCAAATCTTGACAAATTTTGGGCAAAATATGTGATGACCTCGAGAGGAAGAGGGGAAGAACAGAGAGGAGAGGGGAAAGGGGAAGAACAGAGCGAGCTCGGGTGGACGAAGGGTTTATGTAGGACGACCTTTAGTACCGGTTCGTGCCAAGAATCGGTACTAAAGGGGATGGAGGGCCCCCAGTCTGACAACATCCTGCCACCACTCTCATTAGTACCGGTTCGTGGCACGAACCGGTGCTAAAGGTTCGCCACGAACCGATACTAATGAAAGCGGCCCGGCTAGCCGTTGGAACCGGCACTAATGTATACATTAGTGCCGGCTCAAATACAAACCGGCACTAATGTGCTTCACGTTTGACCCTTTTTCTACTAGTGTCAGCTCGGTGATCTTCTTACCTATCAGCATGATGCTGGTCTATTGTTGCTGCGTGCACTGTAAGAACACTCCTTCAGCCTTTACATATTAACATACAAATCTCGTGGGCAACATTTTAAGGGGCACTGTATACGAATAAGATATCCAAAGATATTAGGCACACAGCCAAGAAAAAAGATAAAAAAGAGAGAAAAATAAAAAAAGACCTGTCACAGTGAAAAACTTAGAAGAGCAACACTCTAACCACCATCGAAGACAACACCTGAACTGCAAAAAGGATTCTCCAAAAATGATGCCTTAAAGAATGAAAAAATGCACCAGCATTTTCGTCGTCCGATCGAAGATCTTGAGTTTTCACTCAGGAGAAAATCCGATTCACAAAACAATGCCTTCTGCAAGGCCATTGCCAGGCACAACCAATGAAGGCCAGACCTTGGGCTTTCACCCTGAAAAATCATGACTCGGTGCTCGAGGAGCACCACAACAAATGCAGTTCACCTGTGCTGCCACCCCCTCTTGCCAAGATCGCTGTAGCAAGTCATCAACACTAGACACAAAGGAAGAACCTGTGCCGCCATTCTTCATTGGCACCAAAGCACCTCTACACCATTGCAAACCTCCGATCGCGGTCACCATGACTTTCTCCACCTCTGTCAGTGCGATGGAAATCTATATTTAGACATGTCCCATGACCCTGTCAATAAAGTGAAGCTTCGCGCAACACCCTCACGAAGGCTCACTGGCCGAAGATAAGGGAGAGCACGACAGGATCAATTCCGATCTACATATCCAGTGGCGTCATGCGCCAATCAGCGGAATCACTAAGAGGAAGACCGGAACTCGTCGGCGTCTTGATCGAGGAGGTCCACATCAAGGTGATCGAGGACATGGAGCTTGAAGAAACAGCAAGGCCAAACCACACTTATTCATGCCTAGCCAGCAGCCCCCACACCGCCGACAGGCTTTCGGCGATCGGATCGAGCGGGCTAACCCCTTCTGGCTCGGATCGAGCCCAAGGTTCGCCCCAGATCAGGCCCGTGTGCTAGCACCACTGGCTGGGAGGTCTACCACACATCTCCAGGGCCATGGCCACGCCGTCCCCTCCGTCCTGCGCTGCCGCACGCGCTGCCTCCTCCGCGCCTCCCTACAGCGCGGCGGCGAGCGCCGCCGCCCCGCTGCCTGAACGCCACCCGAGCTCAAGAGTCTCCACGAAGATCATGGATACCATTGTATTGAGAAACATAGAGAGAGAGAGAGAGCCATCTAGCTACTACCTATGGACCCGTAGGTCTAGGGTGAACTAATCACGCATCATCGGAGAGGCGGCAAGGATGATGTAGAGCCCCTCCGTGACGAGTTCCACCTCCGGCGGAGTACGGGAGAAGGCGTCCAGATGGGATCTCGCAAGAACAAAGACTTGCGGCGGCGGAAAAAGTGTTTCTTCTGCTCCCCTAGGGTTTTTTGGATTTTTTTTGAATTTATAGAGGTGGAAGTAGGAAAAATGAGCCAATGGGGGCCCACATGGCATAGGGGCACGCCACCCCCCCGGGGCGCGCATTGGTGGCATATAAGGCCCACCAGAAGCTTCTTCCTTTGCCTCCAAGTTGACATTTATCCTTATCTCCAAAAAAATCTCCAAAAAGTTTCAGGACGATTTGATCTTATATGATATTGATTTTCGGTAAAGGCAAACATGGCAGAAAACATGAACTAACATTAGCACTAAGTTAATAGGTTAGTCTCCAAAAATGATATAAAAATGTATGAAATGATATTAAAAACATCCAAGAATAATAATATCATAGCATGGAACAAGAAAAAATAATAAATACTTTGGAGACATATCAGTGCGTACCATGATTGTCTCTTCTTGTGGGTATGCAAGAAGGAAGAGGACACAGTAGGGTGATGAATGAACTCGCAGGCAGGTGTTCATGATCACTTTTTTATCAACTAGTTTGATCTCATCTTATTGTAGTACTCGTAGGACTTGCTGCAACCTCACCACTTATCCATACCCTACCTATAAGTATTGTTGGTCTTGGTACCCGTGGTAATGAGACTTGCTAAGTCCAAAAGACTCACCCTTGCCAACAACCCCAAGTGCAGGTAAAGCTTTCCTCTAAGGTGAGAGCGCAGAATGTTCTATGTGGAGTTCTTCAACGACGATCAATGGTAGTGGATCACGATTGGCAGTCAGACACTGCAGGGTGGACGTCGTTTTATTTATCTCACCTCTGAGGCATCATTTGCTTCTTGTCTGTACTCGGATCCGCGTTTCTTCCGCTGCTTGAATGATGTAATGTTGGGTCGTGTTGACCTCATGGTGATAAATTATGATATTGGCATATGTTTGCCCTATTGTTCACTTGTATTATAACTCTTCTATTCATGCTTAGTTGCATTTGTTGTGATCTCCACCTTGTTTACCGGTATATGACAATGTGTGTATGTTATGAAGTCATATGTTGGGTGACCAATATGCGCTTCTAGCCTTAGCAAGGACTGTGAAGTCTTTGTTGGGACTAGTACCACATGTTGGGCGTTACAAAAGCCGATGAAAGTCAGTTCAGGAGACGGGAAAGGGAAGAATCGAGTCCAAAGCACCGCTCGCAATCATGACATCCATCATGGTGCGAAAACCCAATGGCACAATACTATCATAACAGAATCTGTTAGCTACCTCACTAGGATTCACTCAATGAACATTTAGTGTCGGATTCAAGGTACAGAAGAAAGCACAAGCCTGCTAAAAATCAAATTGAAAGAAAGAGAAAAGAGTTCAGAGCCGGAAGTGGAGAAGGAGCCACCGCCGTTCTCTTCCGTGGACCGCGATCCTTCTGGATGCCTGATCATCAACCGAGAGAGTAACTAATCAAAAAGCGCAACTTCACAAGCCTCCCCAAGGGTCACTTAGGGTGGGCTTAGAGCACATCACTTGACGCGCTCTCAGACGTCGCCACGTGTCGCAGTCTGGGCGTTTCCTTTGGATTTCTTTTATTTTTTATTTTTATGCACGCGTTTTCGCCTTTATGTTCACTTTTTGGTTATTTTTTGGCTTTTAGGTTCTTCACCGACTTTTCTTAGGTTTTGGAAAAAATTATTTTCAAAAAAGAAAGTTTTGATGCGAAAAAACACGTTTCCCCTGCCGCGAGAGCCACCAATTAACTTGTCGTGCAGGCACATGTTTGCTTCTACGGCCTTGCCTTTCGTCATACGAAAAAAACATGTTTTTTCCTATGACGAGAGGCATGAATTTACTTGTCGTAGAGGCACGAATTTGCTTCTACGAGACCGTGCCTCTTGAATAGGAAAAACATGTTTTATTTATTTTTCCTTTCGTGAGAGTCGCGGATTTACTTTTCATGAAGGCACGAATTTGGTTACGTGAGAGGCATGGTCATACCTCTTATAAAAAGGGGAACTTTTCCTACGACGAGAGGCACGGATTTACTTCTCGTACAGATACGGATTTCTTCTGCCAGAGTCACAACCATGTCTCTGGAACTGGGAGCGGAATTTTTTTTATTATGAGTTGGGCCAAGCACGTCACCCACAGCCCAAGTACCGGCTTGGTGGCACCTTTCGTTCGGCAAGGCCGCTCAGAGGATCAATCTTAAGCCGAGTAAAGCATACCCTAGCTAGGAAAGGCCCAACAAGCTCTAATATTTTATGCCCCTAGCTAGGGATTATGTGTAGTTTTCAAGTATTGTCATCTTTGATTACTAACTACTCAATTACACAGCCACCTATTTTAGGAGGTTCAATATGCATGTTTCTCATAATAACACTTCGTGGCACAAAATCATAAATTTCTTTTTCATGGATACGTTGCTTCAAAGTCTCAACAAAATTTGGGGGCACACTTATCATTTTAAGATCCTCGCTTCTTTTGGTAGAAGTGGCACCACTAGCCTTGGGGACGTACATGAACTTGCAATTATTATTGGGAGAAGTTCTACCAATTTTTTTAGTAGGGGAAAAGTCCGAGCCAACTTTTCAACAATTTCTTCCAACTTATCGATTCTAGCGGGACTTTGTTCTAATTTCTTATCAATCACAGGTTCCGTTTCCTTCAAGGGTTTTAAAGTCATTCCTACCCTAGAACCAAATTGAGTGATATTATTATGGATCTTTTTATCTAAATTCTCAAGGTGCTCAACAGTACGTATTTTATTTTCAATAGCTTCTAGCCTTTGCATAACATGTTCCATAGTCAAAGGTTCTTCATTAATAGTAATAGGTGGTGATCCCACTAAGTTTCCCATAGTATTGAAAGCATCCATAGAGGGACACGTCAAAAAATTCCCTCTGCTAATAGTGTCAAGCACAAATGTATACCTAGTAGTAATAAGCACATTAAAATTTCAAAGGAGAATAGTAGTGGATTGCTTACAAATTGATCTATTATGAGAATTGCAAGTCCTATACCAAGCATCTTTTAAATTCTCTCCTCCCCTTTGTTTAAAATTAAGGAACTCATTTTCAGGGGTGCACGCAACAAGGGAAGAACTAGCCATAGCGATAAAACAAGCAAACGTTGAAAAGATAAACGAAAAATATATTTTTGTATTTTTGTAAAAACATTTTAGAAATGGGGGATCTGAAAACGCGAGACAAATGGCAAATAAAGTAAATGAAAGGAGATGAGTGATTATGCTTAGGTACTTGATAATTATTGATGATGTCTCCCCGGCAACGGCGCCTGAAATTCTTCCTGATTGCTTGTACTCACGTTGGTATTTTTCATGAAGAGGAAGGGATGATGCAGCACATCAATGGTAAGTATTTCCTTTAGTTTTTGAAACCAAGGTTATCAATCCAGTAGGAGAACCAAGAAACAACTTGTGAACAACACCTGCACACAAGCAAACACTCCTCACACACCCAACGCGAACGAGGGTTGTCATTCCCTCGACGATAAAGTGCGAGATTAAATAGTAAGTGATAGATAAATAGATAGAACAAAAATACAAAATAAAATAAGTAAAGTAAAATTGCAGCAAGTATTTTTACGATTTTAATATATGATAAAGATAGACCTGGGGTGAAGGAAATATGCCCTAGAGGCAATAATAAAGTTGTTATTTATATTTCCTTGTATCATGATAAATGTTTATTATTCATGCTAGAATTGTATTAACCGGGAGCTTATTACATGTGTGAATACATAGACAAATAGAATGTCACTAGTATGCCTCTACTTGACTAGCTCGTTGAATCAATGATGGTTATGTTTCCTAACAATGGACATGAGTTGTCATTTGATTAATGGGATCACATCATTAGAGAATGATGTGATTGACTTGACCCATCCATTAGCTTAGTACGATGATCGTTTTGTTTGTTGCTATTGCTTTCTACATAACTTATACATGTTCCTATGACTATGAGATCATGCAACTCCCGAATACTGGAGGAACACTTTGTGTGCTACCAAACGTCACAACGTAACTGGGTGATTATAAAGGTGCTCTACAGGTGTCTCCGATGGTGTTTGTTGAGTTGGCATAGATCGAGATTAGGATTTGTCACTCCGATTGTCGGAGAGGTATCTCTGGGCCCTCTCGGTAATGCACATCAATATAAGCCTTGCAAGCAATGTGACTAATGAGTTAGTTGCGGCATGATGCATTACGGAACGAGTAAAGAGACTTGCCGGTAACGAGATTGAACTAGGTATTGAGATACCGACGATCGAATCTCGGGCATATAACATACCGATGACAAAGGGAACAACATATATCGTTATGTGGTTTGACCGATAAAGATCTTCGTACGTAGAATATGTGGGAGCCAATATGAACATCTAGATTCTGCTATTGGTTATTGACCAGAGACATGTCTCGGTCATGTCTACATATACTACTGGAATCAGGAATTTTGCCGTCTGCCAGTTCTTTGCTGTCTGCTAGCAGACGGCAAAGAAGGTCTTTGCCATCAGCTACCAAAAAGAAGACGACAAACAACTGGCAGACGGCAAAGGTCTTTGCCATCTATCACTTCTTTACCGTCAGCTGGCTGACGGCAAAGAGAGAGGTGGCCCCCACTAACGAGCCGATTAGAAAAACTTAACGCCCCCCTTCTTTGCCGGATGCTAGCAGACGGCAAAGATAAAAAAAGCAGACGACAAAGGCTTGGCGGACGGCAAAGGCTAACTAACCTAACCTAACTAACGGCCGATCGAGCCCCCATCCCCCGGCCGTTACTCTCTTTGTTTCTCTCCCTCTCTCCTCCCCGACGCCCCGCCACCAGATCCACCCACCGCCGCCCGGCGCCGCCCCCGCCACCCGCCCCCGCCCCCGCCACCGCCCCCGCCCCGCCCCTGCCCCCGCTTGCCCCGTCGCCCCACCACCCCATCGCCCCACCACCTCGTTGCCCCCACCCCACCCGCCGACGCCCCGTTGCCGCACCATCCCGCCGCCCGGCGCCGCCCCCGCAACCATCCCTGCCCCCGCTTGCCCCGTCGCCCCACCACCCCGCCGCCCCCACCCCACCCGCCAACGCCCCGTCGCTCCACCATCCCGCCGCCCTGGCGCCCCGGCGCGCCACCACGTCGCCGGCCCACCCGCCCCACTCCCCCGACCGTCCCATTGCTTCGGTGAGTTATTTCTTTCTTTTTTCTTTTTCAATTTTTTTGCTGTTTAATTGTTAGTGTTAGATTTAGTGCTACATATGTGTTAGTGTTAGATTTAGTGCATGGGTTTTAGATGAAAAAAGATGAAAAAAGAAGAAGAAAAGAAGAAGAAAAGAAGTAGAAGAAAAAAGAATATGTAGAAGAAAAGAAGAAGAAGAAGAAGAAAAGAAGTAGAAGAAGTAGAGGTAGAAGAAATAGAAGAAGAAGAAAAGAAAAGAAGTAGTAAAAAGATGAAAAAAGAAGAAGAAGAAAAGAAGTAGAAGAAGAAGAAAGGAAGAAAAGAAAAGAAGTAGAAAAAAGATGAAAAAA
Organism: Triticum urartu; assembly: GCF_056163025.1. Taxonomy (NCBI): domain Eukaryota; kingdom Viridiplantae; phylum Streptophyta; class Magnoliopsida; order Poales; family Poaceae; genus Triticum; species Triticum urartu. The sequence continues at coordinate 8,212,262 of NC_141876.1, read as the reverse complement.
GAAGAAGAAGAAAAGAAGTAGAAGAAGTAGAAGAAGAAGAAAAGAAGAAACGAAAAGAAGTAGAAAAAAGATGAAAGAAGAAGAAGAAGAAGAAAGGAAAGAAGAAGAAGAGAAAGAAAGAAAGAAGAAGAAGGATAGAAGGAAACACCCCGACCCCCTGACCCCGACACCCCGACCCCGACACCACACCCCGACCCCCTGACCCCCTGACCCCGACACCCCGACTCCGACACCACACCCCGACACCCCGACCCCGATACAACACCCCGACACCCCGACCCCCTGACCCCCTGACCCCCCTGACCCCGACACCCTGACCCCGACACCACACCCCGACACCCCGACCCCGACACCACACCCCGACACCCCGACCCCCGACCCCCTGACCCCGACACCCCGACCCGACACCACACCCCGACCCCGAAGCAACACCCCGACCCCGACACGGCACCCCGACACCGACACGACACCCCGACCCCCGACACCTCCCGAAAAGGTGCTCTTTGGCCTTACAGAGGCCGACGGGGTCATATATTTGTGAATTATGAGTTAGGTCATATATTTTTCAATTTTGTTATGAAAAACATCATATATAATTGTGTTGATCGGGTAGAATTAAATGTGCAGTTGTTTCATCGCTGCAAGGTTTGGTGTTTGACGACCTCGCCGTGCGTTTGACGAGCTCTGCCCCTTCGTTCGTGGGTGAGCACAAATGACATGTCCTCCTCCCCCATTAATTATTTCCTCTGTTCCGGTGTACATGCCGATGAAACTTGATAGCTAGCTATACATGTGTCTTGAACCATCAGTATGCGTAACCAATATGTGTCTCCCGTTCGAAAGCATTATAGTTATAAATATGCATGCATTTGCATATTTATAACCTTGATTCTTTCGAATTGTCCAACGCTATCCATGGACAACCCGAGTATGTGTAGATTGGGTTCGTTTTCCCATATGCTTTGCTCCGGATCCGACGCATAAATTTCGTCAGTGCCTCCCCTGTTGTTCTCCCGGTAAACATCCTCTTTGTTTATTGCAGAGACGTGTATCAGGAGAATAATGGGGAGGTGCTGCCGAAATTTTGCGTCGGATCCGGAGCATAGCATGGGAAAATGAACGCAATCTACACATACTGGGGTAGGATTAGGACCTATCATTACCTATTAGAGTGTAGGTTGCACTCCCAGTGATCAAGTTAGCACCGGGGGACGCGGCACCAGCTCCCATGTACGGTTGTGGACGAGTGCGTCATACTCATCTTGTATGGCGACGAGCCAGTGCGGGTCGCGGACGGAAGTGCGGACGGAGCTGGGAACCGGCGAAACCGACGAGGACGTCGAGGAAGTAGTGGGCGGGGCAGATGTTGAGGCAGTGGCCGTGTCGTAGTAGCGCAGGTTGGGGCAGAAGATGCCGCGTTGAGCCCGCGTGACCATGGGCGCCGAAGGCGTGATGGGCGGTGCGCGCGGCGCTGGCGGTGTGGTGCTGTTGACGTAGATGCCCGCGCACCCAGTGCAGGGGGACGCAGGAGTGCTTGACAAAGATGACGCCGAGCCGCCCATTGAGGAGCGCACGGCGAGGCTAGGGCTACGTGGGGCAGCGGGTGGTGAAGACGAGCCGGTCGTGGGAGATCCGACAGTGGATCTTGAATGCGTCGAGGGCGCGCTTGGCGCAGGCGATGGCGAGGCGTCCGATGAAGATCCAGTGCCCGCGTTTGAAGCAGGCAAAAGCGCGGGAACAACACGGCTCCTGATCACGGGCGGGACCTGCAAGATAGGGGGCGAAGCGGGCGATGCAGGCCGATGGGCGAAGGAGCATGCGGTGTCGTGGAGAAGGGAAATACTGTTTCAAGGAAGTGTACATGGCGGGAAGTCAGTATGCGGCGCGAGACCGGATCAAAGCAGCGAAAACCACGGTGATCGAAAGGATATCCGAGGAAGACGCAGGCGATGGATCGAGGGTCAAGCTTGTGGCGAGTAGTAGCAGAGATATTCGGATAGCACAAGCACCCAAAGACGCGCAACTGGGAATAGTCCGGGACGACACCGAGCAGAAGCTCATGCGGAGTGCAAGGCGCCGAGGCGCGCCACGACCGGCGGTTGATGAGGTAGGTGGAGGTGTTTAGAGCCTCAGCCCAGAATCGCGGCAGCATCGATGCATGGCATAGGAGCGAGCGCACCCCGTCGTTAATAGTGCGAAGCACGCGTTCAACCTTCCCATTCTACTAGCTCGTGTACAGGCAGGTGAGGCGGAAATGAGTCCCATGGAGGGCAAGCAAGGCGCGCACGGCAGCGCTGTCGAACTCGCGCCCGTTGTCGGTCTGAAGCGCAAGGATGGGAAGCTGGAACTGGGTCTAAACATATGCAAAGAAATCAGTAAGGACGGAGAGAGTTTCAGACTTGTGTTTTAGGGGAAACGTCCAGACGTAGTGACTGAAATCATCAAGCACAACCAAGTAAAATTGATAGCCTGAGATGCTTACAACGGGAGATGTCCGTACATCAAGATGTAAAAGCTTGAAAGGGAAAAGCTAGTGGTGCTAGATGACTGAAACGGAAGTCTAGTGTGCTTGCCCAAGCGACAGGCATGACAGATGGGCGGCTCGCGGCTGAACTCCAGGTGCAGATCATCAGCAATGGTGTGAAGCGAGGCAGCACCGGGATGCCCAAGGCGTTGGTGCCACAGGTCGGTCGTAGCAACGCCGACGAAGATGCACTAGGAGGGGAGTTTGGGCCGCACCACAGGGTAGAGGTCGCCGTCAGAATCACATCAGAGAATCACCACCCTGTTTCGAAGGTCCTTAACAGAAAAGCCACGCGCGTCAAATTCAACAGAGATGGGATAATCACGACAAAGCTGGCGAATAGAAAGCAGATTTTTAACAAGAGAAGGAGAAACGAGAACATTGCGAAGAGGAACAGGGGATGTGCCGGTGATCAGCGAGCCAGCACCAACATGGGTGACGGGCAGGCGCTCGCCGCTGCCAACAATGATGCACGCATCAGTAGAGGATGGGCGAGCAGAGAGAAGATTACCTGGCGAGGAGGTCATGTGGGACGCAGTGCCGGAGTCGAGGTACCACTCCGGTGTACTCCCAGAGGACGAAGGGCCGGTTGAGGCGCTGTGGAGGGCGGCCTGCAGCGAGGCCATGTCCCAGGCCTGGTGGGAAGTCATGGATGAGCTCGCTCTGGGGCTGCCGAAACCAGGAGAGGTGACAACATACCCAAGAGGAGGAGCCCCGTAGCCATACGACGGGGGCAGTGGCGACGGAGCCGCGAACATGGCCTGCTGGTGCGGTGTGTCAGGGCGTGGGCCGAGCACGCCGGCGCCGGGCGCGCGCTAGGCCATCGGCCAGGCCTGAACCAGGCCAGTCCACGAGTTGGCACCAGGTGCCGGCGCGGGGTACGTCGGAGGACGGGGAGCCGAAGGAGACGGCGAAGGAGGCTTGCCGCCGCCGTTGCCACGTCCACGGCGACGCTGACGCCCACGCCCCTGGTTGGTGTTGCTCGGCGGGGTCGCGGGTGGCGTCGAGGAACTGCCTCGGCCCGCGACGAGAGCGTGCATAGACTGCTCGGCGCGGTGCTCTTCAAGCAGGAGGAAGGAGCGCACCTGCAGGAAAGATGGGAGTAGGACCTGCGAGGTGATGTGCGGGATGGCCGAGTGGTACTGCCGGTTCAAGCCGCGGAGGAGGTTGAAGACCTGCTGTGGCTCGGTCACCGTTTGCCCGAGGTCCCGAAGCTGATCGGTGAACTGCTTGAGCTTGGTGTAGTACGCCATAACCGTCATGTCGCCCTGAACAACGGCGTGGTACTCGGCATCGAGGTACACGGCACGAGCAAGCTGGTTGTCACGGAAGATCCCGTCGATGGCCGCCCAGACGGTGAGCGCGGTGTCATCTGGCTGCATGACGGCGTCGAGGAGCTCTGGCGAAATGGTGGTGTAGAGCCAATGCACCACGACGTGGTCCACCATGTCCCACTCTGGATCGCCGTGGTGATGGACGGCTGCGGAGTCGAAGTGGTCGCGGAGGCCAAATATGTCGACGATTGTGTCGAAGTGGCGACGCCACTGCGTGTAGTTGCTGGCACGGAAGTCGAGGGTGACGGGAACATGGCGGCGAATGTCAACCGTCTGCAAGATGGAGGACGGGACGGAGGGCGTAGGTGATGCAGAAGGAGGCTGGGAAGGACGCACCGGAGCGGGGAGAGCGGGAGGTGGTGGTGCAGCCGGTGCCGCAGGAACCGCAGCAACGTCAGTTGCATCGGCGGGAGGAGGTGGTGGTGGTGCTAGGGTTAGACGTCCGGACGGGCTAATAGGCTCGGCTCGGAGCTCGCTCCTGCTCGGCCCGACTCAGCTTGGCCCGAGAGCTAAATAGGCCGAGCCGAGCCACGTGAAATGGGCCCGTTGGCAGACCGAGCTGAGCCTGTTTGGCCCGGTCCAGCTTGGTGGCTCGTTGAAGCCGAAGCCCAGGACGCGACGCAATCACGCAGCCCAGCAGAGGAGCGCAACCAGCCCAACCTAGCGAGTCGCGGCGTCTCCACTGTCTCCTCCCGCTAGGGTTCGCCGCCGCCGCCGCCGCCCCACGCTTCTCGCCAAGCTATTTCCTGCATGCCACCATGACGCATCCTGCCGCCGGCGTCGGCACGCACGAACGCATCCAGCGGCCGCAGCGCATGCACGCATCACCAGCCTGTTGATTGATTCTTGGACACAAGTACAAAACTTGAATCACGTTGATTGAATCCTGGAGTTGGCTGGATGCACACGTACGAGAGGAAGCAAGATCAACTGCTACGGAGGCTAGCCACCTGCGTTCGACGCACCAGACGCCCGACCTCGCCACGCCGGCATGTCTCGGTCGTGCTCCACTCAACGTCGTCAAGCTCCAGCCTCCCCTGATGCGCCCGTACGCCCACGCACCCAGCCTCCAGAGGCAAAACGAGCTGCTCGGGCTGGACCGAGCCATAGGCAAGATGAGCCGAGCCTCCAGATGCGGGCTCGTTCAACCAGCGAGCCGAGTCCAGCTTGGCTCGTTCATGGCGAGCCAAATCCAGGCTCGGACCGAACTCGGCTCGGCTCGGCTCGTGTCCAGCCCTAGGTGTTGCATCAGCCAGGGGAGCGGCTTGGAGGACGCCGTCAACGCCTTGCTGAAAGGAGCGAGGAGAGACGGCGGGGTTGTCGTCCATGGCGCCGGAAGTAGGACCGGCTACGGGCGCAAATGGATTGAGCTGGTCGGGGGAGTCTGATACCATGTAAACTGAGAGGATTAGGGAGAACTGATCATCACACTCGATCATGCTCTAGGCTGGGTCATATATACACTTTGAGGACGCCAGCCCAGGGAATCATGGGTGCTCCACTACTAGAGATCGTGCGCCACCATCGCTGCGGGAGGGCGCCGCGATCACACGCACGCGCTACACCGTATGCCAGAGGCGATGCGTACACACATGCGGTATACAAATACAGTATAGTCTAACAGCTCAAACTGAGCAAGGAGGATGGCTCGCCGTGGGTGGATGCCACAGAATACCGCAGCGTCATCGGATGTCTTCGCTACCTCGTCAACACCCTCCCTGACATCGCTCTGGCTGTCAGCGTGACCAGCCGATACATGGAAGCGCCAAGCTCGCGTCACTGGGCTGTGGTGAAGCAAATTCTCACGTACATCCGTGGCACTTTGCACTACGGGTGCAGCTACAAGAGGGGGTCAGGCTCTCCCTTACTCGTCGGCTACCGTGACAGCAACCTCCCCGACAACGTTAACGACCGCAAAAGCACGTCTGGTGTTGTCTTCCTTGGTGGCAGCACTGTCACTTGGACCTCACAGAAGCAGAAGGTGGTGGAAACTTCATCATGCCAGGCAGAGTACATGGCCGCATCGGCGGCGACATGCCTGGGGTGTGGCTCAGCTTCCTCTTGGCCGACCTGACGGGGCGTTCGGCGGAGAAATTTCAGCTCTTCGTCGACAACAAATCTTCGATCGCTCTGAGCAAGAATCCGGTGCACCACGACCGGAACAACCACATTGACATCAAGTACCAGTACATTCGTCAGTGCATAGACGAGGGCATGCTCGACGTCAATCCCATGTTGGTATTGACGGCCAGCTCGCGGACATCCTCACCAAGGCGTTGGGGAAGATCAGGTTTGTGGAGATGCCGGAGAAGCTTAGTGTCATCGCCATGCAGTAGGCTTAAGGGGGTGAATTGTTAGCCTAAGCCTGCCGCACATAGTCAGTTCGTCAGTTAGTTTGAGGTTTAGAGAATAAGGCTGCACTGGCAGCCTACAGAGCTCGATTGGACGCTCATCCTGCTGCAGCTTTTTGTACCGGGCCAATCCCCTTGTCAGAGATGGCGGGCGGCGCACTCCGGGGCCCGGTGCTCCCTGTCCACGGCCGTCGGGCGCGGCTACATGCTGAAAGGATGGGATTTGTGGACGATATGACTATTTCGTGCTGTGTATGCATGAGACGAGGAGAGCAGGGGATGTTGTGCATGTGCGTGCGTGGGGTAGGTTAGGTAGACACATAGGTATAAATATTTGGTCAAGTTCCTGGGCGGGCCATGGCCCAGGTCAGCCCCTACAGAGCTCCGCCCCGGGTCATAGCCTTGATCGGATGCTCATACTGTTGCAGCTTTTTGAACCGGGCTAATCCCCTGGCCATTATATATCAACGAAAACACACAGCTGATCTCTTTGCAATTGAGACATCCACCATGGTGCGAAAACTGAGCGGCACCACACTGTCATAACAGAATCTGCTAGCTACCTCACTAGGATTCACTCAGTGTAGATTCGGTGGCGGATTCAAGGTACAGATACAAGCTCAAGCATGCTTGTAAAGATCACACAGCAAGAAAGGGAAAGGAGTTCTGAGAAGAAGGTGGAGAAGGAGCCTCTGCCGTGCCATTCCGTGGACCGTGATCCTTCGGGATGCCTGATTAAGCGATGGCTCTCGTGACTTTTTTTTTTGTTGAGAAATCCTCCCGTCAACCACTGATGCAAGGCCGCTCATAGGATCAATCTTAAACCTAACAAAACGTGCCCACGCAGGCACGCACGAGAACCAGACACCAGTTCGCACACAAAAGTACGTAAAAACAAGACCATCGGGACAGAACCATCCAAAGAAGAAGCCTACTCCATCTGCACATCGCTATGATCATCTGGATGCAGCTGGCTTCCTCAACCTGTAGCTCCATTCATGCACTGCACGCATGCCCGCTCGTTCATGCATGGCCAAGCAAGCAGAGGTAACGTAGCACTCACCGCCAAAAGCTTCCGCGGAAGAGCCGATCTGGCTGCATCCGGCGTCGTCCACCTTGTAGCTAGCTAATGGTTCCCAGCCGTGCCTGTACTGTTAATGGTGGCACTCCCAGCCAAACGTCTCCCGCGGGCAGAGCCTCGTGCTTCCAGATATATAAGGGGCTCCATCGACCCCAAACCCCCTCCAACTCTACCTCGACCACTCCGCCACCGGCACCACAGTTTCCATCGGATCCCTTCGCCATGTCGGCCGCCGCGCTCAGGGCTCGACTGAACTCCCATGTCACTTCAATGTTCAACACGGTGAGTCCATCCCCATCTAGATCCGGTGTGCTTGTGGGCTGACGGGCTGGCTGTGCCTTCTCGTGATGTGATGTGATTCATGTAGGGTACGGTGGACGAGTATTTCCAGTACCTGCAGTCGGTGGAAGAGGACGGCAGCTCAGCGCCGGGCTTGGTTGCCGAGGTCATCAACCTCTTCATCAGCGACGCCAACAGCATCCTCAACGGCATCGCTGGCCTGCTGTCCGCCCCCAACCCCTCCTCCCTCCATCTGCTTTCGTCATCTCATCTTGGGTACTGATTTCGTCCACTCTGTTTTGCGATTCGCAGGAACCAGCCCGTGGTAGATTTCAACAAGGTGGACGACCTGGTGCATCAGCTCAAGGGGTGCAGCTGCAGGTGATGATGATAAGCCATTGTCTTTCTCCCACCCATTTATAACTACTGTATGTTTGTTCTCCGTCGCATCGATGTCGGTGTGATTTAGATGTGCTTGTCATGGGCATGCAGTTCATGCTGTTGCTTGCGTTTTGTGTAGTCATAGGTAGAAGTGTCGAGTTTACTTGTGTTTCATGAAACGGATGTACCGGTATTCATGCCAACGGCAATATTATGGCTACCCTGTCGTGTTGTGAACGTTACTGGTATTAATTATTTGCTATATATGTGTAACGCTGATGGTAGTTTCCTGGTTTGTCCAAGTTTATGTTCAGATGTGTTGGCGCGGTGAAGTTTGCGACTGTTGGATACATAAGTATAAGATCTGAGTTCTGTTTGTGTATTCGTCCCAGCGGCGATGCTATAGATCCGCAAGGAATACTTGTTGTCTTGCCGACATTTCTAGTGCTAACAAATCTATTATTTACTTAGTGGCAATATTCTAGGCTCGCAATAATAAATTGTCTTTCTGCAAACATTTGAATGATCGGCTATTCTACGTAATGACAATGGTTGTTTTTCTAGTTTGTCCACACTATTGCTGTTGTCTTTATTCTGATGAGCTGGCATCGGGTGTGTATGGCATTGGCATGTGGCTCGTGTAGCTCGCACGATCGTATAGCTGTAATTAGAAAAGCCGAATTTTGTTGTGTTTTTTGTAACTAAATCATTGATAGTCATGCAAATGTTATGGTTCGACAAGTGGAATTTTTAACGTGTTGTAATTATCTCTGGTACTACATGTACAATTGCGTTCAAGGGTAGTGCTATTTATTTTTCTGGTTGATCAAACAATTTACTGTGTTGACAACCGTTAGAGAAAATGGCTCCTTGAGAACATTATTATGACAGCAACAGCGTTTAGGCCCTGTTTGGTTCATAAGTCCTAGGAATTTTTTTAGTCCCAACTTATAAGTCCCAAGTCCCTAAAAAATCCCTACTTGTTTGGTTCCTGGGACTTATAAGTCTCTATAAGACCATATTACAACTATAAGTCTCTATAAGTCCCTCCTTGAGAGTCTTATTTCATAAGTCCCAAATGCCTACTTTAAGTTCCTATAAATCCCTCCTGTTTGGTTTAGATGGGACTTATAGAGACTTATTTAAGTCCTTAGACCAATAAGTCCCTGGAAATAAACACTGTCTTAGTAAGTTTGAGAAAATTCTAGTGTCCTTATCTTGCTCTTTTTGGCTTGTATCAGTGTTGGTGCTAAGAAAGTGAACCTCTGCTGTATGTATTTCCATCAGTTCATTGAGTCAAGAAGCAAAGAAGGGTCAGTATACTTGGTACCTTATTATATGTGTTTCAGTTTAATTATTCACTTAGTTTTTTCGAAAAGGAATTATTCACTTAGTAGCTTACTATACATGTTGCACAATAATTATTCTCCACACTCTGTATTGTTTGCATTCCATATGTAAAGCTGTTGGCAAATTTCCTCTTTTACACCACTATACTATGTTCATACTAATCTAATATTCTTAAGGACCAGCGTTCACTTTATTTCCATCCACGTGATGGCAGAACTCTGTTCATTATCTGAATATGCTTCTTTGATTGTTCTATTGTAACTTTTCTAGACTTATGTTTATAGCATGACTAAGTCTGAGATGGCTCGAGATATTTTTTCCATGCCTAGGCTTACGATTTTCGAACCATGTCAATTCAGTTTGCTTAATTATTCTCTCCAGCATTTGACAATGTGGTATTTTTGCATTATTCTAGGTGCCTCATGGCGTTGTCTCTTCTTAGGAATGAGTTCTGCGATGTGTGCAACAAGTTCCAGACCATGATGCAGGTAGCCCCTTATGTACCTATGTTGGCTTTTGACTTCCAACTTCTGACTAGTGTCATGCTCTACAAATCGGTCATGTATTGTTTAAGATAAAAAGGGAAATGTGTTCTCATTCTTTTTGCTATTGATATTTATCTTATTATACTGTTTGGTTTCTTAAGTATCTGAAATGTTTGTGCCTTAATTTTTGTCAACACATTTCTGTAGCTATATTGGGTAGTTTTAAGCCATATAATTTATTTGTTTCTCAACGTAAAATAAGCCTGGCGAACGACCGGAATAAGATACCGACCACCTTGTAACATGGCTGATTTGTGAATCCTTGTGACTTGACAAACATTATGCACAGTGCCTTAGGCATGTTGTAATCATTAATTTGTTCTTCTTTTGATGTAGCTGGAGCAGCAGATCGCAGCCTGTGGTCCTAAGTAGTAGCAATCGAAGCAAAAAGAGCATAGCCCCATGTGATCCCACCCATGATGGGGTGTATTTATCTCTGAAGGCGCAAACAATATTCAACATGTGTCTGGCTTTCAGGCGGTTATAAAATAACACGAGGAATCTTGTGTAGGAACTCGAGTCACACAAATCTTCAAAAAAATCGTTGTCATGTGTCTATGTCTCTTTCAAGTCTATATCAGGTTGTGCTTGTTGGGCTTCCCCGGCCCATGCAATTTGTGAACTCTTTACCTAGTTGGCTGGTTAATGGTGTCTTCATTTTGTCATACGATGTTGTCTCTCTCGTCTGTTTACTGTCTTTCAGGATGCCAGTGCCTCTGCTTGAGCAAGGGGAAATGTTTGTTGGTTCTCTAAAACTACACCTGAGTGAGTGCATGGCTTGAGATTAGAAGTCCTATGTTGGCTAGTACAATGTGAGTGTCGTTGGTTAGCCTCCACAACCATCAGAACCTCCAGAAAACCAGACTCGTTACAGTCCCCTGCCACGTGGCCATCACAGACGGTCTGTTGATGACGGACCAGGCGAAACTGGCAATTGCGCCTGCACTGCCGGAGGGTGGCGGCTCCCCGGCACCGGCGTGCGCGCGTGATGTGCCTAGAGCACCGGAGCTAGTTGAGCCGATGTGGTGGCAGGCCTTGTTCTCCTTCATCGGGGGAACGGGAGATCGCTGCAGGGGAATCCTCAATCATCACCCTACGTCACGATGGATTACGGTGAGAGATGAAGAGGAGGACATTCTCGTGGGGCGGTACCTACGGGGAGACGAGCATGTGTTGGAAGGCGTACACATGGTGATCGACGTTTTTGAGATCTCTATTGGTTGTCCGATCACGCAGGGGCAGCGGCGTGATTCGGATCCGATCGATATTGTGGATCTTACTACGATGTCTCTGGCAAAGGAATTGAAGGAAGTGGTTTATCGGATGGTGGCGGTGGATCCAAATCCCAAGCCCAATCTCTGGCGGATCGGGGGCCTCTTCTGGATTTTCACGGAGGGGTGCGAGGATGAAGACTTAGTGCGATTCCAAGGCCGTCGTGACGCTGCAGATCTTGTCACCGCTGTCCATGTGATTGTCGACGCTGAAGGTGTGTTGCAATGGTAACAAGGACAATGACAAGGTGACTTGACCTCACCAGGGCGTACTTCAAAGGTAGTCGGCGTCGATGATCAAGCCTTGGAAAGGGCCGATTCCCAAGGTAAGTCTCCCACAAACTACGTTATCTTGTTTTATATTGCCGGATTCTTCGATGATGGTTACTAGAAAAAATAAGAAGAAGGGTCGTGCGGCGATGCAGCCAGCAGCGTAGGTGGTCGTCGGGACTGAGGATATCCGAGTGGCAAAGGTGGCAATGTGCGACGGAGGCAGCAACCGCGGTCTTGGGCTCGAATGGTAATGGGTATATGGTATGTAGCCCAGGCCGTTGGCCTAGTCGGTGCTATCCCAGCGACGTTGCACACAAACACATTGGATCTTGTGCATTCTCATGCACGTCCGGCGTCTAGGGTTTGACATATTGCTCACCCTGGTTTTTCTTCGCTAAGGCAGGGGCGTGTCGCCAGGATCTCGTCGGCACCTGTGGTTGCGATGGTAGCAATGGCCAGCCATGGGAACGGGCAGCCGCCGCCGGCTAGAACCGACGGTTCGCAGTGGCGCGCGCCACCTGCTAGGGATAGGCGGGCGTTGGCCATGAGCGTCGCTACTCAAGGAGTTGGCCGAAGTCAGAACTTCGGCTTGGGGCAAGAGTTCTACGGTCCCTCGGATGGCAGCCGCAATCCTCCCCGTGGACAGTGGGGGGCGATGGTTATAATGCCTATGGGAGGGTCAGCACCGCGGTCGTCCTCGGCTGGCGGAGGGCGCGGGTACGCTTGGCAGAATGACTGCGAGGCTGGCCGAGGCTTCTATGGTCCTTCGTGCAACTTCGTGGAGGAGCCTTCCTGCCCCAATTACCGTCACCGTGGAGGTAGGGGGTGGCAGGCGGCCACCTTCGACTTATCCACCTCCACTACCGGCAAAAACCTCTGAGGCCACGACTTCGATGGATCCAAAGGCTTCTTCGGGGGCGGCTGCTCCGGTACCCCACCGGCATTGTCAGGTGCTGTCATCGACACTATGCGGACTCTCGCCACAGTGAAATTTATTGTTACCAAGCCAGATGCGGTGAAGGTTCGGGACTCCACCAATGACAAAGAATCTGACAAGTTTGAGGGCGAAAGTGCTATGAAGTGGGCACGAAAGAAATGTAAATTGAATTATAACCGTCGCGGAGAACCGAGACATTTTGTGGCCGGATGCATGATAGATCTATGTGATTTATGCCTTAGACCAAAGCATGGTACATGGGAGTGCCCCCTTCTTCTGGGAACAAAGCCGGTGGTCACCATCTATGGGGTTTCTTGCCCCGAACTTATGTTTTTGAGTCACTAGGCATCACTTTGCTTGCACCTACGGCGGAGAGTTCAATTACGGGTGTGATCAAAGTGATGCATGGATGGATGATAGAGGCGCAAGTTGTGCAGCATCTTCGAGAGCTTGCCCCGAGCAATTTCCAGTGGGCTCTTGTCAAACTTGAGGATCAGGTCTATAAGATTGATTTCCCATAGAGAGAGGATTTAAATCCACTGCTTAAGTTCAATTTGTGCAGGGTGCCTAGTAGCAATTGTATTCTAGGATTTGATGCTTGGAAGCAGAAGGAGCCACAGGGATCACCTCTTTCCCAGATCTGGGTTCATTTTTCGGGGGCACCACTGAAGCCTCGGAATGTTTTTTGGTAACTAGGAGTCTTGGGTAAATCATTGGCAAGACTGGTCGAGTTGACATGCCTTTCACTCGCGCACACGGTATAGCTCGGATGCTTGTCAGTGTGGTGGACATTGAGCCGGTCTCGGATGTGGTGAGATGGACACATGCAGGTGTGATGTATGACCTGGAAATTGAGATTGAGGACACTCCATTGTTTGAGGGGCTGGACATGAATATTGAGATGATGATGGCACTGGGAACATGGATAAGGGTGCACAGCATAGTATGCGCGGCGACGCTAACAGGACTGAGGGACAGTCTGCTCAGACAGCTGACTCTACAAAGGAAGTGGCACCACCGTCGACGCCGATAATACGCTGAGGTTTGGATCGTTTGGTGCATCTTTGGGTCCCACTTTCCTTTGATGAGATAGAGTCAAGATTGATGATCATAAGGAGCGCGACTTGCCGCCGTTGTCGACGGCAATCTATTCGGGGCCGCTGCTGACTGGGTCCGCTTTGGCAGCGACGGACACGGCCTTGAGACAGGATGTCTCCGTGCAGCCCACAATGTCGTCTCTGCAACGGGCGAATCTTCATCCGTGGACGAGGCGGAGGGGAGTCGTGGGCAAGAGGCCCTATACCTTCCCCCTTCACCACTGATTTTTTCTATGCCACCAGAGGCGCTTTCTTCATCGACACATGCAGTGGAGATCTCGACCGCTGCCCCTAAGGAGAGGTCGAACACGCCGGTGGGGGAGACCCGCTGCTCGCCCGGTCCCCTTCTCCCACGGTGACGATTGAGAGTCCAGTCGGGTGCACAGCAGGAGTCAGTGCCCAGGCTAAGAGGACGATGGAGTATGTGATTGATTTTGGAGGGATTATGGACCTGACATCTAGTGATAGACGCGTTAGTCACCGGATCCAGGCCCAACGTGATGCTGACGATCTGTAGATGGGGCGTGCTATATGGCAGCCAAGCTTCATGATATCTAAGAAACTACAGGTATGTACATTAATACGAGTTGTTCCATCCTTCATTTTTTCAGAACACGATATAATTGATAATGCGGGAAACTTAGGGATCTCTCTCAGTTCTAACGGGAAGGAAAATGCAAAATCAGTTAATGAGTTGTCAGACTTAGAAGCTGAGAGAGCCTTAGAATTGATTTGTAACATTGCGGCTATGTGGCCTATGAACGATGCTGAGATTAATAACTCAAGGATTACTGCACTAGAGAGCTTACATCCGGGGACCTCGTACCCACTTCGTGGGTAGAGGCTGAGGTGGATGAAAAGGAGCAAGAGGGGTATATGGCACTACACAAACTACTCCCGGTCATATGGACATGGAGGGGGTGTAAGATAAACCAAAATGTTCCTGGAAGAGGAAGGTATATCCTGCATCGGCAATTTGTAGAAGTGCGTGAGTCAAATTAAAGAAAAAAATTCCATGATGACAAATGAAATGGATCGTTTGGAATAGCAGAGGTCTAGCGAAGTTGGCTAAAAGAAGGTTCCTCACGGAAGTGTCACTTGAACACAAACTAGATCTTGTTGCCTTACTAGAAACGGGTAGGCATAACTTCACTTCGCAATTTCTCGGCACCTTATTAGGTGGTATAGACTTTGACTGGCGCTGCCTACCCCCAAGGAGATGATCTGGAGGGATTTTACTTGGGGTTAAGTGTGAAACTTTAGAGATGATGAATGTCATTCAAGGTGATTATTCCATTAAGTTCAGGGTTAGGTCAAAAATTGATGGGTTCAGATAGGCTTTGGTGGTTGTTGATGTGTCTCCAACATATCTATATTTTTTTATTGTTCCATGTTATTATATTATCAATCTTGGATGTTTTATATGCTATTATATGCAGTTTTATATCATTCTTTGGACAAACCTATTAACCTAGTGCCCAGTGCTAGTTCCTATTTTTTGCTTGTTTTGGCTTTTCAGAAAAGCGATAACAAACGAAGTCCAACATGAAAAAAAATTGGACTAATTTTTATTAGACCAGAAGGGGCCCGAGAAGGTTCGGGAGAAGACCAGCGGAGCTACGAGGGAGAGATAAGCTTGTAGGGCACGCCCCTTGAGCTTGTTGGCCCCCCGTAGCACCTCTTGACCTAATTCCGCCGCTAGAAATTCATAAATATTCCCAAATGAATAGAGAGCCACCTGAAACTCCTTTTCCGTTGCTGCAAGCATTTGTTCTTCCGCGATCTCATCTGGAGGCCTTTTCTGGCACTCTGTCGAAGGGGGAAGAGATCACAAAGGGCTTCTAGATCATTCGTGCTGCCCTCCGATTATGCGTGAGTAGTTTACCAGAGACCTACAGGTCCATAGCTAGTATCTATATGGCTTCTTCTCTCTCTTTGATCTTTAATACCATGTTCTCCTTGATGTTCTTGCAGTTCAATTTGATGTAATTTTCTTTTGCGGTGTCTTTTTTGGGATCCGATGAATTGTGGGTTTATGATCTGAATATTCATGAGAAGTAATTGAGTCTTTTCTGAACTTTATTATGCATGATTTTTATAACTTTTTATTTCTCTCCGATCTATCTGTTTGGTTTGGCCAACTAGATTGATTTATCTTCAGTGGGAGAGTTCTTTGTGATGGGTTCAATCTTGCGGTGCTGTATCCCAGTGAAAGAAAGGGACATGACATGTATTTGTATCATTGCCATTAAGGATAAAAAGATTGTGTTTATTCATATTGATTGAATTTACTTTTTCTACATCGTTTCATCTTGCTTATGGTGTTACTCTGTTTTTGTTACCTTAACACCTTAGACGCATGTTGGATAGCAGTCGATGGGTGGAGTAATATTAGTAGATGCAGGCAAGAGTCGATCTACTTGTCTCGGACATGATGCCTATATACATGATCATTGCCTTGAATATCATCATAACTATGTGATTTTGTATCAATTGCACAATAGTAATTTGTTCACCCACCGTATGTTATGTGTTCGAGAGAGAAGCCTCTAGTGAAAACAATGGCCTCCAGGTATACTTTAATCATATATAAAGAACATAAATTCCTTTGCTACAATTTTATTTCTTTTATTTTGCTTTGCAATTTATCTATCTACCACTACAAGATTTGATCCTTGCAAGTAATGAGTTCAAGTGGATTAATAACGAGTGCAAGTATTTGCTTTTGTGTGTGCTGGTGCTATTCACGAGGCTTTGCGTGATTCTCCTATTGGTTCGATAAACCTTGGTTCCCACTGAGGGAAATACTTATCTCTATTGTACTGCATCTCCCCTCCTCTTCGGGGAAAATCCAAACGCAGCTCACAAGTAGCAGGAAGAATTCTTGTTGCCGTTACGGGTAGACATCATCAAAACCTATCAAGTACCTTTAGACAAATTATCATTTACTTCCTTTACTTTTTATTTGCCTTTTCCTCTCGTTTTCATCTGCCCACTTCTCATAAAAATTACAAAAACATAAAAATATGTTTGCTTGCTCGTTAGTTTGCTTTGTCGCTATTTCTCAATAAAATACCAAGTTGTGTGATTTTTCTAATACTAATAATAATGATTTTATTATTACTCCAATTGTTCCTACCTCCACTAGTGGGAGTCATATGATATTAATGTTGCTTTGCTAAATTTTGTTATGAAAGAACAACTTTCTGGAAGTCCTAATGATGATGATGCATCCCATCTTAATACTTTCGTTGAATTATGTGATATGCACAAGAAAAGCGATATGGATAATGATACTGTTAAGTTGAAATTATCTCTGTTCTCACTATGAGATCGTGCTAAAACTTTGTTTTCATCCTTGCCTCGAAATAGTATTGATTATTGGCATAAGTGGAAGGATGCTATTATTTCCAACTATTTTCCACCCGCTATGATTATTTCTCTTAGAAATCAAAGTATGAATTTTAAGTGACTTGAGCATGAACATATTGCATAGTCATGGGAGAGAATAAAATTAATGATTAGGACTTGTCCCACTCATGGTTTAAGCTTATGGGTGATTATACAAAATTTCTATGCGGGGCTAAACTTTATTTCTAGAAATCTTCTAGACTCTGCTGTAGTTAGCACTTTTATGAAAATTACATTGGGAGAAGCTACAAAACTCCTTGATGACATTATGAAAAATTATACGTCTCGCCCCCTATTTGAGGAAAATCCCAACGCAGCTCACAAGTAACAGTTGTTTATGGAGCGGCTCAACCTGTGTTTAAACCTGATTTCCCAGCTGACCTTGTAAGGGTCTGTGGGGACGAAATGTTACCGAGCCTAGTAGGAGAGAATTTTAATATAATTAGGAGAAGAGAAGAAAAGAACAATGACAACTTCGATGCAAGATGTTCATTTATGTTTAATACGATCATCGAGAGTCTTAATCTGAGAGAGATTGACCTTACTGGTAGATAGTTGATGTGGGTGAACTCGCTTCCTAATCCAACATATAAGAACTTCGCCCGAGTTCTTACGAATGTCGAATGGGAACAAAAGTTCCCACTTGTAGCGGTGCAGGCGTTACAAAGGGCAATCTCTGACCAAGGTAGTCAGAATCCCGACTCGACTCCTAGAATCCTACGACTTCACGATCCTACAGAACCATGTCGACCCAAGTCCCACTATGAATCCGGATCAGGTAGAATCCATGTTGACTCGCGATCCAAATCATAGAATCATGTACAAAACTGTAGAATCCCGACTATGCGATGGACTATGTCCGATTCTACTAATTTATCTAAGTCGTTTGTTTAGTTGTACCACAACAGTATGCCATCATCCAAACCATTTTCACATGCCTCATGGCCCTTTATTCCCCTCCCAAGCTCAAATGCTCAGCCGCCGACACCTTTGAGCTGGCTCTCAAAACCTAGATCAATATTGAGGATCAGACTTGTCAACAAATGGAATTGGTGTGGGAAGGAGGATGCGTCAAGATTGATCGGAGAAGGAGAGCAAGACCCTTCAAGGTTCGGCACTATAGGGCGGATATACAAGTGATCGGCTATTCACGTATTCTAAAAAACCCGTAAGTAAATATCGTGCGTCGAAGATTTCAATGTTCTATATATTTGCCTCATATATGTTCCATACATCCAAGCTAATAGTAGGTTAGCCATAAAAAGAAGTGGAATGGAACTAGCATTGATGTGTACGTCTTTGCTCTATATTTAGTGTCAAAACTCTATAGAACCCATATAAATTTCATCCATGGATACAAAATATCTTATTTGAGTAAATCTAGTAGAATCCTTGATTCCATGACTCGATACTACGTTTCGATTCTGTCTAAGAAAAATCAATCCGACTCCGAATCCCGACTCTGACTACCTTGTCTCTGACCATACCATTGTTGGTCGATTCAGGTGAAGCGACCCACATGGGCAATAAGAACGCCTTCTCTTTCGAACTAAGTTGGTTTGAGAGGTAGGGTTTATTAGATCTCATTGCAAGAAAATGGTGCAAGGATACTGGTGGGCAGTCGAGCGTCGAAAGATGGCAGAATAAGATTAGACACTTGTGACAATTCTTGAGGGTTGGGCCAGAAATGAAAGAGGGATCTACAAGTGAGAAAAGATAGTATTATTCAACTTATTGGTGTGTTAGATCTAAAACAAAATCTAACCTGCTTCACGTGACCGAGCAGGCCGCTAAAAATGAGGATGAACAGAAATTACATGCTCTTTTTAGAGAAGAAGAAATGAAACGGGCTTTGAGAGCTAAAGTGCTAAAAGTCATCCAAGTGAATGGCAATACTCAGTTTTTCCACATGATTGCAACTGGGAAACATAGAAAGAATAAAATCATCCAGCTCAAGCAGAATGAAGTATGGTAGTTTTGCATGAGAATCTAAAGTTGTACATATCAACCTATTATTAAAAAAACTCTTTGAACCTACCGAGCACAACTTTGTGTTGCTCGACGAGCTCGCAGTTGGGGATATACATCAGCTTAGGACGGATGAAAATGAGATTTTATCTGCGTGGTTCACCAAGAAAGAGGTGTTTCAGGCAGTAACACAAATGAAGAAGAATAAGGCACCCGGACCAGATGGGTTCTTGGTATAATTATACAAGAACTGCTGGCACATTATAAAGGGTGACCGCATGCCGATGTTCCATAATTTGTTCCATAATTTCTTCAACGGTCATCTGCAACTTTTCCACCTTAACTTTGGAGCGATGACGTTGTTCCCAAAGAAGGAGGAGATTGTGCGCATTGAGCAGGCCGATTTCTCTTTTGAATGTGAGTTTCAAAATCTTTACTGAAGTCAGCACAAATAGGCTGACATGGATTGCTCATTTGGTGTTACAACCAAGTCATACTACTTTTATGACCGGGAAACACATCTTCGAGGGGGTTGTGGTCTTGCACGAAACTCTTCACGAAATCCATTCGAAGAGGATAATCTTCAAGGTGGATTTCGAGAAAGCATGTGATAAGGTTAAATGGCCCTTCCTCCAATAGGCTATGCACACGAAGGGGTTCGACGAAACCTGGAGGAGACAGGTGGACTCCTTCATTCAAATAGGTAGCGTGGGGATTAAGGTGAATGATGACACAAGTCATTATTTTCAGATCTACAAGGGCTTAAGACAAGGGGATACGATGTCTCATGTTCTGTTCAATATAGTGGCAGACATGTTGGCAGTTCTTATCGGTAGGGCCAATGACAAGCATCAAGTTGGTGGTCTCGTCCCTCATCTAGTTGATGGGTGGGTATCCATTCTACAATACGCTGCTGACACTATTATATTCATGGAACATGACCTCACAAAGGCTAGAAATATGAAAGTAGTTATTTTCCTCTTTGAACAATTGTTATGGTTAAAAATTAATTTTCACAAGAGTGAATTGTTTTTCTTTAGAAGAGCCAAAGACGAACAAGACGCATATAGAAAATTGTTCAGCTATGAAATGGGTTCCTTGCCATTTAGTTACTTAGGAATTCCAATTCACCATCCTAGACTATCTAATAAAGAATGGAAATGCATTGAGGATCAATTTTGAGAAGAAGCTAAGCTGCTGGAAGGGCAAGCTTATGTCTGACGGAGGTCGGCTCATGTTAATAAATTCAGTATTAACAAGTACGCCAATGTTTCTATTATCTTTCTTTGAAGTACCTATAGGGGTACGAAAAAGGTTACATTTTTATCGATCTAGTTTTTCTGGCAACGTGATGAAGTTAAGACAAAATACAGACTACCAGGTGGTATATTATTTGTAGACCCAAAGAGAGGTTTAGGAATTGAGAAATTGGATATTAAGAACAAATGACTACTCACTACTAGGGAAAAGCCTATACACAGAATCTTACCAGCAGCGCGCTTTAAAATAAGGCGTTGCTGCTACATAGCAGTAGCGCGCGCACACAAAACTTGCTACTAAAATAAATGTAGCAGTAGCAGTAGCTATTGAAATAATTGCCACGACACCGCCGCGAGGCTAGTTCTAGCAGCAGCGCGTTAATACGAAGACCGCTACTGCTACGGACCATAGGAGTAGCACATTTCCGCAATAACCGCTACTGCTAAGTTTACTACAAAATTTTAGTCCCATCTCGCTCCGTGAAGAGAGTTTCTACCACCTTAAATATGTTACTTCTCAAATTTTCACAAGCTCTTGGTCTTCATTGAACTCTATGTGTAGAATTTGTGGCCGCAATATGAGTCTTCACCGGTTCCTAAACCGGTGAGGACTCAGATTGAAAATCAGATTGTACACAAAAAGATCATTGATGATCAATGTATTTTTGATGTCTATTTTTACATGCTGACACATAGCAGTAGCGCATTCTTTGTGAAAGGCGCTACTGCTAGGCCGTTTAGCAGTAGCGCATTTCTCTATGGCGCGCTACTACTAAGCCATTCCATCTCCCACCCCTCACTCTCCTCTATCCGATCCACTCACACTCACTCGATCTCCCCCTCAACCACCCCCCCCCCCCCCGCGCCGGTCCTCCCCCTTCGCCCCTCCTCCCTCTGCACCGCCGTCACCTCCTCCTCCTCGCTAGACTCGGTACCGGCCTCCTCCTCCGTCCTCTCTCCACTCGCCGCTCGCCGGCCCCTCCTCGGTCCGCCTTCCTCCTCCCTAGTAGTGACTTAGAAAATGGTTATATAGGTTATCAGTTGAGAATGATGGTATGTGGACACAGACTCTGTGTAATAAGTAGCTACAGACTAAGTCTTTAGCCAAGGTTGTTGTATGACCTAATGACTCGCTGTTTTGGAAGGTGCTAATGAGGACGAAGGATACCTTCGCAGAGCGAAATTTGTTATTGGAGACGGTAGAACAACCAGATTCTGGGAGGATACATGCTTAGGGGAGATGCCTCTAGCATTGCAATACCCCACATTATATAATATTGTACAACGTAAGGAGGCTTACATTGCTACAGTATTACAATCTTCTCCTTTAAACATCCAGCTCAGGAGGTCCCTAGTGGGGAAATGAGTTCGTGGCTACATTTGTGCGAAGGTTGATGGATGTTCAACTTTTCGATCAGACAGACGAGTTTCACAGGAAGTTAACTAGGAATGGTGCTTTTATGATGAAATCTATGTACCTGGACTTAATTGATTCTAGCCCAATCACGAGATCTATTCATATTTGGAAAATTACAATTCCTTTGAGAATTAAGATCTTCATGTGGTTTGTCCACAAGGAAGTGACTCTAACCAAAGATAATCTGGTAAAGCATAGGTGGGTGTGTAGATATTGATGTTGTTTTTGTGACCAGGATGAAACAATACAACACCACTTTATCGACTGCCTCTTGCCAACCTTCTTTGGCGCATGATTCATATAGCCTTTAATATTAACCCTCCAATTAGCATTGACATGTTGTTTGGGACATGGCTAACTAGAGTGGAGCCAATTACTGCGGGACGTATTCGGATAGGAATATGCGCATTATTTTGGGCTATATGGAACTGCAGAAATGATATGATCTCTAATAAAAAAATATAAACTTTTTGCAGATTTTACAGAGCTACTAGTTGGATCCGTATGTGGTTGTTACTCACTCATATGGATTACAGGGAGCTTTTGGTTACTGGGTGCAACCGGTGGGAGACAGTAGCACGGGATATTTACAACCGATTTGGATGGCGGTCCAATAATAGGATAGGTGTTTATCATCTTGTCCTGTTTTTCGCTATTTGTGGCCTTCTTTTATTTTAATTTATTTTACGCTCCTTCCATGAGATGTACTGAATTGCCGACTTTGTTTTGTTTTGGCACTGTTTAATAAAATAGCTGCATCCATTGTTCTGGTGCAGAGGCCGTGGGATGTCCTCCTTCTCAAAAAAAAAATCACCGAACAATGCACCAACTCTGTGGGGGGAGGGGAGGACGAGATATTTCTAGGACGGGGAGAGAAGGGTGAAGGGTGTGTCAAATGTTGTCATGGTAGAAGATCGAGGGGGTCAAGAATTTGGTGATCTAGGCGCGGAAGCCATAGAGGGCACGAACACTGGTGCTCTCTACTTGATCGCGTAGATGGCATATTGGTATTAACGGTTTTGTGGCCGGCATGCTAAGTGTAGGTGACCGAGTCCCTGGCGGACAACACTGCCGAGAAACGCCTTGAAGGCACCCAGAGACTCCGGTGCTTCACGCCACCCCGCCGCTCCAGCCAATAGATCACTTGACTCGTGGCCCTCTTCATGTTCTACCAGACACCATTTCACACATCGTCCTTCATCCTTACCTCCTCCTCCTAGTAGTATCTTGTTCGCCCCCAGAGCTAGTTTATTCTCTAGCGATGGTTTTCTGGAGGTTCTAGAGGTGGTGGAGGTCAGCAAGCGACACTCACAATGTACCAACCAACAAAATAATCTGAAGATCAAGCCATGCACTCACTTTAGTGTAGTATTTGATAACCAACAGAACTTTCCCCTTGTTCAAGGAGAGACGTCGGCATTCCAAAAGATGGTAAAGAGACGGGAGAGCCTACAACATATAACAAAACCAATCCACCAGTGAAAAACCAACCAGGTAGAGAGTTTAAATATTGTATGGAGCGGCAGCCCAGCGGACACAACCAGGTAAGTTGACAGAGACATTGACACATAACAACATGTTTTGTTTGACAACCAGGTAATTTAAAGATTGCCCACCTCTTCATGTTCCTACGCAAGATTCCTCGCATTATTTCAGAATCACCCTCCAAAGCCAGACACCTATTGAACATTGTCTACATTGGAGAGAAACATACACCCCATCATGGGAGGGGTCACTTGTAGCTATGCTCTTTTTCCTTCCATAGCTACTACTTAGGACCATATGTTGCGATCTGCTCCTCCAGCTTCATCAAAAGAAGAACAGATTAATTATTACGGCATGTCTAAGGTGCATATTGGTGGCCAAGTCACAAGATTTCACAAATCACCCATGTTACAAGGTGGTTGATACCATATTCCAGTAATTGGCTAAGTTTAATTTACGCTGAGAAACAAAGAAATCATACTGCTTCGGACTACCTCATATAGCCACTGAATCGTGATGACAAAAATTAAGACAGAAACATTTTAGATACCTCAGAAATCAAACAGTATATCTAGATAAATATCAACATCAACAAGAATCAGATCAAGTTCTTTCTGTTTTATCTTAAAGGATCCATGTCCAATCTTTAGAATATGATACTAGTAAGAAGTTGGAAGTCAAAGCAAACATACGCACTTAAGGGGCTACCTGCATCATAGCCTCGAACTTGCTTCGCACATCACAGAACTCACTCCAAGCAAGAGCCAACGCCATGAGGCACCTGGAATAATGCATCATACCACACAGTCAAATTCTGGACAGAGTAATCACGTGAACTGAACTAACAGTGGTTCGGAAATCATAACCCTCTGCTTGGAAAAAAAAAAAACTCTAGTCATCTCAGATTTAGTCATGCTATAAACGTAAGTCTATAACTAACAAGTTACAGTAGAATAATCAAAGAGGCATATTTAGATAGTGAACCGAGTAATACAATCACATGGTTGCAAATGAAGTGAACGAGCAGGTTAGTGCTATGAGCTAAATATAATGCCATCAAAAAAGGAAATCAGTCTTTAGGTTTACAATAATGTAAACAATACAGAGTGTGGATAATAATGATTCTGCAACATATATAATAAGGTACTAAGTACTGACCTTTCTTTGCTTCTTGGCTCATTGAACCGGCGGAATTGCATGCAGGATAGGTTCACTTTCTTAGCACCAACACTGATACGTACAAAGAAGAGGAAGATCAGGACACCAGGAAATTTTCAAGCTTATTAAATGCTATTGTGCCATGTTGATCCGCATAACCATACTAGCGATAATAATCACGGTTATCGACACAATATATTGTTTGATAAACCTAAAAAACAAATAGCATTAGCTAAATGTGGTAGTAGATCAGTAGTACTGGAGATTTCTACAATACGGCAAAGTCTCACTTGCCGAGCCATCACGTTGGCACGAATATCGACAATTCCATTATACAAAACTCAAGTAAATTGGGCTCTTCTAATTATTGATATATGACAGCGCGATCAACACGAGCCACATGCCCATGACGTACACACCCCGTGCCAACACATCGAAAAAGAAACAACGTCGATACAGTACTCGGTTTTTCTAGTAGCCACTGGACAAACCAGAAAAATGACGATTGGTGTTACGTAGAATATAGCAAATCATTGATACAGAAACGTTTGCAGAATCCTAAATTTTTATTGCCGGCCTAGAATATTCCATTAGGTAAATAATAGATTCATTACTACTAGAAATGTCCGCAAGACGACAAATTGTTCCTTTCAGAGCTATAACATTGCCATGGCAGGAATAATTATATTCGTGTGTAATGACACAACTAAACTCAGCTGTTATACTTGAGTGTATACGACAACCACAAACGATGCCGCGCCGACACACCTGAGGAGAATCCTGAAGAAACCAGAAAAACTACCATTGGCGTTCCGCATAATAAATAGCAAATGATTAATACCAAGAATCTTTACAACGCGACAAAGTATTTCTCAATCGGCAAGCCATAACTTTTCCGTTGGCATGAATACTGGTACATCAGTTAAAAGAAGCACAGCTAAATTCGGCAATTCTACTTATCGCTACACGACAATGTAGACACCACGAACGGCATGCCCATGACAAACATGTCTGAATCACACGATATGGATGCAACACAGAAACAATCATATATACAGTTAAAACTGAGCAGGGAAAGAAAGGGTTTATCATCATTATACCTGTAGCTGGACCCCTTGAGCTGACGCACGAGGACGTCCACCATGTCGTAGTCCACCACGGGTTGGCTCCTGTGAATCGCAAAGCAGAGAAGACAAGATGGATGAGTAGCCGAGCCAGCCGAGATAACAGAAGTGGAGGAAGAGAGGAGGGATTGGGGGCGGACAGCAGGCCAGCAATGTCGTTGAGGATCCTCTTGGTGTCCTTGATGAAGAGGTTGATCATGTCGGCAGCGTAGCCCCGGGCTGCGGTGCCATCCTCCTCCATGGACTGCAGTTGGTGGAAATTCTCGTCCAGCATGCCCTAGATGAATCACATCACATGACGAGAAGGCAAAGATAGACTAGTCAGCCAGCCACCGGAACAACCACACGGCCGAGGTGTACATGGTACGACGAGGGGATGGACTCACTGTGGCGAACATGGATGTGACGAGGTTGTTCAGCCGTTCTCTGAGCGCGGCAGCTGCCATTGTCGAGGAGGTGCTGGAGTGGATCTGGTGGCAGAGCGCACCTGCTGAAGGGATCCGAAGATGTAGTGGTAATGAAGGAGTAGCCAGGGGAAGGAAACCTTTATGTGGCCGGACGCACGAGACTCTCCCGCAGAAGCGTTTGGCGGCGAGTGCTACGTTACCTCTACTTGCTTGGCCATTAACGATCGAGCTTGGAGCCTTGGAGACGGCATGCATGCGTGCAGTGCATGAATGCAGCTACAGGTTGAGGACGACAGCTGCAGCCAGATGGTGTGGAGATGGAGTGTAGGGCGTGTTCTTTGGATGGTTCCGTCGTTCGTCCGCGATACTCTTGTTCTACTTTTGTGTGTGTGAACTGTCTGGTTGTCGTGCGTGGCCCCTGCGTGGTTTTTCTTTTCTTTTAAGCACAAAAATGCTTTGTGCGTGGGTTTTGTTGGGTTTAAGATTATGTCATGAACCTTGCCGAACTTGGGCTATGGGTGACGGGCTTGGCCTGGCTCACAATGCCGCACTATAAGAGCATCTCTAGCAGAACAGATGCCGCAAAGTCTGTTAAATTTTCTATCCGCAAAATCGTTTTACATTTCGCCCTAAGACAATTTTGCGGGCAGTTCATCCCCGGCGCAGAATCGATACCGTAAATAGTACCTTAAATTTTAAAACTTAAACTTAAAACATGTTCCTGTTACATAGATAGTCCAGACCTCGCCGGAGTTCATCACTCACACGGACAGAGTAAAATTAAAAATTTAATCGACTGAGGAACGGCAGCAGCCCACGGCCTCACATCGAGAATGAACTCGCACGCCGAGCGGTAGAGGGTGTAGGCGAGCTCGTGGTCCGCCTTTGCCGCCTCGAAGTGTTCGGCGGTGCCCTCTTTGCCAGCCACCAGCACCTCCTTCGCGGCATGGTGCGTGATCTCCGCCTCGTGGAGCTTCTTCGTCGCTGTCCAGAGTGGCTCGGAGCTCATTGATGTGCTGCCACATGCAGTTGCCGTTGCTGCGGGAGAGGGCACCGTGGTTTTGTGCCTGCGCCGAGCGCCCAGCTCAACGGCGGGCCGGATGGAGCTGCCAGCCTCCGCGTCGTGCCGGTCAAGTTTGCGCGGCGGCGGCGGCCCCCATGTCCGCGGCCTTCTCCTGACATGATCAGCGCTTGAGAGGGAAAAACTGTCCGGATATGCGCGCGCCGGAGCTAAGAAAAGAACAAGGCGAAGGGGAAGTGGACTGCAGCGGAGGGGGCGGACCTATCCGACACGGGAACCCTAAAACGCACCCCTCCCCAGACATATAGCGGCCGAAGCGGCAGTTTTGGGGCCGCCCGTATATTTTTTTACTGGCTGGTCCAAATATACCGCTTCTGTTCCGGCCCGAAAATATATGGGCGGGCAATGGGATAGGGTATCTGCTAGAGATGCTCTAAATCACGAGAGAGGTCAATTGAACTCGGTGACTATATCTTGCATTAAGTGAGATGGTACGAAGTCTCACCGAAGGTTCTACAGTAATTGGGCCAGCACATTCGCGCACGAACTATTTTGAAAAGAGTAGGAAAAGGGGAGAAGCAAGGATTGATCCCTGGTCTCTGGAAGATCGCCGGCACTGCTAGCTAACCCACCCGCATCCCAACTGGATCCAACCACACACCAGTGATGGAGCCTGAGGAAGGGGATCCCGACGGCTATGGGCCAACAGCTCGCACTACCAGTGCCGCACTAGAAGACGCCGTGCAGACATGGCAATGAGCCTCCACAAGCCAAATATGGTCGTCTAGATTCGGCTAAGGGAACACCCTAATGCCCGCCACCCCTAACCTGAAACCCCAACAGATCCAAAATGCTAGCCGCCGGACCCCCTGCACTATCACGGCTTCATCGCCGCCAAGCTAGGGCCGGCCCAATGGAAGTGCCCCGAGTGAGACGTAGAGGACAGCACCACACGGCCGTCGGGTCGACCAGACCCAACCACCCGGCTACCAGCGAACTCCCGGTGACCTAGCTTCGCCGCAACCATGCCAGGCACGAGATTCGTGCGAATCACGCAGCCGTCCACCAAACGGATGCCACCATACCGCCGCCATGCCACCACCACACGCGCATGCCACCGGGAGCGCCCGCGGCGGAACCCCGCATGAGCTCAACACCGCCACCCAAAACATGCATCCTATGTTGGCCATCCACGGGCGAAAGAGAGAGGAGGTCCCACTACCATCGGCACCGACCTGGCTTTGGCCCTCAGCGCCTACTGGAGGCGGTGGTGACAGAGGGGTGAGAGGAGGGGAAGGAGGGCCGACGGCTAGGGTTTCCTCCCCTTCGCTCGCGGGAGCGATACTGAAGGGTGGAGAAAAAGACTCCAGTGAACATGTTTAGTGGTGGCTTACGGAGCATCATCAGCAATCAACTAGTTTAGGTAGCAGCATGAATTAGTTATCAAGGAAATTACAACCAGGGAATGGGAGGGGGTAGTACAAGCTCAGTGCCTTGTGATGCAGAGGTCGAGGTAATCCCCTTTTTCGAGAAAAACAAGCTCAGCGGCGGCCAGCCAATAGCCTACTTCTTCGATGCCTACACTTACACGAGAATGGTGCTTATGTCGGACCCAATTGTCTCATGTGAACTTCGAGTTGGGCTTCATTTGTTGCTTGGGCCGAGTACGCTAGTCTTGGACTTCTCTTGAAATGCATGATCCATGCAATAGTTCGTGTGACATCCCTAGCCGCTAAGCTAGGGCCGCCCCAATGGAAGTGCCCCGTGTGACGTAGAGGACAGCACCACACGGTCGTCGGGTCGACCAGACCCAACTACCCGGCTACCAGCGAACTCTCGGTGACCTATAGCTTCGCCGCAACCTTGCTGGGCACCACATTCGTGCGAATCAAGCAGTCGTCCATCGAATGGATGCCACCATGCCGCCGACATGCCACCACCACACGCGCATGCCAACTGGAGCACCCGCGGCGGAACCCTGCATGAGCTCAGTACTGCCACGGGCGAAAGGGAGGGGCGGTCCCTCTACCGCCGGCGCGGACCGAGCTGTGGCCCTCAACGCCTACTGGCAGCGGTGGTGACCGAGGGGTGAGAGGAGGGGAAGGAGGGTCGGCGGCTAGGGTTTCCTCCCCGTCGCGCATGGGAGCGATACAGGAGGGTGGAGAAAAAGAATCTGGTGACATTGTTTAGTGGTCGCTTATGGAGCATCATCAGCAATCAACTAGGTTAGGTAGCAGCATGAATTAGTTATCAAGGAAATTACAACCAGCGGTTCGGAGGGGATAGTACAAGCTCAGTGCCTTGTGATGCAGAGGCCGAGGTAATCCCCTTTTTCGAAAAAACAAGCTTGGCGGCGACCAGCTAATAGCCTACTTCTTCGATGCCTACACTTACACGAGAATGGTGCTTATGTCGGACCCAATTGTCTCATGTGAACTTCAAGTTGGCTTCGTTTGTCGCTTGGGCCGAGTGCGCTAGTCTTGAACTTCTCTTGAAATGCATGATGCAATAGTTCGTGTGACATCCCCCCCCCCCCCCCCCCCCCCCTTAGATTTGACTTGACCCCAACCCAATGCTCGAGGGTACCATGCCTTCAGAGGAATCACGTCTTCCAAGGAGGTCGGTGATGCGAAAAAGCTGGGACAGTGGATGAGGACTTTCTCAACTTACTGATGACCCCTCTTCACTGTGTGTCGATCAAGAATGGTTGTTAATGCTTGGAACTGAAGGTGGACGAAGTCGAGAGTCGACAGCTCCGGCTGCACGATAGTGGATGGCGGCATAATAGCTTGCAGTTGCAGAGACATGTTTGACGGGGTGTGTACGAGCTTGCTCAGGCAGGTCCATTTTATATGCCACCACACCCATGCACTAGAATACCTGAAAGGGACCAAAATTTTGAAAAGCTAATTTGTGGTTAGCGCGTGCCGCGACGGATAACTGGGCATACAACTGCAACTTAAAAAAAAACTGAATCTCGAACAACAAAAACTCTATCCGCGTGCCTTGTCCTTCTTGTATTGTCGAGCTTGGTTAAGATATTGTGGCAGGAGAGCAACCATTGTAACCAGCTCCCTGGTCCAAGCCGCTAGATCAGTCATCGCCTCGTCAAGGACGTTGTTAAGTCGAAAGAAGAGAGGGTTGTGCCCTTAGATGGCTTTAAATGGTGTAGATTTGAGGATGGAGTGGTATGAGATGTTCTACCTGAATTCGGCTGAGGCGAGTCAATCAGCCCATTTCTTCAGATAATCATGAACAAAGCAACGAATGTAGAGTTCCAAGCACTGGTTGACCCGCTCTGTCCTACCATTAGTTTCAAGCTAGTATTTATATCATCAGATATATTCTTGAACTGAAGATGACATGGTTTTCTTGCGATACATTTACATCATAGGCCAATGTGCCTAAAAAATTGAGTTGTACTTTACATTAGTAGTTTTTATACACTATTCCTTGTGTTTTCTTATAGGCTTGCAGATATAAATACAAGTCTGGCACAAATTTTGTATACATGTTCCTTTTTTACATAGTACAAATGCATACACTCATACATCACTACCGGAATCGCAACCTATGCCGACGGCCAGGGCCGTCGGCATAGCCCTGAAAGGCCGTCGGGACAGGCCTATGTCGACGGCACCCGTCGGCATAGGGCCGTCGGCAACATATCCGTCGGCGTAGCCAGAAATGCCGTCGGCATAGAAAGGCCGTCGGCATAGGCCCTATCCCGACGGTGTCCGTACATCTATGCCGACGGCCCCGGCCGTCGGCAACGTTATCGCGTAACGGCGGCCGCCGTCAAGTGCTGACCAATGCTTGCTCGCCACGTGGCAGGTCTGTGCCGACGGTCTAGCCGTCGGCATAGCTGTCGGCTTAGGTTGAAACTATGCCGACGGCTAGACCGTCGGCATAGACCTGCCACGTGGCAGCCACTGGGAGCTCCTGGAGCAGGCCTATGCCAACGGCTTAGCCGTCGGCTTAGTTTCAAACTATGCCGACGGCTTAGCCGTCGGCATAGACCTGCCACGTGGCAGCCACTGGGAGCTCACGGCAGCTCTATGCCGACGGCCTAGCCGTCGGCATAGTTTCTGTCTGTTTTTTTTTCTTTTTTCTGTTTTGTTTCAACTCAATTCATTTGAATATATACAGCACACAACAAATATATGCATCACATAACAGCTGGCCCAGCAGCATCACAGAACAAATTCATCATCACACATCATAAGAAGCATCGCAAAGCATAAACATATAAGTATCATCACCACCAAGCATAAGAATCTCACAAACACCAATAAGAAACATCACAAGCATATAAGTATCATCACCACCAAGACCACCACAATGTGACCCAAAGGCTTAAGCGCCAGGACGTCGAGCACCACGGAGGTCGTCACCGCCAAGACGCCGAAGCCCAGGTCGTCACTGCTAGCGGCAGCGCTACCGCCAAGACCGCCTCCTCCTCCGCCTCCGCCTCCGTGGATCGGAGTGGTCGGGCTCCGTGTCTCCGGAGTGCTGCGAAGACCACCGCCAACGGTAGATCCACCTGTTCCCTGGATGTTGAAAAGACATATGCACGGGATATATGACTGTGTTGAAAGGCATGACATGCTTTGAGTGAATAGATTGGGGATGAACTAACTGGCGAGGGGCCAGCGGTCTGTGCCACAAACTCCTCAAAGCTCATCAGCACTGGTTGTGCTGGAGGGCATTGTGCTGGAGGGAACTGAGGACACCTGCCGGCCGCCATATCCTGAAAAGCCTGATGCATCTGGCTATCCCTCTGCACTTGGTGTTCATAAAGCCTCTGATGCCACGCCATGGTCTCCTGGCGTGTGTACTCCATGTAGGCCTACGGTATGACATGATGGAACTCATAAAACTACTAAATGCGGAAAATGAAGTGAGAAATGAAGATCAGAGGGAAAATACTTACAGATTGTTGCTCCTGAAAGAGGTACTGTGTACTAGTCACTGCCTGGCTCGTGCGCTGGCTCAGGCTCGGGTCGATCCGACGAAGCTGTGTGTAGGAGATACTAGGAGTGATCACAGCATCGAGAACCGCCTCCTGACCGTGCTCCTTGGGCCCCATCCTCACCACCGCCATGTCGTCCAGAGGCGCCGCAATGGGGTCAGGTGTGTCAGGATGTAACTCCAGATACGCTTCGGAGTAGGCCTTCTTCCTCTCTGCGGTCTTCTTGCCGTAGTACTTGGGCTCGCCAGGCTTGGGGTCCTTCCATGTATGGGCGATCTCCCACGCCTGCATGTGTGAGAGCGGCCGCTTCAGTTTCTCCTCCTGCACCACCAAACAGAGGTTAGTCATACATAAGAAAGTGATGGTAAATAGAAGAAGAATGTTTAATGGGGTTAGTCATACATTAACTGCCTTGTGGAGAT
The DNA here is from genome assembly GCF_056163025.1 of Triticum urartu. NCBI lineage: Eukaryota > Viridiplantae > Streptophyta > Magnoliopsida > Poales > Poaceae > Triticum > Triticum urartu. Next base: position 8,180,195 of record NC_141876.1, on the reverse strand, counting down.
AGTGGTTTCGGTTTCCCTGAGCATGTACTCCCTCCGTCCCTCGGTTAGCCTTATTTTTGGTTCTCATTGCCGCCCAGGCTCCAGCCTCATCACACCAAAGATCCACCAGTGCCGCCCAGGACTCGTCTTTTCCATAACACCAATTTGGACACACCTACATAATAAAAGCATAATGGCATGTAGGAGTGTCCAAATTGGTGTTATGGAAGCATAAAGCATAAAGCATAATGTACCACAAGGTAATGAAAGCATAATGAAAGCATAATATATGAAAGCATAATGAAAAATCTTTTATACTTACTGCCAAGAACTCGGGCCTCTCCAAGGTAATGCCCATCCTCCGCGCTTCTTCCTTGGTCATCTTCACACCAAGATAGTCGTGGTAGTATGTGGAGATGGCCACATAGCGCACCTCGTACTGCATCTGGCGGGCCTTCTTCTTGCATTGGCGCAGCACAATCTGGTCCGCTCTAGCCCTGTGCTCCGGAAGAACTTGATAGAATTTCTACAATCATGCATGAAACAAGAATGGGAGAAGCCATGAGTTAAATCATTCATGAAACTAGAATGGACTTGTGCTTCTAAAGAGAACTCACCCAGAAAGTAGTGATCACGGCCTTGGCATGGGTCTCATGGTCCGCGTGATGGGTCGCTTCCCAGTGGTCCCAGCTCGTGGCCAAAACCCGACGGTCCAGCTGCCTGACTGGATCAGGACAGTACAACCCCGGCCAATATAACTTCAGCAAGACGGTGATGAGGCCGTTGGGAATACAGACCCCTTTAGAATATATCCAGTTGCTGCAAGAGAATGAACTATTAGCATGTCACAAGAAAAATAAATAACAACCGGAATAAGCATGTGACAAGCAACATAATGAACCACTTACTCTTTTCCCGTGGGCTCAATGAGCCACTTCTGCTCCTCAGTAGCAGGAACCTGCTTTAGTAGCTTTGCGTTGCCATGCAGCCACCCCTTCGTGTCAACCCCCTTCCCGTCACCACGATCATCCCCACCACCACCCTCCTCCTCGCCTGCCTCCCCCTCCCCAACCTCCTCCTCCTCCTCCTCCTCCTCCTCCTCGCCTGCCTCCTCCTCCACCTCCTCCTCCTCCTCCTCCTCGCCTGCCTCACTAGAGGAGGGCCTCGAAGACAACACCCCTAAGTCGGTGAGGGTGCGCTCTTTCTGGCCGCGACCCCCTGTAGTGGCTCTCCCCCCAGCACCTCGTCCTCTAGAGGCTCTCCCCCCGCCCCCTCCTCCTCCAGGGGCACCTCTCCCTCGACCTCCCTGTGAGGAGTCATCGTCAAGTAGCCGAGGGGGAGGATTACGTGCTCGACCACTCCGACTAGGCAGGCCGACGACCTTGCGTAGGAAACCCACGCCGTCGGCCTTCCCCTTGCCCATGTTCCATGAACCTGCATTGAAAAGAGAAAAAGAAATTAGTAAATTAATGAAATGAAGGAAAAGGCATGATAATAAACACATTAATAAAAATGCATAAAAGGCATATTCCTAAACTATAGAAAAAAATACTTGAAACATACATCTGCTAGAACCCATATGAATCATCACTGTTGTAACCTCTTTCTCGGTCCGTCTCATCATCACTATCAATCATATCATCTTCGTTGTCCGACGAAGGTGGAGGCTCTTCCTCGTCGTCAGCGTCTTCGTTTAACTTTTCTAGCATAAGTATGTCATTTTCATTGAAGATGGTCTCACCATCATTCCGTGCATCGTGGAAGTTTGGGTCCACATCATCATCACCCAATGGTCTAGCGTCATCGTTTCTAACCACATCATCATCATCATCATCAGGTTGCTCTTGATAGAACACTCCCTCGTATGTCATGGGGTTAATGTTGTAGTAATCGTCTTCATTCGGGTCTGGTAGCTTACCATGTGGCGACACCTTGAACACAACTTCCCAACCCTTTAGATACACTTTCTGGCATGGGTAAGGCAGAAAATATACTTGTGTAGCTTGGGTAGCCGCAATGAAGAGATCGGCTCCGGCATAGACGGTTGATGGTTTAACTTCGACCAAACCAATGGAAGGCGTATGTTTTACCCCCTCCCGCGGATCGAACCATCGGCATTTGAACACAGGCAGACTTAGGGTCTCACGCCCCTGGCGGAATTTAACCTCGTATATATTTTGTACCCTTCCGTAGTAGTCTACTGAATTTTGACCGGGGGTGTACACTCCAGTATTTATAGTTTTGGGATCGGGGCGGCTGTTTTGGTGCTCCTCTGTATGGAAGCGATACCCATTCACATCATACTTTTTACATGTCATAACGGCAGGGTCAAAACCCATGGAAACCCATCTCAATGCATCATCCATAGATATGTTCAGATCTTTTCCCTACAAGTATAATGGAAATTGTTGCGTGCATTAGTTCGGTTAACTAATAAATGTTGAAGTAGGTATTTAATAGGGGAGTGTGGAAAATTACTTTCTCCATGAACGAAGCAACAAATTTTTTACGTCCAGGGTTTCCATGACGGAGAAGAGTAAGTGCCTCCGCCTCAGTAGGAGGATTCACTCCCGTCCATTCCTCTTGAACAAAATCACTAAAAAAAGATAAGCGGTGTTAGACCGGGACTAAGTGAACATGAAACATGATGATGTGGAAGACATAAAGGAATGGTGTAGTGGTATTACCTCATCCACACTTCCTCAACTTCCTTGATGTTGTGCAAGATATAGAACATGAGGTCCTCCCACTCTTGTCGTGGCATGTTATAAGATTTCAAGGCCCCAGCCCTCCCACCTTGCGCGTTGAATAGATCGAGCCTGGGTTGATACTTGGGCTCTTCTATATTGTATCGAGGCACCTTGTTATGCAGATGGGGAACGTGGTCTGGATAGTATGATGTCCTGAGGTCTGACACCTCCTCTAGGATAACTGCCTCAGCTATGGAAGCTTCAATCTTAGCTTTGTTTCCACATTTCCGTCGGAGATGCTTGTTCTGCCTCTCAGGGCCGTACTGCCAGCGATTTTGCACAGGGCCCCCCAACAATACCTCGTTCGCGAGGTGCAGAATGAGATGTGTCATCGGAGTAAAGAAGCCTGGCGGAAAGATCTTCTCTAGCTTGACTATCAACTCCGGTGCCTTCTTATGCAATTTTTCAATCACCTCTTTACTTACTTCTTTAGCACAGAGAGTGCGGAAGAAATGGCTAAGCTCGGCAAGCACTCGCCAGACATGCTCGGGGACATAGCCTCGAACCATCACCGGCATTATCCGCTCAATCCATACATGGTAGTCATGACTCTTCAGGCCGGTCACTTTGCCCGTTGAAAGATTGACTCCCTTACTTATATTCGATGCATAACCATCGATGAACTTCAAAATTTGTATCGTACATGCTTTTCGGCAGTTCATGACCCTCAGGGAGGCTGTTAGCCCATACTCCCAGGAATGCTTCGAAGCATTTTTGGCTACAACCGTACTCAGCCTTCACTGCAATCAGTTGCGAGATGGCATCCAGCTGAGATATTTTCGCACCCGCATAAAGAGGTTTCTTCGACGAGGCCAAGACCTCCAAGAAGGCCTTTGCGGTTGCCTCCGGCTCCTCCGGTTCATTCTCTGAAGGTGTCGCATTTGCCGTTTCTGCAACAATGACATCATCTAGCATGTCCCTGACCCCGTCGTTCTCATATCCATCGATGCGTTGTCGCATCACCTCCTCTCTACCACGGTCCTGCTCGGCTATGTTTATCGGCGGCATGTCAAAGTTTGGCATATATCCGTGCGTGCGAAGGTGCTCACTCATGTCCGTCTGATTTCTACGGTGACGTCTGGCACATCTCGCACAGGGGCATGGTGGGATAATTCTCATTGGACGACGGAATATCTCCTTCAAATACACATCGGGTTTCGCGATCCACTCTGATGTTACTCGATTCCGACGGATAAAACCACTGTACATCCACTGATTATCTGCCATCCTCTGCTTTTTTGCAACCCACACAACATAATTAAGGATTCACTTAAATTAATGGCATCAAATTTCCAGTTTCTACCGCGTTTAATCCACCTACATCTCTAATAGGTAAAGATGGGTCCTAATCCCACCCGAGGATGTGTAGATTGAGTACGTTCTCCATTCTACCCCGTTCCGAGACAAAATTTCGGCAGCACCTCCCCGCTGTTCTCCAGATACACATCTCGGCAAATAGCCGAGAGAATGTGCTCCGGAGAACAATGGGGAGGCGCCGCCGAAATCCTGTCTCGGAACGGGGTAGAACATGGAGAACATACCCAATCTACACATCCTCGGGCTGTCCGTGGAAAACGCTGGACAATCCGAAAGAGCTGCGGTGATAAATATGCAATTGAATGCATATTTATCGATGCAACCTTTTCGGACGGGAGACGCCTAGGTTACGCCAGTTGACTTGAGAATGAAATCTAGTGACATCAAAAAATGGAGGAGATGGACTTGTAGCTCACCTTCGGCTGTAGGGGAAGGAGTCGAACAACAGAGGGATGCTCAGGGAACAACGCGTCGGACGACGGTCACTTTAATGAAATGCAACACCACAAAGCCTGCAAATTCCATCGGACGACGTTCAATTTATTTTTGCATCATGTAGGCAAAAAAACTAAAAACATTAACAATATATTCATCATCGTCATCACATATTCATCATCATCATTATCACCTATTCGTCATAATCATTGTTTTTGACCAAATTTTTTTTACTACATACTAACTATCTAACTATCTATCTAACTATCTACCTATCTAACTATCTATATAACTATCTATCTAACTAGGTATCTAACTATCTAAATATCTATCTAAATACCTATCTAACTAGCTACAAAATTACAAAAAAACACTAAAAATACATAAAATTTTCACCTTCGAGAAGGCCGGCCGGAGTTGGGGCGGGGAGGCGCGGAGTCGGGGCGGGGAGGCCGGCGGGGGGTCGGGGCGGGGCGGCAGGCGTCGGGTCGGGGCGGGGAGGCCGGAGGGGGGTCGGGGCGGGGCGGCCCGGAGGGGGGTCGGGGCGGGGCGGTGCGGGGTCTGGGCCGGAAGGTCGGAGGCGGGTCGGGGCGGGGCGGCCGGCGCGGCTGGCGCGGGGCGCCGGAGTCGAGGCGGGGCGGCTGGCCCGGGGTCGGGGCGGGGTGGCTCGGGGTCGGGGCGGGGAGGCGCGGGCGGCGGCGGGCTCGGGGTGGGGCGGCGCGGGTCATAGCGGGGAGGCGCCGGCGGGGGCGTGCTCGGGGCGGGGCTGCGCGGGCGGTGGCGTGCTTAGGGCGGGCGGCGGAGGAGGTGGGCGGCGACGGTTGGGGTCGGGGTCGGGTGCGGTTGAGGGAGAAAATGAGTGGAGGAGGTCGGGTGTGGTGTGGATAAAGTTGGCCCTATGCCGACGGCATGGCCGTCGGCATAGGCCTGGGCCCACACGTCAGCAGCCGGGGGAGTTGATAACGTGCACATATGCCGACGGCCCGGCCGTCGGCATAGATGGGAGGCCTATGCCGACGGCTAGGCCGTCGGCATATATGCAAACCACATTTTTTTTAAAATAGTCCCACCTCGCCGTGGGGAAAGCAATTTGACCTATTTAAATAGTTCACTAATCCATACGTTACAAGCTCCAGTATTCATTAGACTTATATGAAGAAAACGGACAATTACTCTGAAACTTTCAGTGCCCGGGCAGCCGGCCCGGTGCCCGGGCACTAAAGGTTTCAGAGTGATAGTACGTTTTCAATGATGAATACCAGAGTTTTTAATCAATTCAATTATTACATTTTTAGATTTTTAGTTTACTGTCTGTGTGGGACCCGGTACCCGGTGCGACGATCGTGACACCGGGACCCTGGGAGGTTAGGCGCTACGGGGGCCGTAGGGGGTAGCAATGCCACTGGAGCATCACACCGGGACCTCATACATGCCGTATAGTGTGCTGGCATGTCCGAAGAGGTGGCACGCGTCTCCGGGGTGTGCCCCCTCACACGGACGGCGCCGCCGCCGGCACCTGGAGGGGGGAAACGGACGCGTCGGGTCTACACGGAGGGGATCTTACTGTGGGTTTGGCCCGGATGTTGCTCTAAAGTGTTCGTATGGGCTGACCTAACACGACCGGCTGGATAGTTCCACTAGTCAAAATCCATCCGTGCAAAGTCAATGGGCTAGATCCCGTGGTCAAACGCTACACCCGGATGTTGCGTTTGACCACGGGACCTAGCCCTTTGACTTTGCACGGACGGGTTTTGACCAGTGGAACTATCCACCCGGTCGTGTTAGGTCAGCCCATACGAACATTTTAGAGCAACATCCGGGCCAAACCCATAGTAAGATCCCCTCCCTGTAGACCCGACGCGTCCGTTTTCCCCCCTTCAGGTGCCGGCGACGGCGCCGTCCGTGTGAGGGGGCACACCCCGGAGACGCGTGCCGCCTCTTCGGACATGCCAGCACACCACCCCGCATGTATTAGGGCCTGATGCGATGCTCGGGTGGCATTGCTACCCCCAGGGCCCCCGTCCCGCCTAACCCTGTAGCGTTTGACCACGGGATCTAGCCCTTTGACTTTGCACGGACGGGTTTTGACCAGTGGAACTATCCACCCGGTCGTGTTAGCTTAGCCCATACGAACACTTTAGAGCAACATCCGGGCCAAACCCACTGTAAGATCCCCTCCGTGTAGACCAGACGCGTCCGTTTCCCCCTTCAGGTGCCGGCGGCTGCGCCATCCGTGTGCGGGGGCACACCCCGGAGACGCGTGCCGCCTCTTCGGACATGCCATCACACCACCCCGCATGTATGAGGGCCCGATGCGACGCTCGGGTGGCATTGCTACCCCCCAGGGCCCCCGTCCCGCCTAACCCTGTAGCGTTTGACCACGGGATCTAGCCCTTTGACTTTGCACGGACGGGTTTTCACCAGTGGAACTATCCACCCGGTCGTGTTAGGTCAGCCCATACGGACACTTTAGAGCAACATCCGGGCCAAACCCACAGTAAGATCCCCTCCGTGTAGACCCGATGCGTCCGTTTCCCCCTTCAGGTGCCGGCGGCTACGCCGTCCGTGTGCGGGGGCACACCCCGGAGACGCGTGCCGCCTCTTCGGACATGCCAGCACACCACCCCGCATGTATGAGGGCCCGATGCGACGTTCGGGTGGCATTGCTACCCCCCCCACGGCCCCCGTCCCGCCTAACCCTGTAGCGTTTGACCACGGGATCTAGCCCTTTGACTTTGCACGGACGGGTTTTGACCAGTGGAACTATCCACCCGGTCGTGTTAGGTCAGCCCATACGAACAGTTTATAGCAACATCCGGGCCAAACCTACAGTAAGATCCCCTCCGTGTAGACCCGACGCGTCCGTTTCCCCCCTTCAGGTGCCGGCGGCGGCGCCGTCCGTGAGCGGGGGCACAACCCGGAGACGCGTGCCGCCTCTAATTTGGACATGGCACCACACCACCCCGCATGTATGAGGGCCCGGTGCGACGCTCCGGTGGTATTGCTATCCCCCAGGGCCCCCGTCCCGCCTCTTCAGACATGGCACCACACCGCCCCGCATGTATGAGGGCCCGGTTAGACGGGAGGGTGTACCTGGGGGGTAGCAATGCCGCTAGGTGTTGCTTTGGGCCCTCCTACGGTTGTGAAAGCGTGGTGGCTAGCGCAGGCACCCGACACGCAGCTCCGGGGTGTGCCCCCCATCTCCGGCGTCGCTGTGGGGCACGGCGCGGCGGCAGCAACGTCCGTGAGGGGGGCAATCGATATACCATCTGGGTATGTTTTTTTTGTGTTAGACAAGGCACATTTATGTTGTGAAAAAAACAGGGAAAAGTAAATAAAAATAAGTAAAAAATTAAAAATAAATAAATAAATAGAGATATGCCGACGGCAAGGCCGTCGGTATACCTGCGCACATGGCCACGGATCGATGACGTGCCTAAGGGCGCGGATCGGTGATGTGGCAACATCCATGGGCCAGACCTATGCCGACGGCCAGGCCGTCGGCATAGATTTGCCACCCCACGGACAGGCGAGCGACGCGGATCGATGACGTGGCGGGCGACGCGGATCGATGACGTGGCATCTATGCCGACGGCCGCCGTTAGCCCGTCGGCGTAGATTGACGCCGTCAAAAGGCCATCTCCGTCCTGGTAGCCGGGCCCACGAGCTATGCCGACGGCCTTCTCTATGCCGACGGCCATCGTAGGCATATTTCTATCGACGCCGACGGGTGAGCTTTGCCGACGGGGGCCGTCGGCATAGATTGATATACGCTGACGGCTTTTCTATGCCGACGGCCTGGGCTGGGCCTTCGGGATAGGCCAATCTATGCCGATGGGGCCCGTCGGCATAGGTTCGGCCGTCGGCATCGCCGGTTATTCTGGTAGTGCATATGAACATACACTCACCCCTATAAACGCATGCACACACACCCTATCCCTATGAGCACCTCTGAGAGACTAAGCTGACACATCATCTTGAGATTGACGTCACCACAAACACCTTTGTAGTCGACAGGAACGTGTCCTCCCACTGAACGCACTTCACCGGAAGGTCTAGAACAAATCCAGGAAAATGCGAGCACCAGCGTCAAGTTTAGGAGTTGAATCACGAGGGTCTGGGGATACCATAGTTCTCCTAACCATCCTATCACGAGTTGGTTAGCGTATAAATGTTCTAATGTAGTACTATCTTCATTGATCACTAGACTAAGTGTGGTCAGGCGCAAACTAGAATGTTAAACTGGATTTGTGAATGGAGTTCATGGACCTTTGATATCCTGTGGAGCGCTAACAAAAATATGTATTGAAAAGATTCTTATGGTAGTGACGATCTTGAGATGAGCATGGTCGGTGTCCGTGGCGGACAACACTGTCGAAGAAGGCCTTTAAGAAACCTAGTTACATTGTCCTGGAATAGGGGGTGCCAACCTAGTCGGCCCATAACCTCAGGGTGGGCTTGAATGCCCTCATTTTCATTCGGGTGGACTCCGGAAGCTACACGCCTGGGCGTGATCAAGACTGTATCTACCGAAGACTTGGCGTATTCTCCAAGACATCTCCTGCCGCCTCCATGTGTGCCCCTGGATAACGACCATGTAACCATATATGCCCTACCTGGCATGTATATAAGCTAGAGGGTTTAGCCTATAGAGGGGATCCAATCACAATTACATTCTCCTAGCTCTAGGGTTAGATCTTTCCTTACGATCTCTAGGTAGATCAACCTTGTATTCGATACATCGTCATTAATATAGTCGAAGCAGGACGTAGGGTATTACCTCTTTGAGAGGGCCCGAACCTGGGTAAATACTATCTCCTTCGTCCCTGTTACAAATGATCCGAGATCCACAGCTCCGGACCCACTACCCTGAGGTTTTCCGTCCTTACGATCGACATGGGTGCTTTCATTGAGTGTTCCCCTATGAGATCAATGAAAGGATCAATGGCTCATCTGCAGATTAACTGCGGCACCGGCTACGGGGACATCTTTATCCCTGGCCAACTTTTCATATTTGGCATCATGGTCCTTTGCGCTGACTCTGCTGGCCATTTGGCTCCCATCGAGAATTACGCCCCGGATCAGGTCGTGACTTTCAGAGGCTTGGAATACACCGCAGATTACCACGGCGAGCTCATCCTTTCAGGCTAGACGCCAGGCCAGATCGAGGACTTATCAGACATTGGGGGCTCGATCCCAGAACCGATCTCCCACAAGGACGTCGGACCAGGCCCCCTGGAACCGCTAGACTGAGCAGAGGAATCAATCACCCCCGCCTCGGGCGACCTCGTCACAACGTCAAGTCCCGACGTTGGTCTGGACCCGGCTTCCAATACTGCATTGTATTCAGAACCAACTCTGGTATGAGATCCAAAATCAACCCTAGCCCCACACGAGGCTAAGAACGCGTAAAGCGACTCACCGATTGTACTTCAAGTTGGCCCCGCTTATATCCAGCCCATGAACCCTAAGGAATTATCTCACCTAAACGACATGGTTGATAGCATACAGAGCTTATCGATCTCACATGGTCAGACCTGGTTTATGACAAGATCGGTCTTAGAGCCGACAATCGGTCTTTGACCTTTAAGGGTGTCATACCGGGTGTTGAAGCTAGTCTTCAGGTCACCCAAGAACTTCCGGAGCGAAGAGTTAATCTTCGATATCGTCCCCTTTCGGAGCGGATACCACGCGCTGCTAGGGCGCACAGCATTTGCATGCCTTAACGTAGTCCCGCATTATGCATACTTAAAGCTAAAAATGCCACAACCAAACGGTATTATTACAGTAAATACTAACACCAAACGTTCCCTCCGAACGGAGGAGCAGGCCGCGGCTTTCGCAGCCGAGGTACAGGCAATCAAGGAGGTAGCTCGTGCAACTAAACATATGCCTAGCTCATCAAAGTGCACACTGTTGGGGAACGTAGTAATTTCAAAAAAAAATCCTACATACACGCAAGATCATGATGATGCATAGCAACGAGAGGGGAGAGTGGTGTCCACGTACCCTCGTAGACCGAAAGCGGAAGCGTTATGACAACGCGGTTGATGTAGTCGTATGTCTTCACGGCCCGACCGATCAAGCTCCGAAACTACGGTACCTCCGAGTTCTAGCACATGTTTAGCTCGATGACGATCCCCGGACTCCGATCCAGCAGAATGTCGGGGAAGAGTTCCGTCAGCACGACGGCGTGGTGACGATCTTGATATTCTACCGTCGTAGGGCTTCGCCTAAGCACCGCTACAATATTATCGAGGATTATGGTGGAGGGGGGCACCACACACGGTTAAGAGATCAATGATCAATTGTTGTGTCTATGGGGTGCCCCCCTACCCCTATATATAAAGGAGCAAGGGGGGAGGCGGCCAGCCTAGGAGGAGGGCGCGCCAAGGGGGGAGTCATACTCCCACCGGGAGTAGGACTCCTCCTTCCCTTGTTGGAGTAGGAGAGAAGGAAAGAGGAGGAGAGGAACAAGGAAAAGTGGGTTGCACCCCTTGTCCAATTCGGACCAGAGGGGGGCGCGCACCTCCTTCCTTTTGGTCTCTCTCCTCTATTCCCGTATGGCCCAATAAGGCCCATATACTCCCCGGCGAATTCCTGTAACTCTGCGGTACTCCGAAAAATACCCAAATCACTCGGAACCTTTCCGATGTCCGAATATAGTCGTCCAATATATCGATCTTTACGTCTCGACCATTTCGAGACTCCTCGTCATGTCCCCGATCTCATCCGGGACTCCGAACTCCTTCGGTACATCAAAACTCATAAACTCATCATATAACTGTCATCGAAATCTTAAGCGTGCGGACCCTACGGGTTCGAGAACAATGTAGACATGACTGTCGGTGTCAAAACCGGCGGATCTCGGGTACGGGGTCCCGAACTGTGCGTCTAGGCCGGATGGTAACAGGAGGCAAGGGACACGAAGTTTTACCCAGATTCGGGCCCTCTTGATGGAGGTAAAACTCTACGTCCTACTTGATTAATATTGATGATATGGGTAGTACAAGAGTAGATCTACCACGAGATCAGAGAGGCTAAACCCTAGAAGCTAGCCTATGGTATGATTGTTGTGTATGAATGTGTTGTCCTACGGACTAAAACCCTCCGGTTTATATAGACACCGGATAGGGTTAGGGTTACATAGAGTCGGTTACAATGGTAGGAGATCTACATATCCGTATCGCCAAGTTTGCCTTCCACGCCAAGGAAAGTCCCTTCCGGACACGGAACGAAGTCTTCAATCTTGTATCTTCATAGTCCAGGAGTCCGGCTGAAGGTATAGTCCGGCCATCCGGACACCCCCTAATCCAGGACTCCCTCAGTAGCCCCTGAACCAGGCTTCAATGACGACGAGTCCGGCGCGTAGATTGTCTTCGGCATTGCAAGGTGGGTTCCTCCTCCAAGTACTTCATAGAAGATTTTGAACACAAAGATAGTGCCCGGCTCTACAAAATAAGTTTCCACATATTGCCATAGAGAGAATAATATTTACACAAATCTAATCTGCTGACGTATTCCGTAGTATGACATCACACCACGGCCAAGCCTTTATTCGAATTGTTTTATTGTCCCACCTCAGCATGTTATGCAAGGCGGTTTCCTTGGCACGTCTTGTTAAAGCAGAGATCATGTCCCCTTATTCCGGGATTCTCATCAATACTGGCGTGGGTAACATAACCGCTTCTAGGACTCCTAGACTATAGGCAAGTCCAAACGACCACGGAAAGGACGCTTGATATTCACCCTCTTTATAAAGGGACAAGGTTTTTAATTTTTCCGTCCCGTGCTCAATCGAATCCTTCCCCCACCTCAAGTTCAAACACCCAAGGTTCAGGTCAGGTGCTCCGAACCCTCAATCATGTCCGGATCTAGCCTTCAAGGCAGATGGATGCCTTCCTCCATCACGGAAGAAGACATCAAAAGGTTGAGGGAGGCCAGATATCTGACCGCCGAGGTTTTGCATCAGCTTCCTGCCCGAGGGTAGGCCATCCCCTTCCCCAAACCCAACGAGAACGTCGTGTTCGTCTCCCACTTCCTCCGAGGTCTAGGCCTTGCTCTGGATCCTTTCTTTAGGGGTTTGATGTATTATTACGGGCTAGATTTCCATGATCTAGCTCTGGACTCCTTTCTTCATATCCCGACATTTATTGTCGTGTGCGAGGCCTTCCTCCGGGTTACCCCTCACTTTGGCATGTGGCTCAAGACTTTAGAAGTAAAGCCGAATATGATCGAGGGGCAACATGCAGCGTGCGGAGGTGCCTCAATACGCAAGATGACGGGAGCCCCCTGGCCCAAAGGTTCCATTCCAGAGGTGTCTGAATTTTGGCAACATGAGTGGTTCTACATCACGGCTCCTAGAAGTGCCAAGTGCGCGGCTGCCCCTGTTTTCCGCACGCGCCCTCCACCACAACTGATGTCATGGATCAGCAGAGGTCTGAGCTGGGGTCCAGCCAAGGACGTGCCTATACTGCAAAGCCGTATTCGAGATCTCTTCAATGGAGATTTTAGTTTGGTTGCAGTAATAAAAGTTATGCTGGTTCGTCAAGTCCAGCCTTGCAAACGCCGGCCCCTTCGCTTGTGGGAGTTCAATCCCGAAGGACCGCGTGTCATTCAGAATTTCCTCGGCCTGACGCACGAGGAGATGTACAAGTCATTCTTCGGACCTCAGGTAGAGTGTCCGGAAATCACCGAGGACGTGGGCCTAAGCAGTAACCGCGCCGCCGAACAGGTAAGGAATCTTTCGGCCGAACATACTGTCTCTCATTTGTTACGAAGTTATTTCTGAGAGTTCGCTTTTTGACCAGGACTGGATAACAAAGGCGAAGTTGATTCGGTGTTCGGCCCCCCTCCCTGAGGGTTTGGACAATCCGGTATTGGAAAAGATGCTCCAGGTCGCACCCTGCCCAGAGCCCTTGAAGGAAGATACTGGGAAGGATAATACGGGCGGACACGGGCCCCCAACGCTGCCCATTCTAACCAAGGGAGCGAGCGTCTCCATTAAGGAAGACGACCGGAGGAGGAAAAGGACTGCGCTCGGGGATTTGGAAGCCGAAGCTTCCAAACGGGAGAAGAAGTCTCCCACAGAGGGTCCTACCTCGGGGGGTGCTTTTGCCTCACCAAGTCCGCGGGGGGATCAATCCTCCAGCGAGTCGTAAGTGACCCGAAATACTTTAATAGTACAGGTATGCCATCTTTTTCTTCTGAGAAAATAACCACCGCATATATCTTTGCAGTTCGGGCCTTAGCCCCTCTCAAATGAGTTCGTCTTCGGGGGATCTTCTTCCAGAGATGATGGAGAGCGAAATGCCTCCTCCGGACTCCTCCGCTCCGGAAGCGGGCGACCCCGAAGTGTCGTCGCGGAGGGCCTCTCCGAATCCGGTGAGGCCAGAAGATAATCCCATTGACCCTCGAAGCTCCCAGTGTCCGGCTCCTGAAGAGAGCAGACAAAAGAGCCCGCACCATCTGGTGCGCGATCGGATGTTCTGAGGGAGTTGGTGGGGCGAGCGGCCATCTCAGATGAACACCGTATGCTGATGAATACGGTGATGGAGAGAATCTTGTCCGCCGAAAGCGGATTGCATGAAGCTTTTATGAGTCTATTGACAGGCTTTGAGGTACGTAAAATAATGTATAATAGTCCTGCACATGCTAGGTGTGCCGTGTGTAGATAGTAGCCCCTGAGACTCTGGTGGTCGTTGGAAACGACGAAGAACAGAGGATCATATTCCCAGGTAATAACCATACTGCCTCTATGTGCAGGTGATGGAAGCTCCGGTGGCTAGCCGGACTAGCGAGTTTGCCTATTTAAAACGGCAGTTGGATGCGGCAGACGCGACATCGAGCTTGTTAACAAAAGGCTTGACGAGGCACAGGGTAAGTGTCATTGTCTGGTAAACGCCACATTGTAAGAGCAGCATGATGCCAGTATCTTTAATATGTTGTGACTGCAGATGGAGCTGCCACTGTTGAAGCCTTGCGGGCAGAACTTGCCAGAGCGAAGGAACAAGCGAGGTTTGGTAATGCGGTTGCTTTGAAGGCGGCCGAAGAGTTGGAAGCCGAGAAGGCCGCGCATGGCGAGAGCCGAGATAAGATGGCCAAGATGGCCACAGAATTAAAAGCCGCCGCCGACCGTTGTCGGGTTCTTGAAAAGGAAAACTTGGCGAGGGCATCAGACCTTGAGAGGGCTGCTGTGACGAAAAAGGGCATCCGCTCTGCTATGAGGGCGAAGAAGGAGGAGCTGCGGGAAGCCGGGGGTATTGTAGCTGGGAAATCCTTTATGTTGCGGAGGAAGTTCGGAGATCCACGGTATGCCCCTCTGGATCGGCTGTGGAGTTCAGAGGATGTGTATATGGATTTGGCGGCGAGCGCTGCCGATGCGGTCAAGTACTTCCAGGGTCAAATGGACCGTGAAGTGGACCAGCTGTTTTGGACACAATTCCATTCTCCCGAGCGTCCACTTTCATTGACTGACCAATTAGCCGAATGGGCCGAACTGAATAGGTTGTCCGGACGTGCCATGAGGTCTGTTGTGGATTAGCTATGGCCGGAAAGGCCAAAACCGAATAGCTATTTCAGCTTGGTGCAGCAGCTCCTTGACGTGGTGCCGCGCATCAATGCGATGAAGAGGTCGCGTGCATAGAGGGCTCACGGATGGCCTTTGCCTGTGTTAAAGCATGCTGGGCGGAAATGGATGCCACCACTGTTGCAGCGCGGGATTCGGCCATAGGCCGAATGGCTGCTGAGCACTACTTTGAAGAAGTTCTTGAGGGTGCTCGTTTGATAGAGACCCAGTGCTCAAAAAATATTATGTTTGAGTGATATGTAATCTCATTGTAAGTGAAATGCTTTTATAAAGTTTTACAAGGCTATTTTTATACTTTTGCCTGAAAGTAATATGATGCCTCCTGGGCGGCCATTTATGTATACATGTGTATAACCTGAAAGATTGCAGCCGTCGGCTTCAACCCCCATGCATATAATGCGGAGGTGCTCGCAAAAACACGCGTTCACACTTAACCCAACGTCTTGGTCCTATTAAGGAGGTGATAGCGGAGCGAGCGAGGCAACCGGACTATAATGCTTTAGCACTTTCACTTAGCCATAGGAGTTTGACAGTGGGGCTACTAGATAGCCCCTGGTGGCTCCGCACTCTCCCGATCCCGGGGTGCGTACATGCCTGGCCGGAAAACGGCCCTTCGTTAAGGCGGAGGAATTCTAACATTCCAACAGGTCATCGAGTGGTTGACCAGTTTCACGCTATATCATGACAGTCAGTTTTCGGCTTTCTCCACTGAGGTGCTCGTCCGGATGAACCAGGGCACAATCGCAGTAATTCTCCTGGTGCTACCTTAGCTGGTAAAGCGGAACGTAAGGCACCAAAACACATGAGCCGGGCAAACCCAACATTTGACCAAAGACAATGATTCGAAGCTGATGCATATAGGACCAAACTCGCGACGCCGAACACTCCCTAAGGTATTCAGTCTTTGTGGTATAAACTGGGCCTGAATAATGGCCTTTGTAAGAAGCCCCTTGTGTACAGGTACGTGCATTGTTCTGGTGTTGCCACATGCCAAGATGTCAGCATCCTTCTCAACGGTGGATATGTATCAACAAGAGACAGTAAAAAAGGTTTACGCAGGGTCTTAATCTAAAAAGAATCCTTGGAGCGGGTCCCTGCTGCACGTCTGCGCCTGTGTCTCCGTTGTGCCGTATCCTGGACGGGTGTAGCACGATGATCGTCTGTAAAACACAGGGATTTAGGTGAAAAAGTTGTCGTGCAAAAAGATAGTTTTTAAAGAAACCATGTATAATTCAAGATGAGAAAAGATTGCCACTTGTCTGCGCGCGTTGAGCCCCTTGCATTGACAAATAGGGGTGTGACCATTTATTCGGTATAAATAGCAGCGCCGGACTTGGTTAGTTGTGTGTGAGGTCTTGACGACCTATTGGATGCTTTCGGTGGTTCGGGCGCCTTTAGTGTGCGGCTGCCAAGGCAGCCGCACTCTCTTCGGCGCACATAGATCGCTTGGTATTTCCGTTCACTGAAATGATGCCACGTGCACCGGGCATCTTGAGTGTGAAGGAGGCGTAGTGTGGTATTGCATTAAAGCGAGTGAAAGCTTCGTGTCCGAGCAGTGCTTGATAGCCACTTCGGAACGGAGCGATGTGGAAGGTTAAATGCTCGCGACGGAAGTTATCGGGGGAGCCGAATATAACTTGTAGTAGTAGGGAGCCCGTACAGCGAGCCCCTGGGCCTGGCGTTACTCCTTTAAAGGTAGTATTGCCATGGCGATTTTTTGTTGGGTCTAACCCCATCCCGCGGATTGTATCCTGATATATTAGGTTTAGATTGCTGCCACCGTCCATCAATACTCGTGTGAAGTGATATCCGCCAATTACTGGGTCTAATACCAGGGCAGCCCATCCTGCACGCCGGATACTTGCTGAGTAATCACGATGGTCGAAAGTGATCGGTTGAGACGACCAGTGGCAGGACTTCACGGTGATAGGCACTTGGGTATATTTCTCTGGGAGTGCCGCATTGTTTCCCTTGATCACGTGTAACACGTTTACTGTTTTGACTTCTGGTGGAAATTTCTTTTGTTCCCCAGTGTCTTGCTTGGGAGGCTCGTCCTCGTCTTCACTTGGTGTATCCTCCCCCTTGTGTACGGCGTTGAGCTTGCCGGACTGCTTGAAGACCCAACAATCTCTGTGGGTATGATTAGCAGGTTTACCAGGGGTACTATGGATCTGACATACTTGGTCTAGAATTTTGTTGAGGCTGGACAGTTCATCCCTGGTGCCTTTAGAGGGCAGCTTTTGCTGACCTGGCCGAGAGCTTTTGAATCCGGCGTTTACTGTCGTGCCCTTCGTGATGTCTTCTTTATTCCGACGTTTGTTATTGCTGTTGCGCCGTGATTTGCTATTTCCATCTCTAACTTCAGATGTACTGGGGTCGCTGGTGCTGCATCTGGCTAGCCAGCTGTTCTCACCCGCGCAAAAGCGGGTCATGAGGTTTGTTAATGCGGCCATCGTTCTCGGCTTATTTTGGCCGAGGTGTCTGGCGAGCCATTCGTCACGGACGCTATGCTTAAAAGCTGCCAAGGCTTCGGTGTCCGGATAGTCGACAATCTGGTTCTTTTTAGTAAGAAACCTGTTCCAAAGCTTTCAGGCGGACTCTTCGGGCTATTGAGTTATATGACTCAAATCATCCGCATCCGGAGGTCGGACATAAGTCCCTTGAAAATTTGCCTGAAAGGCGTCTTCGAGCTCTTCCCAACTTCCAATGGAGCTTTCGGGGAGGCCTTTAAGCCAGTGACGAGCTGGCCCTTTGAGCTTGAGGGGTAAGTACTTGATGGCGTGGAGATCATCTCCTCGAGCCATATGGATATGAAGGATGTAGTCCTCAATCCAGACCCTAGGGCCTGTTGTTCCGTCGTATGCCTCTATGTTTACGGGTTTGAATCCCTCTGGAAATTCATGGTCTAACACCTCATCGGTGAAACACAAGGGGTGTGCGGCACCCCTGTAGCTGGGTGTACCGCGTTGTTCGGATGTTTGTTGTATTCCATTGTATGCTGGGGCGCGCTTGCGTGGTCCATAGATGGATCTTGTTGCGTCATCCTTTGGGTGCGAGCCCTCGCATGGGTCGCGTGTTGTATTGTGAGTGGCGTTGTATGCCGCCCTGTGTTGGTAGAGGGGTCGTCTATCTGGCCAGGTGGCTGCTTTGATGTTTGGTTGTGGAGGGTCTGAGGCCTCCTCATCGAATTCAGGTAGCAGCTTCCGCTTTGGGTAGCTCTTGGAGGGGCGATTGTCGCCGTACCTTACTGCTGTGTTGAGTATTTTACTCCATCTGATTTGGAGTGTGTCTTGCGCAGCCCTGAGCCTTTGCTTCTGCTTTTTGAGACTCCTTGCGGTGGCAACAAGCCTTTTACGGGCATTCTGCTGCTCCGGGTGCCTGTCCGGCGTTATGTCGTCCGGACTATTATCCTTGATAGAATTTGTTTGTTCGGTTTGATTATCCGGATTGCCGTTGTCCGACAACGGTTCGCCCTACTCTAGCGCTGGGTCTGTGTGATCGTTATTTCTGTCAAGGCGGGATTTGGGGCGTCACTTGCGTCGCCGCTTTGACTGCTTCTCGAGGGAACAAGCCTTCGGTGCGCCCTTCTCCTCGTCGTCATCTTTTGGTGCGTCCACCATGTATACTTCATATGACGAGGTGGCTTTCCAGGGCTCAATAGGCGCTGGTTCTTCATCGTCTCCTGCGTCGGCGTCCATACCGTCGATATCTTCGGAGTCAAAGTCGATCATATCAGTTAAATCGTCGACAGTGGCTATAAATTGGGTGGTCGGTGGGCTTTGAATTTCTTCATTGTCCGTATCCCAACCTTGCTGACCGTAGCTCGGCCAGGGCTCTCCTGATAGAGAGAGAGACTTTAGTGTCTTCAGAATATCGCCGAAAGGCGAGTGCTGAAAGATATGCGCGGCAGTGAACTCCATGATCGGCGCCCAATCGGATTAGATCGGCAGGGGCGCGGAGGGTTCGGAGTCCGGAGAGGAGTCCGGCTCCCTGGAGTCACGAGTCTCGCGGAGTGCGGGGCTGGTGTTCGTCTCGATCGTCGTTGGGATCGCAGCCCCCGAGGCGGCGTCCAACCACCCATCCTCGGTCGGCGCAGTAGGCTCCGAATTAAGGGTCGAAGCCGATGCGGGTGCGGCCTCCAGGGCACTGTTCGGCGGCAGAGCTAGATCATGCCCATCGTGACAGTGCGGCGCGCTCGGCAGTGGCTCGTATCCGTCGAAGATCAAGTCCCCGCGGATGTCATCCGTGTAGTTTAAACTTCCAAATCTGACCTGACGGCCAGGGGCATAGCTTTCGATCTGCTCCAGATGTCCAAGTGAATTGGCCCGCAGTGCGAAGCTGCCGAAGACGAAGATCTGTCCGGGGAGGAAGGTCTCACCCTGGACTACGTCGCTATTAATGATCGTAGGAGCCATCAAGCCTAACGGTGATGACACAGAGGAACTCTCAATGAAAGCACCAATGTCGGTGTCAAAACCGGCGGATCTCGGGTAGGGGGTCACGAACTTTGCGTCTAGGCCGGATGGTAACAGGAGGCAAGGGACACGAAGTTTTACCCAGGTTCGGGCCCTCTTGATGGAGGTAAAACCCTACGTCCTGCTTGATTAGTATTGATGATATGGGTAGTACAAGAGTAGATCTACCATGAGATCAGAGAGGCTAAACCCTAGAAGCTAGCCTATGGTATGATTGTTGTGTATGAATGTGTTGTCCTACGGACTAAAACCCTCCGGTTTATATAGACATCGGATAGGGTTAGGGTTACATAGAGTCGGTTACAATGGTAGGTGATCTACATATCCGTATCGCCAAGCTTGCCTTCCACGCCAAGGAAAGTCCCTTCCGGACACGGGACGAAGTCTTCAATCTTGTATCTTCATAGTCCAGGAGTCCGGCTGAAAGTATAGTCCGGCCATCCGGACACCCTCTAATCCAGGACTCCCTCAATGACCCAGACACGTCTCCAGTCAATAACCAATAGCGGAACCTGGATGCTCATATTGGCTCCCACATATTCGACGAAGATCTTTATCAGTCAGACCGCATAACAACATACGTTGTTCCCTTTGTCATCGGTATGTTACTTGCCCGAGATTCGATCGTCGGTATCTCAATACCTAGTTCAATCTCGTTACCGGCAAGTCTCTTTACTCGTTCCGTAATACATCATCCCGTAACTAACTCATTAGTTGCAATGCTTGCAAGGCTTAAGTGATGTGCATTACCGAGAGGGCCCAGAGATACCTCTCCGACAATCGGAGTGACAAATCCTAATCTCGAGATATGCCAACCCAACAAGTACCTTCGGAGACACCTATAGAGCACCTTTATAATCACCCAGTTACGTTGTGACGTTTGATAGCACACAAAGTGTTCCTCTGGTAAACGGGAGTTGAATAATCTCATAGTCATAGGAACATGTATAAGTCATGAAGAAAGCAATAGCAACAAACTAAATGATCAAGTGCTATGCTAACTGAATGGGTCAAGTCAATCACATCATTCTCCTAATGATGTGATCCCGTTAATCAAATGACAACTCATGTCTATGGTTAGGAAACATAACCATCTTTGATCAACGAGCTAGTCAAGTAGAGGCATACTAGTCACAGTCTGTTTGTCTATGTATTCACACATGTATTATGTTTCCGGTTAATACAATTCTAGCATGAATAATAAACATTTATCATGATATAAGGAAATAAATAATAACTTTATTATTGCCTCTAGGGCATATTTCCTTCAGTCTCCCACTTGCACTAGAGTCAATAATCTAGTTCACATCGCCATGTGATTTAATACCAATAGTTCACATCACCATGTGATTAACACCCATAGTTCACATCGACATGTGACCAACACCCAAAGGGTTTACTATAGTCAATAATCTAGTTCACATCGCTATGTGATTAACACCCAAAGAGTACTAAGGTGTGATCATTTTTTGCTTGTGAGAGAAGTTTAGTCAACGGGTCTGCCACATTCAGATCCGTAAGTATTTTGCAAATTTCTATGTCAACAATGCTCTTCACAGAGCTACTCTAGCTAATTGCTCCCACTTTCAATATGTATCCAGATTGAGATTTAGAGTCATCTGGATCAGTGTCAAAATTTGCATCAACGTAACCCTTTACGACGAACATTTTGTCACTTCCATAATTGAGAAACATATCCTTATTCCACTAAGGATAATTTTGACCAATGTCCAGTGATCTACTCCTAGATCACTATTTTACTCCTTTGCCAAACTCAAGGCAGAGTATACAATAGGTCTGGTACACAGCATGGCATACTTTATAGAACCTATGGCTGAGGCATAGGGAATGACTTTCATTCTCTCTCTATCTTCTGTCGTGGTCGGGTTTTGAATCTTACTCAACTTCACACATTGTAACACAGGCAAGAACTCCTTCTTTGGCTGTTCCATTTTGAACTACTTCAAAATCTTGTCAAGGTATGTACTCATTGAAAAACTTATCAAGCGTCTTGATCTATCTCTATAGATCTTGATGCTCAATATGTAAGCAGCTTCACCGAGGTCTTTCTTTGAAAAAAATCCTTTCAAACATTCCTTTTTGCTTTGCAAAATAATTCTACATCATCTCCAATCAACAATATGTCATACATATACTTATCAGAAATGTTGTAGTGCTCCCACTCACTTTCTTGTAAATACAGGCTTCACCGCAAGTCTGTATAAAACTATATGCTTTGATCAACTTATCAAAGCGTATATTCCAACTCTGAGATGCTTGCACCAGTCCATAGATGGATCGCTGGAGCTTGCATATTTTGTTAGCACCTTTAGGATTGACAAAACCTTCTGGTTGCATCATATACAACTCTTCTTTAATAAATCCATTCAGGAATGTGGTTTTGTTTATCCATTTGCCAGATTTCATAAAATGCGGCAATTGCTAACATGATTTGGACAGACTTAAGCATAGATACGAGTGAGAAACTCTCATCGTAGTCAACACCTTGAACTTGTCGAAAACCTTTTGCGACAATTCTAGCTTTGTAGATAGTACCACTACTATCAGCGTCTGTCTTCCTCTTGAAGATCCATTTAATCTCAATGGCTCGCCGATCAATGGGCAAGTTAATCAAAGTCCATACTTTGTTCTCATACATGGATCTCATCTCATATTTCATGGACTCAAGCCATTTCGTGGAATCTGGGCTCATCATCACTTCCTCATAGTTCGTAGGTTCGTCATGGTCAAGTAACATGACCTCCAGAACAGGATTACCGTACCACTCTGGTGCGGATCTCACTCTAGTTTACCTACGAGGTTCGGTAGTAACTTGATCTGAAGTTACATGATCATCATCATTAGCTTCCTCACTAATTGGTGTAGTATTCATAGGAACAGATTTTTGTGATGAACTACTTTCCAATAAGGGAGCAGGTACAGTTACCTCATCAAGTTCTACTTTCCTCCCACTCACTTCTTTCGAGAGAAACTCCTTCTCTAGAAAGGATCCATTCTCAGCAATGAATATCTTGTCTTCGGATCTGTGATAGAAGGTGTACCCAACATTTTCTTTTGGGTATCCTATGAAGACGCACTTCTCCGATTTGTGTTTGAGCTTATCAGGTTGAAACTTTTTCACATAAGCATTGCAACCTCAAACTTTAAGAAACGACAGCTTAGGTTTCTTGCCAAACCATAGCTCATACGGTGTCGTCTTAACGGATTTAGATGGTGCCCTATTTAACGTGAATGTAGTTGTCTCTAATGCATAACCTCAAAACTATAGTGGTTAATCAGTAAGAAACATCATAGATTGCACTATATCCAATAATAGTACGGTTATGACGTTTGGGCACACCATTATGCTGTGGTGTTCCAGGTGGCATGATTTTGTGAAACTATTCCACATTGTTTTAATTGAAGACCAAACTCGTAACTCAAATATTTGTCTCTGCAATCAGATCGTAGAAATTTTATTTTCTTGTCACGATGATTTTCCACTTCACTCTGAAGTTTTTTGAACTTTTCAAATGTTTCAGACTTATGTTTCATCAAGTAGATATACCCATATCTGCTCAAATCATCTGTGAAGGTCAGAAAATAATGATAACTGCCGCGAACCTCAATATTCATCAAAACACATACATCAGTATATATGATTTCCAACAAATATGTTGCTCACTCCATTGTTTCGGAGAACAGAGTCTTAATCATCTTGCCCATGAGGCATGGTTCGCAAGCATCAACTGATTCATAATCAAGTGATTCCAAAAGCCCATCAACATGGATTTTCTTCATGCGCTTTACACCAATATGACCTAAACGGCAGTGCCACAAATAAGTTGCACTATCATTATTAACTTTGCATCTTTTGGCTTCAATATTATGAAAATGTGTATCACCACAATCGAGATCCAACAAACCATTTTCATTGGGTGTATGACCATAGAAGGTTTTATTCATATAAACAGAACAACAATTTATTGTCTTACTTAAATGAATAACCGTATTACAATAAACATGATCAAATCATATTCATGCTCAACGCAAACACCAAATAACACTTATTTAGGTTCAACACTAATCCCGAAAGTATAGGGAGTGTGCGATGATGATCATATCAATCTTGGAACCACTTCCAACACACATCGTCACTTCACCCTTAACTAGTCTTTGTTCATTCTGCAACTCCTATTTCGAGTTACTATTCTTAGTAACTGAATCAGTATCAAATACCGAGGGGTTGCTACGAACATTAGTAAAATACACATCAATAATCTGTATATCAAATATACCTTTGTTCACTTTGCCATCCTTCTTATCCACCAAATACTTGGGGCAGTTCCGCTTCCAGTGACCAGTCCCTTTGCAGTAGAAGCACTTAGTCTCAGGCTTAGGACAAGACTTGGGCTTCTTCACTTGAGCAGCAACTTGCTTGCCGTTCTTCTTGAAGTTCCCTTTCTTTCCCTTTGCCCTTTTCTTGAAACTAGTGGTCTTGTTAATTATCAACACTTGATGCTCTTTCTTGATTTCTACCTTCATCGATTTCATCATCATGAAAAGCTTGGGAATCGTTTTCATCATCCCTTGCATACTATAGTTCATCACGAAGTTCTACTAACTTGGTGATGGTGACTAGAGAATTCTGTCAATCACTATTTTATCTGGAAGATTAACTCCCACTTGATTCAAGCGATTGTAGTACCCAGACAATCTGAACACATGCTCACTGCTTGAGATATTCTCCTCCATCTTTTAGCTATAGAACTTGTTGGAGACTTCATATCTCTCAACTCGGGTATTTGCTTGAAATATTAACTTCAACTCCTGGAACATCCATATGATTCATGACATTCAAAACATCTTTTTTAGTCCCGATTCTAAGTTGTTAAGCATGGTGCACTAAACTATCAAGTAGTCATCATATTGAGCTAGCCAAACGTTCATGACGTCTGCTCCTGCAATAGGTCTGTCACCTAGCGGTGCATTAAGGACATAATTCTTCTGTGCAGCAATGAGGATAAACCTCAGATCACGGATCCAATCCGCATCATTGCTACTAACATCTTTCAACTTAGTTTTCTTTAGGAACATATCAAAAATAAAACAGGGTAGCTAAACGCGAGCTATTAATCTACAACATAGATATGCTAATACTACCAGGACTAAGTTCATGATAAATTTAAGTTCAATTAATCATATTACTTAAGAACTCCCACTTAGATAGACATCCCTCTAATCCTCTAAGTGATCACATGATCCATATCAACTAAACCATGTCCGATCATCACGTGAGATGGAGTAGTTTCAATGGTGAACATCAATATGTTGATCATATCTACTATATGATTCACGCTTGACCTTTCGGTCTTAGTGTTCCGAGGCCATATCTGCATATGCTAGGCTCGTCAAGTTTAACCTGAGTATTCTGCGTGTGCAAAAACTGGCTTGCACCCGTTGTAGATGGACGTAGAGCTTATCACACCCGATCATCACGTGGTGTCTGGGCACGACGAACTTTGGCAACGGTGCATACTCAGGGAGAACACTTTTATCTTGAAATTTAGTGAGAGATCATCTTATAATGCTACCGTCAATCAAAGCAAGATAAGATGCATAAAAGATAAACATCACATGCAATCAATATAAGTGATATGATATGGCCATCATCATCTTGTGCTTGTGATCTCCATCTCCGAAGCACCTTCATGATCACCATCGTCACCGGCGCGACACCTTGATCTCCATCGTAGCATCGTTGTCGTCTGGCCAATCTTATGCTTCCACGACTATCGCTACTGCTTAGTGATAAAGTAAAGCATTACAACGCGATTGCATTGCATACAGTAAAGCGACAACCATATGGCTCCTGCCAGTTGCCGATGACTCGGTTACAAAACATGATCATCTCATACAATAAAATTTAGCATCATGTCTTGACCATATCACATCACAACATGCCCTGCAAAAACAAGTTAGACGTCCTCTACTTTGTTGTTGCAAATTTTACGTGGCTGCTATGGGCTTAGCAAAAACCGTTCTTACCTACGCATCAAAACCACAACGATAGTTTGTCAAGTTGGTGCTGTTTTAACCTTCGCAAGGACCGGGCGTAGCCACACTCGGTTCAACTAAAGTTGGAGAAACTGACACCCGCCAGCCACCTGTGTGTAAAGCACGTCGGTAGAACTAGTCTCGCGTAAGCGTACGCGTAATGTCGGTCTAGGCTGCTTCATCTAACAATACCGCCAAACCAAAGTATGACATGCTGGTAAGCAGTATGACTTATATCGCCCACAAATCACTTGTGTTCTACTCGTGCATATAACATCGACGCATAAAACCTGGCTCGGATGCCACTGTTGGGGAACGTAGTAATTTCAAAAAAAATCCTACGCACACGCAAGATCATGGTGATGCATAGCAACGAGAGGGGAGAGTGTTGTCCACGTACCCTCATAGACCGAAAGCGGAAGCGTTATGACAACGCGGTTGATGTAGTCGTACGTCTTCACGGCCCGACCGATCAAGCACCGAAACTACGGTACCTCCGAGTTCTAGCACACGTTCAGCTCGATGACGATCCCCGGACTCCAATCCAGCAGAATGTCGGGGAAGACTTCCGTCAGCACGACGGCGTGGTGACGATCTTGATGTTCTACCTGAAAGTGCGTTATATCGACTAGAGGGGGGGTGAATAGGCGATTTTTATGAAAGTCTTCAAAACGTGGAAGTTATGAAGACAAACGATAGAAATAAACCTATTACCCTGCAGCGGAAGGTAGACTACACTAGGCAAGCCATAGTCAAGTATTCAATAGAGTGAAAGCACAATGACTAATAGCAGCAATGTAGTAAGGATCAGGTAGGAAGATATTGTGAAGCCACACAGAACACGCAGTCACTCAGTGAAGACAAAAGATAGTACGAACATACAATGACTTCACAAGGAGTAACAGTGAGTAAAGGGAAGGGGAGATGAAACCAGTGACTCACTGAAGACAATGATTTGTTGGACCAGTTCCAGTTGTTGTGACAACTGTACGTCTGGTTAGGGCGGCTAGGTATTTAAACCTTAGGACACACAGTCCCGGACACCCAGTCCTGAACACGCAGCTCAGGACACCCAGTCCTCAACGTATTCCCCTTGAGCTAAGGTCACATAGACCTCGCCCAATCACTCTGGTAAGTCTTCAAGGTAGACTCCCAAACCTTCACAGACTTCGTTCACCGGCAATCAACAATGTCTCTTGGATGCTCAGAACGCGACGCCTAACCGGCTGGAGGATGCACAGTCCTCAAGTGTAATAAGTCTTCAGATCACACAGACAAGAATACTTAAGTGATGCCTAATTCTCTTTGGCTCTGGGTGGTTAGGGCTTTATCCTCACAAGGAATTCTCTCTCAAAGGCTTCGAGGTGGGTTGCTCTCAAACGAAAAAAGCCGTACTCTGAATCTGAGCAGCCAACCGTTTATGGTTGTAGGGGGTGGGATATTTATAGCCACTTGGCAACCCGACCTAATTTGTCCGAAATGACCCTGGGTCACTAAGCAACTGACACGTGTTCCAACGGTCAGATTTCAAACTCACACGGCAACTTTACTTGGGCTTCAAGCAAAGCTGACTTGCCCGACTCTGGACAAGATTCGCTCTCAAAGTCTTCACTCGAAGACATAGGTTTTGTTTAAGCATCACTTCAGTCATTCTGACTGGTTCTCTTGGACCCCACTTAACAGTACGGTGGTTCCTATGACTCAACACAGAAGAAAGAGAACTACGAAAGATCTAAGTCTTCGAGCTCCATAGGCTTCATGTGGTGTCTTCTCTTGTCATAGTCTTCAATGTGAATATCTTCATATACCACCTTTGACTTCAATGTCTTCATATATTTTTAGGGGTCATCTCTGGTAGGAAAACTGAATCAATGAGGGACTTCTACCTGTGTTATCCTGCAATTCTCACAAACACATTAGTCCCTCAACTAGGTTTGTCGTCAATACTCCAAAACCAACTAGGGGTGGCACTAGATGCACTTACAATCTCCCCCTTTTTGGTGATTGATGACAAACTAGTTGAAGTTTTCAACGGGGAATATAATCTGTGAAATTGTAAAGGATAAGGAATTGTCTTCATAAGTTGCAAGGGCTCCCCCTGAAGATGTGCATATAAGTAATTTTCTTTTGGAATGCAAATGCACATGGCAGGTTGTACTTGTGGAGATCCACTTCAACTTATGATGACAATCCACTATGCATGTGAAAGTATATGAAGATAATGACATGCATAATGGAAAATGGACGTCTGCAGAATGATCTAAGTGTGGAATTTATCGTCGCACATGCGGAATTTATCATCACAACACAAGGTGGCAAATAAGTAGCAGACGACCATCGAGTTTAAGTGTTACAACTCAAAGAACCAAATGTAGCAAAGCGAGAGTTGTAAGCACGAAGCAAAATATAAAGCACTCGCCCATATGGACCCGCTTGAAGACTATCAACCTCATATGATTCTCCCCCTTTTATCAGTAAGGACCAAAAAGGTTTGAAGACATAGAGCATCTACTCGTTCCCATGAGGAGTAGGTGAAGCAGCAGGGTCGTTGGTGGTGTTTGGCGGTGCTGAAGAGCTTGGAGCAGAGTCGAAGCGTGCTGAAGGAGGTGGCGGTGAAGTAGCATCGTCTTCATCCTTGATCACTCTGGCATTCACAGTTGCAGCAGAGGAAGAGAACTCAGAGTCTTCAAGGGATGGAGTTTGCCGCAGCACTGCCCTTCGAGGAGGTGTGGAGTCAAACTTGAATCGCTCAGTGAAGCCATCCTCTTGAAGATCATCTTCAGAACACATCAGCGTTAGCCCTTTCCATGTGCGGCGAGAGGTTTCATGGGCAACAAAAGCATTCTTGGTGGCAAGATTGCGAATGCGATTGACATCCACCAAGAGGCTTTGCATCTGACGCTTCAGCCAGTCATGATGCCTATCCTGTTTCTGATGAAGAGCCACAAGAAGCTCTCGGTCGTTGAGAACACGAGTGCGCTTCTTGGGTCGTGGAGCAGTTGTACTGTCAGTGGCTTCAGTGAGAGCAAGATGCGGTGCACGTGTAGTGCCAGCCAAAGGATACACACGAGTTACGGCTTCCACGCCTTCAACGTTCTGAGTGAAACTTTGATGCTCTGCATTCTGAAGACTGAGAGGTTCCTTAGCAGGCTCAGGATAGATGGCTTCAATAGACATATCCACATCAAGCAAAAATATCCGATGGTTGTGGGCCGAGGGCTGATATGAGATAGCGGAGTGAAGTTTGATCAGCCGCATCACCCAAGGGGCGTAGAACTTCAAACCAAACAGATCAGAGCTAGATGCAGCAAGTTGGCGAATGAAGAAATCCTGTGTATTGAAGCATTTTCCATGAATAATGTAGAAGACCAAAGTCTTCATTGCACCTTCCAGCTTGGCATGGGGAGAATGTCCTTTGATTGGCCAGAGAGTTCGCCTTATGATGTGATAAATGGTTCTTGGCAGATACTCAAGGTCTTCAATGAAGAACTCCGTGGGATAAGCAGCATCTTGGGGCAATGGCTTCATCATACTGAGCATCTGACTCATATTAGGTTCAGTCTTCTGAAAGATGCTCTCCATAGCTTCACTATGAAGCTGACAGCCATGCTCGTAGAGATCACCAGGAGTGGGCAAACCAGTGAGCTCAATGATGTCAAAGGCTTTGGCTTCGTGATGAACGTTTCCTGTCATCCACTCTAGGACCCAAGTCTTCGGATCTCTGCTATACCCGTGGATGTGAAGTGTGGCATAGAATTGGAGCAGCAACTCTTCATTCCAATGCTCTTGGTCAGTGACGAACGGCAGCAGTCCAACCTCTTTGAAGCAATCCAGAGCTTCTTCCAGAAAAGGCAGACCAGCTATTGCTTCAATGTCAAGGCGCTTGTGTGGGAAGATGCGACCTTGGTTGTAAAGAACGCATGAGTAATAGCTTCGCTGCGGATAACTCCAGAACCGATCAGATGATATTCTTTCCTTGGAGTAGTGGTTCCTGGAGCTGTTGAAGAATGTGTTGTCTGCTCTGAAGCCATTGATATTGAAGGAGCCAGGTGCTGATGCAGGACCTGGGAACCTTGGCAATCTTGGGATTGGCTTCTGTACCTGAGGCCTGTGCTCAACATGATAGTCGACCTGGGGACCGGCAGCAGACTCAGGAATAGAAGTGGCGGGATCAGTGGCTTCGCTGACTTCTGGTGCTTTTGTTGGTGAGGGCTCCACATTAGCTTCAGCCATGACAGCGTCAGTGGCTTCAGTGGTGTTGGTGGTGGCAGCCTCAAGATGTTCAACCTCCACTTGACGAGCAGGAGGATCGGTCATGATCACGTTCTCCTCGAGAACTGCTTCTTGGTGGGACAGGGGAGTGGCAACTTGTGGGACTTCTTCTTCCATGGCTGATGCAGCCGGATTGTCTTCAGCAGAGACTTGAGGCCTTGGACCTTTGCGAAGCCTGCGCAATGCAGGTGACGCCTGTGGAGTTGCTGTTGGCTGGGCCTCAAGGTCTTCATTCTCTTGTGGGCGATCCGCCCATGAAGCATCCTGTGCAATTGGCGTCAGTGGACGACCAATGCTGATGAGTTCGCTGTGCGTTAGCATAGGCGATGATACATGTTGGCGTTCTACCTGAGGAAGGGCTGCATCATCTTCAACATGGTCATGATGACCAATGTCTTCGGCAGCAATGGGATCAGCTGTTGGAAAGTCTTCAGCTTCATGAGCCTCTGTGAAAGCAGGCTCATGGACAGTTAGTTGACGTTCTTGTGGATCGGCGTTGGGGTGAACCATGGAAATGGGTTCAACAATCAAGGGCTCTGTGGGAGCAGCCCGTTCCTTCTTGGTCTTTCTTTTCTTCTTGGTGGGGGCAGTAGTAGAGGCTTCAGGATGTTTTCTCTTCCTTGCTTCAGCCTCAGCAGTCCTGGTCTTCTTCAATTCTGAAGCGGTTGACCTGGCCTTTGCTTCGGGCCAGTCATGCGAGTTGGGAAGACAAGGGGATCTGCCTCCTGCCGTGGTGCTTCAGGTTCAGCCATAGCGGGCTTCTTCTGCTTCTTGGCAGCCATCCTGGGGTCGATGCCAGGACGCCCAAGGGCCTTGCGCTTCTCAGCCTCATTGTAGGCTTGCACACACCTATCAGCCAGGACCTTCATGCGCTCACGAGAACCCTGAGCTTCTGCACGTTTCTTTAGAAAGGCTTCCTTGAGCTCGTGCAGCATAATCTTGAAATTCTTCACGTCTTGCACGCTGAGCTTGGCCATATGCTTCTTGAACTGAGATTACTCAAAGTCAATCTTCTGCTTCAGTTCAACAATGCGCTGGGCGATAGCTAACTCTGAAGCAATGGCGCCATGGAAGGCGACACTGAGGCCAATGGGTAGTTGGAGATCGTCGAAGCTGATGTTTGGCGTGTCAAACCATTCATCAATGAAGTTGTGAATGATTGTTACATCAAAGAGAGGCAGATCATTGAAGATTTCTGCTTCTTCTTTGCTCTTGATGAGTTGTTCAAGAGTGTCATCTGCTAGATCTTCATCACTTGACAGATCAATGGCATCATTGCGCAGAATGGCAGCAGCTGTTAGCTCTTGGCCGGTGTGTGGCAGAGGCATCTTGACCTTCTGGGGCTTGGAGATGCGTGATAAATCTTCAGACTGCACACTGTCTTCAGGAGGTGCAGTTTCCAGTGGCTTCGCTCGTGAGATTTTTGGTGAAGGGGCAGGCTTTGAAGCTTTAGGCTTCTTCAACTTCTTTGGCTTCGGTGCTGCACGCGCTTCATCTGATTCAGCGTCAGCTACAGGCTCATTCACTGCAGTCCCTTGAACCAAGATATGGGTGACGAGGCCTTTAAGGTTGTAGAAAGGACCGACGATATTGGGTTCTGCATCTCGTGTGCCATCAGCCGTTGGAGCTGAGGGACCAGGGTTGAAGTATAGTCCCAATGTCTTCTTGTTTTGCTTTGCTGAGTTCTGGGCAAACTGGAAGTTGCGCTTGAACAGAATGTCGTCACGACACCATAGTAGTGACGATGGGTGTGCATCAGCGGGCTGTGGCCCACGGACCTTGCAGGGATAGAAGCCTTGTTCAATGGCTTCATCTCTGGACCTGGGTTGAAGGTTCTTGTATAGGATGTCTCCCCACGATCTCTTGATGGCATTTTTCTCAGCATATTCTTGGGTTACAAATCGGTATTTGAACCATTGTTCTGCCCAATATCTTCGAATCCATTGGATTCGGGTCTTGCGCTGATTGTAATCCTCTTCAGGATCTGTCTTGTACAGTTCTGAGAGGTCATCTGGCAGATCTCTAGATGTTTCTCCACGACACTTTCTGCCACCCTTCCTTGTTGATTTCTCTGAAGCCATGAACTTTAAATTGAAAGGCTTCAACACGTTCAAAGGCTTCAAAGATTTTCGCTTGCTGGACAAACAGGAACTTGCTTCAGGAGAATTGATATGATGCTGTAAGAATTCTGCAAATGAATGCAGACTATGAGAACCAAGGGATTCTCCCACGGACATGTACCTGTGATAGCATTAAGGTGCAAGGGAAGGGGAAGAGGTCATATGCATTCTCAGAAGATTTTGAATATAAATTAGTTTAGAAGACATTGACCTCATCGTGCGAAGACATTCTGAAAGTGCGTTATATCGACTAGAGGGGGGGTGAATAGGCGATTTTTATGAAAGTCTTCAAAACGTGAGAGTTATGAAGACAAACAGTGAAGATTATGCCTATTACTATGCAGCGGAAGTTAGATTACACTAGGCCAGCCATGGTCATGTATTAAATAGACTGAAAGCACAATGACAAATAGCTTCAGTGTAATAAGGATCAGGTAGGAAGAAGTTATGAAGCCAAATAGATCATACATTCACGTTGTGAAGACAAAAGATAAAGCAAGCATGCAATGGCTTCACAATGAGTAACAGTAAGAAAAGGAAGTGAAGATGAAACCAGTGACTCGTTGAAGACAATGATATGTTGGACCAGTTCCAGTTGCTGTGACAACTGTACGTCTGGTTGGAGCGGCTAGGTATTTAAACCTTAGGACACATAGTCCCGGACACCCAGTCCTGAACACACAGTTCAGGACACCAAGTCCTCACCGTATTCTCCTTGAGCTAAGGTCACTTAGTCCTCGCCCAATCACTCTGGTAAGTCTTCAAGGTAGACTCCCAAACCTTCACAAACTTCGTTCACTGGCAGTCCACAATGTCTCTTGGATGCTCTGAACGTGACGCCTAACCGTCTGGAGGATTCACGGTCCTCAAGTGTAATAAGTCTTCAGATCACACTGACAAGAAGACTTTGGTGATGCCCAATTTACTCTGGCTCTGGGTGGTTAGGGCTTTTCTCCTCGCTAGGAATTTTCTCTCAAAGGCTTCGAGGTGGGTTGCTCTCAATCGACAAAAGCCGTGCACTGAAATCTGAGCAGCCAACCGTTTATGGTTGTGGGGGTGGGCTATTTATAGCCACTTGGCAACCCGACCTGATTTGTCCGAAATGACCCTGGGTCACTAAGGAACTGACACGTGTCTCAACGGTCAGATTTCGAACTCTCATGGCAACTTTACTTGGGCTACAAGCAAAGCTGACTTGTCCGGCTCTGGACAAGATTCGCTCTCATTGTCTTCACTCGAAGACATAGGTTTTTGATTTAGGCATCACTTCAGTCATTCTGACTGGTTCTCCTGGACCCCACTTAACAGTATGGTGGTTCCTATGACTCAACACAAAAGAAAAAGAACTACGAAAGATCTAAGTCTTCGAGCTCCATATGCTTCATAACGTGTCTTCTTTTGTCATAGTCTTCAAAGTGAATATCTTCATGTACCACCTTTGTCTTCAATGTCTTCATACATTTTTAGGGGTCATCTCTGGTAGTAAAACTGAATCAATGAGGGACTTCTACCTGTATTATCCTGCAATTCTCACAAACACATTAGTCCCTCAACTAGGTTTGTCGTCAATACTCCAAAACCAACTAGGGGTGGCACTAGATGCACTTACAATCTCCCCCTTTTTGGTGATTGATGACAAACTAGTTGAAGTTTTCAACGGGGAATATAGTCTGTGAAATTGTAAAGGAATTGTCTTCATAAGTTGCAAGGGCTCCCCCTGAAGATGTGCATATAAGTTAATTTGCTTTTGGAATGCAAATGCACATGGCAAGTTGTACTTGTGGAGATCCACTTCAGCTTATGATGACAATCCACTACGCATGTGAAAGTATATGAAGATAATGACATGCATAATGGAAAATGGACGTCTGCAGAATGAGATAAGTGCGGAATTTATCGTCGCACATGCGGAATTTATCTTCGCAAACAGGGTGGCAAACAAGTAGCAGACGACCATCGAGTCTTAGTGTTACAACTCAAAGAACCAAATGAAGCAAAAATGAGAGTTGTAAACACGAAGCAAAATGTAACAAAACATAAGGCACCCGCCCATATTGACCTGCTTGAAGACTATAAACATCATATGCTTCTCCCCCTTTTGTCTGTAAGGACCAAAAAGGTTTGAAGACATAGAGTTTTCTACGCGTTCCCAGGCGCAGCAGGGTCGGTGGAGTTGTTTGGCGGTGCAGAGCTTGGAGGTGCTGAAGCAGGTGGTGGTGATGTAGCATCGTCGTCTTCATCAATGATCCTTGCAGTAACTGTGGCAGCAGATGAAGAAAACTCAGAGTCTTCAAGTGATGGTGTGTTGCGCATCACAGCCCTTCTAGGAGGTGTGGTGTCAAACTTGAAATGCTCTGTGAAGCCATCCTCTTCAAGTTCAGCTTCAGTACATATCATTGAGAGCCCTTTCCATGTACGACGGCACGTTTCATGTGTAACGAAAGCATTCTTGGTGGCTAGGTTTCGAAGACGATTGACATCCACCAAGAGGCTCTTCATCTGACGCTTTAGCCAGTCGTGATGCCTATCTTGCTTTTGGTGAAGGGCCACAAGAAGCTCTCGGTCAGTGAGGACACGAGCACGCTTCTTGGGTCTTGGAGCATTTGTGCTGTCTGTGGCTTCAGTAGAAGCTGGTGCACGTGTAGTGCCAGCCAACAGATATACCCTGGATATGGCTTCAACACCTTCAACATTCTGCGTGAAGCTCTAGTGTTCTGCATTCTGAAGACTTATCGGTTGCTTGTCAGGCTCAGGATATATTGCTTCAGCAGAGGTATCCACATCTGGCAAGAAGATCCGATGGTTTCGGGCAGAGGGCTGATACGAGATCGTAGAGTGCAGTTTGATCAACCTCATCACCAAAGGAGCATAGAACTTCAAACCAAATAATTCTGAGCCTGACGCTGCAAGTTGGCGTATGAAGAGATCCTGTGCGTTGAAGCATTTGCCATGCAGGATATAGAATATGAGAGTCTTCATTGCACCCTCGATCTTGGCATGTGGTGAGTGTCCCTTAATGGGCCAGAGAGTCCGCCGGATGATGTGATATATGGTCCTGGGCAGGTACTCTAGGTCTTCAACGAAGAACTCAGTTGGATAGGGTGCATCCTGAGGTAATGGCTTCATCATTGAGAGCATCTGACTCATATTTGGTTCAGGCCTCTGGAATATGCTCTCAATAGCTTCAGAATGTAGTTGACAGCCTTCCTCGAAGAATTCGCCAGGAGTGGGCAGGCCGGTGAGCTCAATGATATCAAATGCATTGGCTTCATGATGGACATTGCCGGTCATCCACTCCAGGACCCAAGTCTTTGGATCTCTGTTGTATCCTTTTATATGGAGGGTGGCATAGAACTGAAGCAGAAGCTCTTCATTCCAGTGCTCTTCATCAGTCACAAACGGTAGCAGACCCACTTGCCTAAAGCAATCCAAGGCTTCCTCAAGACAGGGCAGACCAGCAATGGCTTCAACCTCAAGGCGCTTGTGCGGGAAGATGCGACCTTGGTTGTATAGGATGCATGAATAATAGCTACGCTGAGAATAGCTCCAGAACCTGTCTGATACAATCCTTTCCCTTGAATAGGGGTTCTTGGAGCTGTTGAAAAATGTATTGTCTGCCTTGAAGCTGTTAATATCAAAGGAGCCAGGTGCTGATGCAGGACCTGGGAACCTAGGAAGCCTTGGGACTGGCTTCTGGACATGAGGCCTGTGCTCAATATGATAATCAAACTGTGGACCTGCAGCAGACTCAGGAACAGAAGTGTCTGGCTCAGTAGCTTCGCTGTCCGCTGAAGCATTTGGTGGGGCGGGCTCCACATTGGCTTCAATGTTTGTGGTGGCAGCCCCAACATTTTCTTCCTCCGCTTGTGTAGTTGGAGGAGCAAACTCAGGCACGTTCTCCTGGAGAACTGCATCTTGATGGAGCGAGGGAGTGGGTTTTGGTGGTGCTTCTTCATTGTCTTCGGCTAATGCAGCCGGAATTTCTTCAGTATGGACTTGAGGCCGTGGACCTTTGCGAAGCCTACGGAACGCAGACGACGCTTGTGGGGTCGGAGTGGGCTAGGCCTCAAAGTCTTCTTCCTCCTGAGGGCGATCCACCCATGACTCATCTTGTGCCATTGGCGTCAGAGGACGACCAATATTGATGAGTTCGCTTGTTTCACGCTGAGGAAGGGCTGCATCATCTTGTACATTGTCTTGGTGACCAATGTCTTCAGCAGCTATGGGGTCGGCTGCTGGAATATCTTCAGCTTCAGGAGCCTCTGTGGAAGCAGGCTCATGAACTGTCAGTCGTCTTTCTGCATTGGGGTGAATGACAGAGAGGGGTTCAACCATCAAGGGCTCTGTGGGAGCAGCCCGAGATTTCTTGATCTTGCGCTTCTTTTTGCTGGGGGCAGTAGGAGAGGCTTCAGAGCTCTTCCTTTTTCTGGCTTCAGCCTCTGCAGTTCTTGTCTTCTTAAGCTCTGAAGCTGTTGACCGGCTCTTTGGCTTCGAGCCAGTCGTTGCAGTGGGGAAAATAATTTGAACTGCTTCTTGCCTAGGTGCCTCTGGTTCAGCCATAGCAGGCTTCTTCTTCTTCTTCGCAGCCATCTTGGGGTCGATGCCTGGACGCCCAAGTGCCTTGCGCTTTTCAGCCTCGTTGTAGGCTTGAACACATCTTTCTGCCAAAGACTTCATCCGCTCACGTGAGCCCTGAGCTTCTGCACGCTTCTTCAGAAAATTTTCTTTGAGCTCATGCAGCATGGTTTTGAAGCTCTTCACTTCCTGCACGCTGAGCCTGGCCATATGCCTCTTGAACTGAGCCTTTTCATGATCAATTTTCTACTTCAGCTCAACAATACACTGAGCAATGGCCAGTTCTGAAGCAATTGCGCCTTGGAAGGCGACACTGAGGCCAACGGGCAGCTGCAGATCATTGAAGCTTATGTCTAGTGTGTCAAACCATTCGTCGGTGAAGCTGTGGATGATGGCGACATCAAAGAGAGGCAAATTGTTGAAGATTTCAGCTTCTTCTTTGCTTTTGATGAGCTGCTCTAGAGCGTCATCTCCAAGTTCTTCATCACTTGATAGATCTATGGCTTCGCTGCGCAGAATGGCAGCAGCTGTGAGCTCTTTGCCTGTTTGTTGCTGGGGCTCCTTTTCCTTCTGGGGCTTGGACACGCGGGATACGTCTTCAGACTGGACACTGACTTTAGGAGGTGCAGTTTTCAATGGCTTCGCCCTTGAGATTTTTGAGGCAGGGGCCGGCTTTGAAGCTTTTGGTTTCTTCGTCTGCTTTGGCTTTGGCACAGCAGGAGCTTCATCAGACTCAGAGTCAGCTGGAGGGTCATTCACGGAAGCCCTTTGTACTAGGATGTAGGTGATGAGGCCCTCAAGGTTGGCAAACGGACCGATGATATTGGGTTCTGCGTCGCGTGTGCAATCTGCCCTTGGTGTGGAGGGGCCAGGGTTGAAGTCTAACCCATATTTCTTCTTGTCCTGCTTCGCTGACTGTTGGGCAATCTGGTAGTTGCGCTTGAATAGATTGTCGTCACGACACCAGAGAAGTGACGACGGATGTGCATCATCAGGCTGTGGTCCTCGGACCATGCATGGGTAGAAGCCTTGAGCAATGGCTTCATCTCTGGTCCTGGGTACAAGGTTCTTGTATAAGATATCCCCCCATGGCCTCTTGATAGCACTCTTTTCAGCATACTCCTGGGTGACGAAGCGGTATTTGAACCACTGTTCTGCCCAATAGTGTCGAATCCATTGGATTCTAGTCTTGCGCTGCCCATAGCTCTCTTCTGGATCTATTTTGTACATTTCTGCCAAGTCTTCAGGCAGATCTTTGGAAGTTCCCTCACGTCTCTGTCTGCCCCCCTTCCTTGCTGCTGCTTCTGAAGCCATAAACTTTAACTTGAAAGGCTTCAAAACTTTCAAAGGCTTCAAAGGCTTTCTTTTTCTGGACCAACAGGAACTGGCTTCAGGAGAGTTTATGTGATGCTGTAGGAATTCTGCAAATGAATGCAGACTATGAGAACCGAAGGATTCTCCCATAGACATGTACCTGTGACAGCATTAAGGTGCGAGGGAAGGGGAAGAGGTCATATGCATTCTCAGAAGGTTTTGAAGATTAATCAGTTTTAGAAGACATTGACCTCATCGTGCGAAGACATTCACTCATAGATAAGAAGTTGGTTCCAGATTTGTACGAACCCACAGATCAGTACAAGTGAGGAATCTAACTACTTTATGAGGCACAAGTGAATATACTAGGCATGATATGAGATGCAGATTGAGAGATCTAACTTGTGTGAAGACAAACTTCTTATGGTAGAAAGTGACAGAACCATAAGATCAGAAGGGGCTGTAAAAAGAAGTTCTATTTACCACACTTAGAACTGCTAGACGGAAGTGGGAGTTGATGCCGAGCAGTTCAGTCCTCCGTGCCCTAACTTAGCGACGGAAAACACCTACGGCGACGGCGGAGAGGACGATGTCCGCGGTCGGCGTGAGGACGGCGTTGGAGAGGTTGCGGCAGCGAAGCGCTTCGCCTCCGGCGTCGTCGAGTGCTAGCGGTGGCGCTAGGGTTTGTGCGAGGGTGGAAGAAGGAGATAATGACCGCGGTAAGTGTGAATTTATAGGCTCAGGGGCGGCACTGTGCTATTACACAGGTGCCCCTGGCGGTTCGCATTTGAGGAACGCGTGGCCAGTTAGCGGAAGTTTGGGGTTTGTTCCACGTCCCACGCATGCCTAAATTGTCGGGCGGTCGTTCCTGCTTCTCCGGATTTTATGTGGAGGAATGAGCATTAAAAACAGACTTTATGGTTGTCTCTATATCTTCAGCTGACAAGGACACAGTGAAGACATTCGACAGTTTCAATAGAATGCATATGACTTGGAGAGATAGAATTTGAGATAGAAAGCATAGAGAGATTAGGGTCCGATCACATTCACTTAGTTCAAAAGATTCAACCAAGAAGACATAGCTATAAGTGAATGCTGTAGAGGACAGAACACTAGAGTATATATCTATATAATCAACATAGTGAAGATAATCATGAAGACATGTTGAGTTTGAAGCCAAACCAAATGTGAAGATATTGCCAGGTAACGCCATGAGTGAAACACTTCAAAATGGAACGTTTGGTGGTGGCGTTACCCACCGTATAGGAAGTATTAGACCCAGACACGGCGCACAATTATCGTGGCGCTCCAAAGTCAAATTCCACATTAATGTATTCACACTTAGAATGTATGTCTTCATTGATTGAAGATATACTTTACTTTGTGTGTTGCACATCTAAGTCATCAATATGCATAAGTGTTAGGATGTGTGCCTGATCATAGGACATTTGAGGATTCCAAGATATTTAGCTCACACCGTAACTTGCAAAACCTCTTCTCATCCAAGGGCTTGGTGAAGATATCTGCCAATTGCTCTTCAGTGTTGACGTGTATGATATCAATGTCTTCCTTCACAACATGATCTCTGAGAAAGTGATGACGAATTTCAATGTGCTTTGTCTTCGAGTGCTGAACTGGGTTGTTGGCAATCTTGATGGCGCTTTCGTTGTCGCAGTATAGTGGCACTTGCTTCAAATGAATGCCATAGTCCTTGAGTGTTTGCTTCATCCACAGAAGCTGAGTGCAGCAAGATCCAGCAACAATGTATTCAGATTTAGCAGTGGAGAGAGATACACAGTTCTTCTTCTTTGAAGACCAACATACAAGTGATCGTCCCAGAAAGTGACATGTGCCTGATGTAGACTTGCGATCAACTTTGTCACCAGCATAATCAGCATCCGAAAATCCAACCAAATCAAACTCTGAGCCCTTTGGATTCCATAATCCTAGAGTTGGGGTGTGAGCCAAATATTGAAGAATTCGCTTCATAGCTAAGTGATGCGATTCCTTTGGTGCCGCTTGAAATCGAGCACACATGCAAACACTAAGCATAATATCTGGCCTAGATGCACATAAATAAAGCAAAGACCCAATCATGGAGCGGTATACCTTTTGACCGAACTCTTTACCATTGTCGTCAGGACCTAGATGATGTTTGGCTGGGATTGGTGTTGTGAAGCCTTTGCAGTCTTGCATACCGAACTTCTTCAGGCAATCTTTGAGATACTTCTCTTGAGATATGAAGATGCCATTGCGCTGTTGTCGTATTTGAAGACCAAGGAAGAACTTCAGCTCCCCCATCATGGACATCTGATATTGCTCTTGCATCATATATCCAAAGTCTTCACTGTACTTCTGATTTGTGCAGCCGAAGATAATGTCATCCACATATATTTGGCACACAAACAGTTCACCATCATATGTCTTCGTGAAAAGAGTGGGATCCAGGGAACCAGGTATGAAGCCTTTGCTCTTCAGGAAGTATTTGAGTGTGTCATACCAGGCCCTGGGAGCTTGTTTGAGGCCATACAGTGCCTTGTTGAGCTTGTATACCATGTCAGGATGTTTTGGATTTTCAAAGCCAGGCGGTTTTGCAACATACACTTCTTCTTCAATCTTGCCATTGAGAAAGGCACTTTTCACATCCATTTGATATAGAAGTATGTTATGATGATTTGCATAGGCCAACAGTATGCGTATGGCTTCAAGCCTAGCCACAGGAGCAAATGTTTCATCGAAGTCAATGCCCTCCACTTGAGTATATCCTTGAGCAACGAGACGAGCTTTATTTCTGACAACTTGACCATGCTCATCTTGCTTGTTGCGGTATATCCATTTGGTGCCTATTATGTTGTGCTTCCGTGGATCAGGACGCTTGACCAGTTCCCATACATTATTCAGTTCAAATTGTTGAAGCTCTTCTTGCATAGCTTGAATCCATTCAGGTTCCATGAAGGCTTCTTCAACTTTCTTGGGTTCTGATATTGATACGAATGCGAAGTGCCCACAGAAATTTGCTAGCTGAGTTGCCCTTGAATGATTGAGTGGACCAGGTGCATTATTCTGTCAATCTGCACTTCATTGGCAACACGAGGATGTACAGGGCGAAGACTTTGCTCTTGCTGATCTGTGTTGTTGTTGGGAGGAATGTCTTCAGGCTGAGCAATGTCTTCATGTTGATCAGGTGCTGAGATGATAAGTTCTTCCTCAGGATGAGCTTCAGAAGGTATAATCTCTCCAGTTCCCATAAGCTTGATTGATTCATTAGCTGGAATTTCATCTAGCACATTTGGCAGTTGCTCTCTTTGTGAACCATTTGTCTCATCGAACCGCACATCCACTGTTTCAACCACTTTGTAATGAAAGAGATTGAAGACTCTGTAGGAGTGCGAATCCTTTCCATATCCAAGCATAAAGCCCTCATGTGCTTTTGGTGCAAACTTTGAGGTGTGGTGTGGGTCCTTGATCCAGCACCTTGCTCCAAATACTCTGAAGTAACTGACATTTGGCTTCTTGCGAGTTAGGAGTTCATAAGATGTCTTGTTCAGAAGCTTGTGAAGATAAACACGATTGATTGTATGGCATGCAGTGTCAATGGCTTCAGTCCAGAATTTTCTTGGAGTCTTGTATTCATCTAGCATTGTTCTGGCCATCTCAATGAGTGTTCTGTTCTTGCGTTCGACGACGCCATTCTGCTGTGGCGTGTACGGAGCTGAGAATTCATGTGTGATGCCCAAGGTATCAAGAGATGTATCAAGGCAAGTGTTCTTGAATTCAGTACCATTGTCACTTCTGATGTGCTTTATCTTGGCGCCAAAATTGTTCATAGCTCGATTGGCGAAGCGTCTGAAGACATCCTGCACTTCAGTCTTGTAAAGGATTATGTGCACCCAAGTATATCTAGAGTAATCATCAACAATGACAAAGCCATAGAGGCAAGCAGAAGTAGTAAAAGTTGAGTAGTGAGTGGGACCGAAAAGATCCATGTGGAGCAGTTCGAAGGGTTGTGTAGCAGTCATGATTGTGTTCGAAGGATGTTTTTCCCTTGTCATCTTCCCTGCTTCACAGGCACCGCATAAGTGATCTTTCTTGAACTTGACGCCCTCGATGCCTATGACATGCTTCTTCTTCGCAAGGGTGTGGAGGTTCCTCATGCTAGCATGCCCAAGCCTCCGATGCCAAAGCCAGCATTTTGAAGCTTTTGCAAGAAGACATACTGCAAGTTGTGGCCCTGCTGAGAAATCTACCACGTACAAATCACCTTTCCGATACCCTTGAAACACTAGAGACTTGTCAGATTCCATTAGTACCAGGCAACG
Organism: Triticum urartu; assembly: GCF_056163025.1. Classification (NCBI taxonomy): domain Eukaryota; kingdom Viridiplantae; phylum Streptophyta; class Magnoliopsida; order Poales; family Poaceae; genus Triticum; species Triticum urartu. Next base: position 8,137,994 of record NC_141876.1, on the reverse strand, counting down.
ATATTTTCCAAACATTACGATCATATTCAAATCGCAAAGCATTGAGACAGACATTAAGTTGAAGCCAAGGGATTCAACAAGCATGACTTTATCCATGTGTTGATCCTTTGAGATTGCAACTCTACCTAGACCCAATACCTTACTTTTACCAGTGTCAGCAAATGTGATGTGGCTCTTGTCGGATGGACGTAAGGTTGAGTCCATAAGAAGGCTTCTTTTGCCAGTCATGTGATTTGTACACCCACTGTCAATAATCCATTCTGAAGACTTTGAAGTCGCTGGTGTCGTACCCTACAGTGCAGTTAGGGGGATAGGCTTCACGAAGAGAATTGTGAAGCAAAAACATTTGACGAACCAGTGGGTTATGAAAACTTAGATCCAGATTAGGACTAATAGGGAGAATAGCATGCGATTCAGGAACGAGGTACATAATGATGCCATTCGGGCATTTTATCTTGCGCCCTACAAGTTTTTTAAGGTCCCCAGCAATAGCGTCAGAAGATTTTGTTTTTCTGCTGGAGACCTTTCCCTGCAAAAGAGAGTTAAGCTTTCTTAACCACCCACATCTTCAAGGGTGGCCTAGAAGCAATAAGTCTAAGTGCAGCATCTGAGAATTTTGGCTTTGAAGCCTTAGCAAACAGTCTAGCAGGTGGACAATAATACTCATAGGAATAAGCAGAATAATTTTTGGTCATATGAACATGACGGTTCGATGAACCGCTCTCATATTCATATGCCTGAGTATGGTTTCCCTGCAAAACATTTGTGTTAGTGTGACTCAGGTGAGTCGTCTGTTTGTATGAAGCCATTGGACCGTATGAAGCCTTTGGTCTGAGGTTTGTCTTCTTCAAGTGAGGTGTCATGAAGACATTCACAGGAAGATTTTCCAGACACTTTTTCGGAACCCAGATCTTCTTCATAGGCGGTCCATTCTTGCAGTTAGTACCAATGTACCTGGCAAACACTTCACCATTCTGATTCTTAAACAGTTTATAGTTTGCATCAAAGGATTCATCAATGATAATGGGGTTAGCACAAGTGAAGCCAGATAAATTGGATGGATCTGCTGAAGGTTCCTTTGCAGCAACCCATGTGGTTTTGGGGTACTGCTCAGGTTTCCAGTAAGAGCCATCTGCATTTATTTTCCTCACGAACCCAACACCCTCTTTCCTAGGGTTTCGGTTTAGAATCTGCTTCTTGAGGACATCACATAATGTCTGATGTCCTTTAAGGCTTTTGTACATCCCTGTTTCAAGCAATGTCTTCAACCTAGCATTCTCATCAGCAATAACAGTGGTATCCTCAGTAGAGGGGTTAGTTACCACATCAACAGTTGAAGATATTGAAACAGCAGTAGCAGTGGAACATTCAGCAACAGAAGTAGAATTATCACACCCAATGCATTTAAGACATGGTGGTTCAAATCCTTCCTGAGCGGGACTGATCTGTTCGGCGCGAAGTGACTCGTTTTCCTTTTGAAGATCTTCATGAGCCGCTCTCAATTTCTCAAGTTCTTGCTTCCTTTGAAGATAATCATAGGAAAGCTTTTCATGAGTTGTTGAGAGAGTATCAAGACGATCTTCAAGTTCCTGATACTTAACATGAAGGTTTTTTATGTCTTCAATTAAGGATTCAGATCGAGTCATTTCAGCACCCAACAGATCATCGCTTCTGTCTAACAGTTTTTGAATATGTTCCATAGCTTTCTGTTGTTCAGTTGCAATTTTAGCAAGTGTTTTGTAGCTGGGTTTTGAATCACAGTCAGAGTCATCGTCACTAGATGTTTGATAGTGAGTAGTGCGTGTGTTTACCTTGGCACCGCGTGCCATGAAGCAGTAGGTAGGAGAGGAGTCGTTCTTGTCATTTGCGTCGGTGTCGGTGATGCAGTCATTGTCTTCAGTTTTGAAGATGGACTTGGCGACGTATGCTGTAGCCAGACTCGCAATGCCAAAATCAGACTCCTCCTCAGACTCCACCTCTGCCTCCTCAGATGCGGACTCCTCCTCTGAATCCATCTCCTTGCCAACAAACGCACGTGCCTTGCCAGATGAGCTCTTCTTGTGTGATGAAGACTTTGAGGAAGACTTGGAAGAAGACTTTGAGTATTTCTTCTTCTTCTTGCGTCAGAATCATATTCCTTGCTCTTCTTCCTCCTTCTGTTCTCATTGTCCCATTGTGGACACTCAGAGATGAAGTGTCCAGTTTGCTTGCACTTGTGACATGTTTTCTTCTTGTAGTCATGAGCAGAAGCTTCATCATTCCTTGAGCTTGATCGTGAAGATTTTCTGAAGCCTTTCTTCTTGGTGAATTTTTGGAACTTCTTCACTAGCATTGCAAGTTCTCTTCCAATGTCTTCAGGATCATCAGAACTGCAGTCAGATTCTTCTTCAGATGAGGAAACAGCTTTTGCCTTCAAGGCACGAGTTCACCCATAGTTTGGACCGTAGATATCTCTTTTCTCAGAAAGCTGAAACTCATGTGTGTTGAGCCTCTCAAGTATGTCAGATGGATCGAGTGTCTTGAAATCAGGACGTTCTTGAATCATCAGGGCCAGGATGTCAAACGAACTATCAAGTGATCTCAGCAGCGTCTTGACGATTTCATGTTTGGTGATCTCAGTGGCGCCGAGGGCTTGAAGCTCATTTGTGATGTCAGTGAGCCGGTCAAATGTGTGTTGGACATTCTCATTGTCATTTCTCTTGAAGTGGTTGAAGAGGTTGCGAAGAACACTGATTCTTTGATCTCTCTGGGTTGAGACGCCTTCATTGACCTTGGAGAGCCAGTCCCAGACCAGCTTGGATGTCTTCAAGGCACTCACACGGCCATACTGTCCTTTTGTCAGATGACCACAGATGATATTTTTGGCAGTAGAGTCCAGTTGAGTGAACTTCTTGACATCAGCAGTAGTGACACCTTCTCCAGCCTTGGGAACGCCATTCTCGACGACATACCATAGGTCGACGTCAATAGCTTCAAGATGCATGCCCATCTTATTCTACCAGTAGGGATATTCAGTTCCATCGAAGACGGGGCAAGCAGTGGAGACTTTGATTATTCCTGTAGTCGACATAGCTAAAACTCCAGGTGGTTAAACCGAATCACACAGAACAAGGGAGCACCTCACTCTAATACCAATTGAAAGTGCGTTATATCGACTAGAGGGGGGTGAATAGGCGATTTTTATGAAAGTCTTCAAAACGTGAGAGTTATGAAGACAAACAGTGAAGATTATGCCTATTACGATGTAGCAGAAGTTAGATTACACTAGGCCAGCCATGGTCATGTATTCAATAGAATGAAAGCACAATGACAAACAGCTTCAGTGTAATAAGGATCAGGTAGGAAGAAGTTATGAAGCCAAACAGATCATACATTCATGTTGTGAAGACAAAAGATAAAGCAAGCATGCAATGGCTTCACAATGAGTAACAGTAAGAAAAGGAAGTGAAGATGAAACCAGTGACTCGTTGAAGACAATGATATGTTGGACCAGTTCCAGTTGCTGTGACAACTGTACGTCTGGTTGGAGCGGCTAGGTATTTAAAGCTTAGGACACACAGTCCCGGACACCAAGTCCTGAACACACAGTTCAGGACACCAAGTCCTCACCGTATTCTCATTGAGCTAAGGTCACTTAGTCCTCGCCCAATCACTCTGGTAAGTCTTCAAGGTAGACTCCCAAACCTTCACAAACTTCGTTCACTGGCAGTCCACAATGTCTCTTGGATGCTCTGAACACGACGCCTAACCGTCTGGAGGATTCACAGTCCTCAAGTGTAATAAGTCTTCAGATCACACAGACAAGAAGACTTAGGTGATGCCCAATTTACTCTGGCTCTGGGTGGTTAGGGCTTTTCTCCTCGCTAGGAATTTTCTCTCAAAGGCTTCGAGGTGGGTTGCTCTCAATCGATAAAAGCCGTGCACTGAAATCTGAGCAGCCAACCGTTTATGGTTGTGGGGGTGGGCTATTTATAGCCACTTGGCAACCCGACCTGATTTGTACGAAATGACCCTGAGTCACTAAGGAACTGACACGTGTCTCAACGGTCAGATTTCGAACTCTCATGGCATCTTTACTTGGGCTACAAGCAAAGCTGACTTGTCCGGCTCTAGAGAAGATTCGCTCTCATTGTCTTCACTCGAAGACATAGGTTTTTGATTTAGGCATCACTTCAGTCATTCTGACTGGTTCTCCTGGACCCCACTTAACAGTACGGTGGTTCCTATGACTCAACACAAAAGAAAAAGAACTACGAAAGATCTAAGTCTTCGAGCTCCATATGCTTCATAACGTGTCTTCTTTTGTCATAGTCTTCAAAGTGAATATCTTCATGTACCACCTTTGTCTTCAATGTCTTCATACATTTTTAGGGGTCATCTCTGGTAGTAAAACCGAATCAATGAGGGACTTCTACCTGTATTATCCTGCAATTCTCACAAACACATTAGTCCCTCAACTAGGTTTGTCGTCAATACTCCAAAACCAACTAGGGGTGGCACTAGATGCACTTACACATTTACTCATAGATAAGGAGTTGGTTCTAGATTTGTACGAATCCAGAGATCAGTACAAGTGAGGAATCTAACTACTTTGTGAAGCATAAGTGAATATACTAGGCATGTTATGAGATGCAGTATGAGAGAGAACTAACTTGTGTGAATAGAAACTGCTTGTGGTAGAAAGTTACAAAGCCATAGGATCAACGGTGCCATAAAAAGGAAGTTTTATTTACCACACTAAGAACTGCTAGACGGAGTGGAAGACGAGGCCGAGCAGTTCGATCTTCCGTGCCCTAACTTAGCGACGGAGGACACCTACGGCGACGGTGGAGAGGACGATGTCCGCGGTCGGCGTGAAGACGGCGTCGGAGAGGTTGCGGCAGTGAACCGCTTCGTCACCGACGTCGTCGAGGGCTAGCGGTGGCGCTAGGGTTCGTGCAAGAGTGGAAGAAGAGATGACCGCCGTGAAGTGTGTATTTATAGGTACAGGGGCGGCACTGCGTTATTACATAGGTGCCCCTGGCGATTCGCATCTGAGGAACACGTGGCCATCATGCAGAATTTTGGGGTTTGTTCCACGTCCCACGCACGCCTGGATTGTCGGGTGGTCGTTCCTACTTCTCCGGGTTTCGTGTGGAGGAATGAGCATTGAAAGTGGACTTAAGGTTTGTCTTTGTATCTTCTGCTGACAAGGACGCAGAGAAGACATTCGACAGTTTCAATAGAATGCATATGATTTGGAGAGATAGAGTTTGAGATAGATAGCATAGAGAGGTTAGGGTCCAATCACATTCACTTAGTTCAAAAGATTCAACAAGAAGACATAGCTATAAGTGAATGCTGTAGAGGACAGAACACTAGTATATATATATATAATCAACATAGTGAAGATAATCATGAAGACATGTTGAGATTGAAGCCAAACCAAATGTGAAGACATAGCAAGGTAACGCCATGAGTGAAACACTTCAAAATAGAACATTTGGTGGTGGCGTTACCCACCGTATAGGAAGTATTAGACCCAGACACGGCGCACAATTATCGTGGTGCTCCGAAGTCAAATTCCACATTAATGTATTCACACTTAGAATGTATGTCTTCATTGATTGAAGACATACTTTACTTCGTGTGTTGCACATCTAAGTCATCAATATGCATAAGGGTTAGGATGTGTGCCTGATCACAGGACATTTGAGGATTCCAGGATATTTAGCTCACACCGTAACTTGCAAAATCTCTCCTCATCCAAGGGCTTGGTGAAGATATCTGCCAATTGCTCTTCAGTGTTGACGTGTATGATATCAATACCTTCCTTCACAACATGATCTCTGAGAAAGTGATGACGAATTTCAATGTGCTTTGTCTTCGAGTGCTGAACTGGGTTGTTGGCAATCTTGATGGCGCTTTCGTTGTTGCAGTAGAGTGGCACTTGCTTCAGATGAATGCCATAGTCCTTGAGCGTTTGCTTCATCCACAGAAGCTGAGCGCAGCAAGATCCAGCAGCAATGTATTCAGATTCAGCAGTGGAGAGAGATACACAGTTCTGCTTCTTTGAAGACCAACATACAAGTGATCGTCCCAGAAAATGACATGTGCCTGATGTAGACTTGCGATCCACCATGTCACCAGCATAATCAGCATCCGAGAATCCAACCAGATCAGACTCTGAGCCCTTTGGATACCATAATCCTAGAGTCGGGGTGTGAGCCAAATATCGAAGAATTCGCTTCACAGCTAAGTGATGCGACTCCTTTGGTGCCGCTTGGAATCGAGCACACATGCAAACACTAAGCATAATATCTGGCCTAGATGCACATAGATAAAGTAAAGAACCAATCATGGAGCGGTATACCTTTTGATCGAACTCTTTACCATTGTCGTCAGGACCTAGATGATGCTTGGCTGGCATTGGCGTCGTGAAGCCTCTGCCGTCTTGCATACCAAACTTCTTTAGGCAATCTTTGAGATACTTCTCTTGAGATATGAAGATGCCGTTGCGTTGCTGTCGTATTTGAAGACCGAGAAAGAACTTCAGCTCTCCCATCATAGACATTTGATATTGCTCTTGCATCATATATCCAAACTCTTCACTGTACTTCTGATTGGTGCAGCCGAAGATAATGTCATCCACATATATTTGGCACACAAACAGTTCACCATCATATGTCTTCGTGAAGAGAGTGGGGTCGAGGGAACCAGGTATGAAGCCTTTGCTCTTCAGGAAGTATTTGAGTGTGTAATACCAGGCCCGAGGGGCTTGTTTGAGGCCGTACAGTGCCTTGTTGAGCTTGTATACCATGTCAGGATGTTTTGGATCTTCAAAGCCAGGTGGTTGTGCAACATACACTTCTTCTTCAATCTTGCCATTGAGAAAGGCGCTCTTCACATCCATTTGATAAAGAAGTATGTTGTGATGATTTGCATAGGCCAGCAATATGCGTATGGCTTCAAGTCTATCCACAGGAGCAAATGTTTCATCGAAGTCACTGCCTTCCACTTGAGTATATCCTTGAGCAACGAGACGAGCTTTGTTTCTGACAACTTGACCGTGCTCATCTTGTTTGTTACGGTATATCCATTTTGTGCCTATTATGTTGTGCTTCCGAGGATCGGGACGCTTGACCAGTTCCCATACATTATTCAGCTCAAACTGTTGAAGCTCTTCTTGCATAGCTTGAATCCATCTAGGTTCCATGAAGGCTTCTTCAACTTTCTTGGATTCTGTTATTGAGACGAATGCGAAGTGCCCACAGAAATTTGCTAGCTGAGTTGCCCTTGAACGAGTGAGTGGACCGGGTCCATTGATGCTATCAATTATTCTTTCAATCTGCACTTCATTGGCAACGCGAGGATGTATAGGGCGAAGATTTTGCTCTTGCTGATCACTGTCGTTGTTAGAAGGAATGTCTTCAGGTTGAGCATTGTCTTCAAGTTGATCAGGTGCTGAGATGATAAGTTCTTCTTCAGGATAAGCTTCAGAAGGTATAATTTCTCCAGTTCCCATTAGCTTGATTGATTCACTGGATGGAACATCATCTAGCACATTTGGCAGTTGCTCTCTTTGTGAACCGTTGGTCTCATCGAACCGCACATCCACGGTTTCAACCACTTTGTAATGAAAGAGATAGAAGACTCTGTAGGAGTGTGAATCCTTTCCATATCCAAGCATAAAACCCTCATGTGCTTTTGGTGCAAACTTTGAGGTGTGATGTGGGTCCTTGATCCAGCACCTGGCGCCAAATACTCTGAAGTAACTGACATTTGGCTTCTTGCCAGTAAGTAGCTCATAAGATGTCTTGTTCAGAAGCTTGTGAAGATAAACACGATTGATTGTATGGCATGCAGTATCAATGGCTTCAGGCCAGAATTTTCTTGGAGTCTTGTATTCATCTAGCATCGTTCTGGCCATCTCAATGAGTGTTCTTTTCTTGCGTTCGACGACGCCATTCTGCTGTGGCGTGTACGGAGCTGAGAATTCATGTGTGATGCCCAAGGTATCAAGAGATGTATCAAGGAAAGTGTTCTTGAATTCAGTACCATTGTCACTTCTGATGTGCTTTATCTTGGCGCCAAAATTGTTCATAGCTCGATTGGCGAAGCGTCTGAAGACATCCTGCACTTCAGTCTTGTAAAGGATTATGTGCACCCAAGTATATCTAGAGTAATCATCAACAATGACAAAGCCATAGAGACAAGCAGTAGTAGTAAGAGTTGAGTAATGAGTGGGACCGAAAAGATCCATGTGAAGCAGTTCGAAGGGTCGAGTAGTGGTCATGATTGTCTTCGAGGGATGTTTGGCCCTCATCATCTTTCCTGCCTCACAGGCACCGCATAAGTGATCTTTCTTGAACTTGACGCCCTCGATGCCTATGACATGCTTCTTCTTCGCAAGGGTGTGGAGGTTCCTCATGCCAGCATGCCCAAGCCTCCGATGCCAGAGCCAGCATTCTGAAGCTTTTGCTAGAAGACATACGGCAAGCTGTGATCCTGCTGAGAAATCTACCACGTACAGATCATCTTTTCGATACCCTTCAAATACTAGAGACTTGTCAGATTCCATTAGAACAAGGCAACGATATTTTCCAAATATTACGATCATGTTTAAATCGCAAAGCATTGAGACAGACATTAAGTTGAAGCCAAGGGATTCAACAAGCATGACTTTATCCATGTGTTGATCCCTTGAGATTGCAACTCTACCTAGACCCAATACCTTACTTTTATCAGTGTCAGCAAATGTGATGTGGCTCTTGTCGGATGGACGTAAGGTTGAGTCCATAAGAAGGCTTCTTTTGCCAGTCATGTGATTTGTACACCCACTATCAATAATCCATTCTGAAGACGCTGGTGTCGTACCCTACAGTGCAGTTAGGGGGATAGGCTTCACGAAGAGAATTGTGAAGCAAAAACATTTGACGAACCAGTGGGTTATGAAAGCTTAGATCCAGATTAGGACTAATAGGGAGAGTAGCAAGCGATTCAGGAATGAAGTACATAGTAAGACCATTCGGGCATTTGATCTTGCGCCCTACAAGATGTTTAAGGTCCCCAGCAATAGCGTCAGACGATTTTGGTTTTTTGCTGGAGACCTTTCCCTGCAAAAGAGAGTTAAGCTTTCTTAGCCACCCACATCTTCAAGGGTGGCTTAGAAGCAATAAGTCTAAGTGCAGCATCTGAGAACTTTGGCTTTGGAGCCCTAGCAAACAGTCTTGCAGGCGGACAATAGTACTCATAAGAATAAGCAGAATAGTTCTTGGTCTTATGAACAAGGCGGTTTGATGAACCGCTCTCATATTCATATGCCTGAGTATGGTTTCCCTGCAAAACATTTGCGTTAGTGCGACTCAGGTGAGTCATCTGTCTGTATGAAGCCTTTGGACCATATGAAGCCTTTGGTCCGTGGTTTGTCTTCTTCACGTGAGGTGTCATGATGACATTCACAAGAAGATTCTCCAGACACCTTTTAGGAACCCAGATCTTCTTCATAGGCGGTCCATTCCTGCAGTTAGTACCAATGTACCTGGCAAACACTTCACCATTCTGATTCTTAAACAAGTGAATCCAGATAGATTGGATGGATCTGCTGAAGGTTCCTTTGCAGCAACCCACATGGTTTTGGGGTACTACTCAGGTTTCCAGTAAGAGCCATCAACATTCATTTTCCTTACGAACCCAACACCCTCTTTCCTCGGGTTTCGGTTCAGAATCTGCTTTTTGAGGACATCACACAGTGTCTGATGCCCTTTAAGACTTTTGTACATCCCTGTTTCAAGCAATGTCTTCAACCTAGCATTCTCATCAGCAATAGCAGTGGTATCCTCAGCAGAGGGGTTAGTTACCACATCAACAGTTGAAGATATTGCAACAGTAGTAGCAGTAGAACATTCAGCAACATAAGTAGCATTATCACGCTCAATGCATTTAAGACATGGTGGTTCAAATCCTTCCTGAGCGGAACTGATCTGTTCGGTGCAAAGTGACTCGTTTTCCTTTTGAAGATCTTCATGAGCCGCTCTCAATTTTTCAAGATCTTGCTTCCTTTGAAGATAATCATAGGAGAGCTTTTCATGAGTTGTTGAGAGCGTTTCATGAAGACTTTCAAGTTCCTCATACTTAACGTGAAGATTTTTTATGTCTTCAATTAAGGACTCAGATCGAGTCATTTCAGCACCCAACAGATCATCGCTTTTGTCTAACAGTTTTTGAATATGTTCCATGGCTTTCTGTTGTTCAGTTGCAATTTTTGCAAGTGTTTTGTAGCTTGGTCTTGAACCACAATCAGAGTCATCGTCACTAGATGTTTGATAGTGGGTAGTGCGTGTGTTTACCTTGGCACCGCGTGCCATGAAGCAGTAGGTAGGAGCAGAGTAGTCCTTCTCATTTGCATCGGTGTTGGTGATGAAGTCATTGTCTTCAGTGTTGAAGATGGACTTGGCAACGTATGCTGTAGCCAGACTTGTGACGCCTGAATCGGACTCCTCCTCAGACTCCACCTCCGCCTCCTCAGAAGCGGATTCCTCCTCTGAATCCATTTCCTTGCCAACAAACACACGTGCCTTGCCAGATGAGCTCTTCTTGTGTGATGAAGACTTTGAGGAAGACTTGGAAGAAGACTTTGAGTATTTCTTCTTCTTCTTGTCGTCAGAGTCATATTCCTTGCTCTTCTTCTTCTTTTTGTTCTCATTGTCCCACTGCAGACACTCAGAGATGAAGTGGCCAGGTTTCTTGCACTTGTGACATGTTTTCTTCTTGTAGTCGTGAGCAGAAGCTTCATCATTCCTTGAGCTTGATCGGGAAGACTTTCTGAAACTTTTCTTCTTGGTGAATTTCTGGAACTTCTTCACAAGCATAGCAAGTTCCCTTCCAACGTCTTCAGGATCATCCGAACTGCTGTCAGATTCTTCTTCAGATGAGGAGACAGCTTTTGCCTTCAAGGCACGAGTTCACCCATAGTTTGGACCGTAGATATCTCTTTTCTCAGAAAGCTGAAACTCATGTGTGTTGAGCCTCTCAAGTATGTCAAACGGATCGAGTGTCTTGAAATCAGGACGTTCTTGAATCATCAGGGCTAGGGTGTCAAACGAACTATCAAGTGATCTCAGTAGTGTCTTGACGACTTCATGTTTGGTGATCTCAGTAGCGCCGAGGGCTTGAAGCTCATTTGTGATGTCAGTGAGTCGGTCAAATGTGAGCTGGACATTCTCATTGTCATTTCGCTTGAAGCGGTTGAAGAGGTTGCGAAGGACACTGATTCTCTGATCTCTCTGGGTTGAGACGCCTTCATTGACCTTGGAGAGCCAGTCCCAAACCAGCTTAGATGTTTCCAAAGCACTCACACGGCCATACTGTCCTTTGGTCAGATGACCACAGATGATATTCTTGGCAGTAGAGTCCAGTTGAACAAACTTCTTGACATCAGCAGCAGTGACACCTTCTCCAGCCTTGGGAACGCCGTTCTTAATGACATACCATAGGTCGACGTCAATGGCTTCAAGATGCATGCGCATCTTATTCTTCCAGTAGGGATATTCAGTTCCATCAAAGACGGGGCACGCAGCGGAGACTTTAATTATCCCTGCAGTCGACATAGCTAAAACTCCAGGTGGTTAAACCGAATCACACAGAACAAGGGAGCACCTTGCTCTGATACCAATTGAAAATGCGTTATATCGACTAGAGGGGGGTGAATAGGCGATTTTTATGGAAGTCTTCAAAACGTGGAAGTTATGAAGACAAACGATAGAAATAAACCTATTACCCTGTAGCGGAAGGTAGACTACACTAGGCAAGCCATAGTCAAGTATTCAATAGAGTGAAAGCACAATGACTAATAGCAGCAATGTAGTAAGGATCAGGTAGGAAGATATTGTGAAGCCACACAGAACACGCAGTCACTCAGTGAAGACAAAAGATAGTACGAACATACAATGACTTCACAAGGAGTAACAGTGAGTAAAGGGAAGGGGAGATGAAACCAGTGACTCGCTGAAGACAATAATTTGTTGGACCAGTTCCAGTTGCTGTGACAACTGTACGTCTGGTTAGGGCGGCTAGGTATTTAAACCTTATGACAGACAGTCCCGGACACCCAGTCCTGAACACGCAGCTCAGGACACCCAGTCCTCACCGTATTCCCCTTGAGCTAAGGTCACACAGACCTCGCCCAATCACTCTGGTAAGTCTTCAAGGTAGACTCCCAAACCTTCACAGACTTCGTTCACCGGAAATCCACAATGTCTCTTGGATGCTCAGAACGCGACGCCTAACCGGCTGGAGGATGCACAGTTCTCAAGTGTAATAAGTCTTCAGATCACACAGACAAGAAGACTTAAGTGATGCCTAATTCTCTTTGGCTCTGGGTGGTTAGGGCTTTATCCTCGCAAGGAATTCTCTCTCAAAGGCTTCGAGGTGGGTTGCTCTCAAACGACAAAAGCCGTACTCTGAATCTGAGTAGCCAACCGTTTATGGTTGTAGGGGGTGGGCTATTTATAGCCACTTGGCAACCCGACCTGATTTGTCTGAAATGACCCTGGGTCACTAAGGAACTGACACGTGTTCCAACGGTCAGATTTCAAACTCACACGGCAACTTTACTTGGGATTCAAGCAAAGCTGACTTGCCCGACTCTGGACAAGATTCTCTCTCAAAGTCTTCACTCGAAGACATAGGTTTTGTTTAAGCATCACTTCAGTCATTCTGACTTGTTCTTTTGGACCCCACTTAACAGTACGGTGGTTCCTATGACTCAACACAGAAGAAAGAGAACTACGAAAGATCTAAGTCTTCGAGCTCCATAGGCTTCATGTGGTGTCTTCTCTTGTCATAGTCTTCAATGTGAATATCTTCATATACCACCTTTGACTTCAATGTCTTCATACATTTTTAGGGGTCATCTCTGGTAGGAAAACCGAATCAATGAGGGACTTCTACCTGTGTTATCCTGCAATTCTCACAAACACATTAGTCCCTCAACTAGGTTTGTCGTCAATACTCCAAAACCAACTAGGGGTGGCACTAGATGCACTTACACTACCGTCGCAGGGCTTCGCCTAAGCACCGCTACAATATTATCGAGGATTATGGTGGAGGGGGGCACCGCACACGGTTAAGAGATCAATGATCAATTGTTGTGTCTATGGGGTGCCCCCCTGCCCCCGTATATAAAGGAGCAAGGGGGGAGGCGGCCGGCCTAGGAGGAGGGCGCGCCAAGGGGGGAGTCCTACTCCCATCGGGAGTAGGACTCCTCCTTCCCTTGTTCATACAGGCTGCAAAAACCGACCTCGGTCCAGCATCGGCCCTCCCCATATAGGGCCATGATACGTCTCCAAAGTATATATATAACTTTTGCTTGTTCCATGGTGTTATATTATCTTTCTTGGATGTTTTACAATCATTTTATAGCAACTTTATATCATTTTTGGGGACTAACCTATTGATATAGTGCCCAATGCTAGTTGCTATTTTTTTGCTTGTTCTTTACTTAACAGAATATCAGTACCAAACAGAGTCCAAACGCAGCGAAACTTTTTGGGGAATTTTTTTGGACCTGAAGACACCAAGTGGGCCAAAGAAGTACCAGAGGGGAGGCCCAAGGTGGGCACAACCCACCAGGGTGCGCTAGAAGGCCCAGGCATGCCCAAGGTTGTGCCCCCTCGGCGAACTCCCGCACCGCCTCTTCACCCTATAAATACCCAGATATTACGGAAACCCTAGGGGAGTCAACGAAACACAATTCCAGTCGCCGCAAGTTCCAGAACCACGAGATCCAATCTAGACACCATCACGGAGGGGTTCATCATCATCATTGGTGCCACCAATGATGCATGAGTAGTTCATCATAGACCTATGGGTCCATAGGCAATAGCTAGATGGCTTATTCTCTCTTTTTGATTATCAATACGATGGTCTCTTGGAGATCTATTTGATGTAACTCTTTTTGCGGTGTGTTTCTTGAGATCCGGTGAACTTTGAGTTTATGAGCAGATCTATATCCATGAATATTATTTGAGTCTTCTTTGATCTCTTATATGCATGATTATTTATAGCCTCGTATTTCTTCTTCGAATCTTTTGTTTAGTTAGGCTTTGTGATGGGTTCGATCGTGCGGTGTTCTTTCCCAGTGACAGAAGGGGCAGCAAAACACGCATGTATCGTTGCTATTAAGGATAACAAGATGGGGGCTATTCCTACATGAATAGATCTCACCTACATTATGTCATCATGCTTATTGCATTTCTCCATTTCTCCATAAACTTAGTACACTAGATGCATGCTTGATAGCGGTCCATGTGTGGAGTAATAGTAGTAGATGCAGGCAGGAGTCGGTCTACTAATCTTGGACGCGATGCCTATATATTGACCATTGCCTTGGATATCATCATAATTATTCGATCTTCTATCAGTTTGTTGGAAATATGCCCTAGAGGAAATAATAAATTGGTTATTATCATATTTCTTTCTTCATGATAATCGTTTATTATCCATGCTAGAATTGTATTGATCGGAAACTCAGATACATGTGTGGATACATAGACAACAACATGTCCCTAGTAAGCCTCTACCGGACTAGCTCGCTGATCAAAGATGCCTATGGTTTCCTAGCCATGGACATGAATTGTCATTTGATAACGGGATCACATCATTAGGAGAATGATGTGATGGACAAGACCCAAACTATAAACACAGCATATGATCGTGTCAAGTTTGTTGCTATCGTTTTCTACATGTCAAGTATATGTTCCTATGACCATGAGATCATGCAACTCACTGACACCGGAGGAGTACCTTGTGTGTACCAAACGTCGCAACGTAACTGGGTGACTATAAAGGTGCTCTACAGGTATCTCCGAGGGTGTCTATTTAGTTGGCATGGATCAAGACTGGGATTTGTCACTGCGTATGACGGAGAGGTATCTTAGGGCCCACTCGGTAATACAACATCACAAGAAGCTTGCAAGCAATGTGACTAATGGTTTAGCCACGAGATCTTGTATTATGGAATGAGTAAAGAGACTTGCATGTAACGAGATTGAACTAGGTATGGAGATACCGATGATCAAATCTCGGGCAAGTAACATACCGATAGACAAAGGGAACTACATACGGGATTTGCTGAATCCTTGACATCGAGGTTCGACCGATAAGATCTTCGTAGAATATGTAGGAACCATTATGGGCATCCAAGTCCCGCTATTGGTTATTGACCTTAGAGGTGTCTCGGTCATGTCTGCATAGTTCTCGAACTCGCAGGGTCTACATCTTAACGTTTGGTGACGATATAAGTATAGTTGAGTCATTAAGGTGGTTACCGAAGGTTGTTCGGAGTCCCGGATGAGATCTCGGACATGACAAGGAACTCTAGAATGGTCCGGAGGTGAAGATTGATATATTGGACGAAGGGTATTGGAGTCTGGAAGTGTTCCGGGGGTACCGGGTGATGACCAGCATGACCAAAAGGGGTTTCGGGAGGGGGGGCAAGTGTTGGGGGAACTCATGGGTCAAGGGGATGCGGCACACCAGCCCACTAAGGGGTTGTGCGCCCCTCCTACACATCTCACGTAACCAGGAGGGTTGGTGCGCCCCTAGGGATGCCTCCCCCTTGCTTGGGGGGGCAAGTCACCTAAGAGGGGCCACCCAAAACCCATCTAGGGTTTCCCTTGTGGCCGCCGCCCCCCTAGGGGAAACCCTAGGGCGCCTCCTCGTCCCCCTTCCCCTTATATATAGAGAGGTGGAGAGAGGGCAGCCGTATCCATACATATCTATTAGTGCCACGACGCTGCCTTGCCTCTCCCTCGCATCTCTCTTCTTCTCCGTAGTGCTTAGCTTAGTTGTGCTGAGATTTCTCCACCACCACCGCCACCACGCCGCCGTGCTGCCGAAGGACTCGAGCTACCACTTCACCACAGCTCGCTGGATCGAGGGGGTGAAGGCGTCATCAAGCCGTACATGTGTTGAACGCGGAGGTGCGGTCCGTTTGGCACTTGGATCAGGAGGTCGAGGGACGGATCGTGATTGGATCGCGAAGACGTTCGCGGGACAACTCGTGATTAGATCGCGAAGACGTTCGACTACATCAGCCGCATTTCTTAACGCTTCCACTTAGCGATCTACAAGGTTATGTAGATGCAATCTCTCCTCTCATAGATGGTCATCTCCTAGATTGACCTTGGTGAGTGTAGGAAATTTTTTGTTTCCCATGCAAAGTTCCTCAACATTGGCATCATGAGATAGGTCTATGCGTATATGACATCATGAGCCGGTGGAGAAGATGTCGCGGTGAATGTTTTGTGCAGAGCTATTGATTCCTTGTTATAAGAAAGAGCACGCTTTACCGACCTGGTAGAGTTTTTATTGGAGCACCTTGCTGAAAGAACAAGATTGTATATGAATTGAGGTAGGCGTCATGAAGAATTGAAGGTTCAGGAGGTTTTGGAGCATAGAAGCCGATGGTGCTGCGAATGCTGTTACGGCGTCTCAATCTTTAGTCTTGCTTGTACTTGTACTCGGATGTAAAATTGTTTGGTGCGGTCTTGCTAGGTTTGAGAACGTAGCTGCGGGAGGTTTGAGGGGCAGCCATGAACTTCATCCAGCAGAACTTTTCTTTTTGACTGATTTGTTGATTGCTCACCACGCGTGCCGTTAGGTTCATCCGGCAGGATTAGCAGCTAAATTGACACCGGGCATTCAGCATCTGCAGATCAAGACAGCCCAAGGAGAACTCGGGCAGGACGGCAGGTACGTACGTACATGTACTGCATCCATCAGCCAATTCTGAACTTAGAGCATGTCCACACGATCAGTCACCATGCAACGCAAGCTACATATATGGGTTGGTTGATTATCTCCTATCCTTTTGTCTGAAACAAGACGCGTCAGTACTGCTCAACTTTGGAAGCACGTACGTGTACTGACATTGTTAGCATGCAGCGCCGCTTAAGCACGCGGCGTCTGACAGTGGCACTGACTAAACTGAACTAATAATAGGCTAAATTAGTGATAACATCAGCTTTATTAGGTAGGTTTGTGGACGAGCATGCATCTCGTAAAGCTAAGATTCTGCTGCAGTGGAGATCAGCTTTATTCTTGTAGTACAATTATTCCGTTCCCTTCCGTTCCGTGCGTCCATCCGTCCAGAGAAGAAGAAAAACACACGGTAGCAGTAGGCTGTGTCAGAGCGAGGAGAATAAACATGTGCGTCTTTGGAGGCTTCTTCTGATTTGCTAGCTTGTGCTGCCACAGGAATGAAATCATCTTAATAGTAGTTCTTGCGAGTATTTTTATTTTTTTATTATGCTCGGAGTAGCACAAATTAGTCGGGGAGAAACTGCTAGAGAAAACAGTATATTAAAACCCAGATTTGATACTCCCTCCGTTCAATTTTATAGGATGTTTTAGACATTTTGGACAGCAACTAAAACAGTTCAATTCCAGCTATCTAAAATGACTTACAAAAATGAACAAGGGGAGTATTTACTATACCATGCAACTGAACACAATTGTTTTTAAAATAAACAGGAAAACAAACTTTATCAACCTTCATACTGGAGACGAAAAAAGAAAACCAGATACGACTTCCATTTTGACCTCAGAGAGTGGAGTTGATGCAGCAGTCCATGGGGGGGGGGGGGGGGGGGGGTGTTGGGATGGTGGGCCGGCCGTTTCGGTGGCGGTTGGCCGGCCATTATTCTTCGGGCTACGTATAAAGCCAAAGAACAAAACATACTGTATATACATACGCACTCCCGAGTCAAATATACGCGGAAAATCCCGGCAAATTATAAAAGATATCAAAAACAGCGTCGGCACACGGTTAGTAAATCCCAACATGAGTGTAATATCATATTTCTATTAGTTAAATAAAATGTCCAAAGGAACGAAAGTACCCGGTTAATAAAATAATTTGTTATTTGTAGAGGTTTCTATGATTGCTATGTCCAGATCAGTACTCCCTGCAATTTCATGCTTTGAAGGATCTCGCTGGAGTACTTGTGCACACATCATTTTCACATAGAACAGTGCATTAAACCATGTGGCGGGCAGCTAATCCCTACATCCATCCATCTCCCAACTAATGATTTAAAAGGGGGGGGGGGGGGGGGGGGTCGTTGGACTGCTTAGGTATATAGGACCACAAAGGTCGGACGCGGAGTAACTGGTCACGAGCACAGATGTGCTCGATATCCTGTGCGTTCGCTGCTGTGTGGGGATCTGGGCTGATTCTTTATATGGTGGGCTAAGAATTGCTGGTAAATGGGCACTGTGTGGGAATACGTATGTGGCAGACCTGGGAAGTGGGCCAGTTCAGGACGGCCGTCAACTGGTGACGGGCTGAGCCGTGGCCCAGTTTCACCGACGTCCGTCTGATCCGTGGCTCCGATAAATCTCTTTCATTCAGAGGGCGGCAGTCTCGAACGGAATGCAGTTCTAGTATCTTCTTCCTCAACTCGGCCGCCATTTTTGGTAACTGACGAAGGAGAGAGATAGTGAGGGAGAACAGGTGGCCGACGTGCAAAATGGAGTTCCTCGTGCAGC
This sequence comes from Triticum urartu, assembly GCF_056163025.1. Lineage (NCBI taxonomy): Eukaryota > Viridiplantae > Streptophyta > Magnoliopsida > Poales > Poaceae > Triticum > Triticum urartu. Next base: position 8,119,463 of record NC_141876.1, on the reverse strand, counting down.
CAATCGTGAGGTATGTCAGTCAGATACATTTTTTGTCCACCGTAGCGTGCGATTTGAAGAGTGGAGCTCAGGCGGCTGAGGTTTTCTATGCTTTCTCCGCCACAGATCCACTCTGATTGAGGAGGTCGGAAGATTCGCCGGCGGATGGTACTAGGCGAACGTTTGTGCGGGTGGCACCGCAGGAGGCCACGGGTGTGAGCGGCGAAGAGCAGATCTACCGGGTGTGGAGCGGCGGCAATCGACGGGGAAGATGGATCCCTAGGATCTTGGTTGGAATAAGAGGTGAGGGGAACTGGATTTAAATCGATCAGTGCTATGAGGAATTTCAGTAACCTATTTTCAAGCTGTGTATGGCCGTGCAGTGTTGTTGACTGAATTGTTTGCGGCAGTAGATAGCCAATGCACCTTGTCGATTTAAGATTAGTAGACATAGCACTGCAATTATAATATAGCTGGGGAGGCCGTACTAAACTCTAGAACTGAGCAGTGGAGCCATTTTTATAGATTTTGAGAGCACATTAAGTATACTATGTACATAACAAAACTCTGTAGATCCATGACAGTAGTCGACAGGAAGTTAATTAAACATTCATTTAAAATGGTGCAAAATGTGGAATCTGCAGTTGGAAATGGAAATGCTGTAGATGCTATTCAGTTTGTCCTATGTTTTGTCCTGCTGCATATAAGATGAATGAAATGAGTGTAGAAGGTCGATGTAAAAATATAGCATAAATGAGAAACAATGCAAAGTGGTTTCAAATGGATGATTGACGGCACCGAGTTGTATGGTTCTATGTGGTCATGAAAATAGGCCTAGAGCATATGGAGAGTCTGCAAAACTCGAAAACGCTAGATAAAAACTACGTGCAGCTGATTCCATAAGATTTTTGGGAATGCATAGGTCCTGACACGAGTAATCTCGAGTGCAGGGTGAGGATCGGTGCTACTGCCCCCGGAAGGACGCCTTGAGGCATCGGAATTGTCCACCGGGAAGATGAACCTGCAGGCACTTGGTTGGGCTAAGAGGTGCATCCTCATTAATCTCTGTGTGTAGTTTTCAATTTTTCGCTGGCATGGAGCAGGTTTGCATGAATAGGTTTGGGCATCTGGTAATTTTCTTAGGCCGAGTTCTGGTGGGCATGATGGTGTATAATGGATTATCAGATGTAGATCCCCTAGTAAACTTGTGTGGATGAAGCATTAAATTTTTGAGAGAGAATTTAACCATGATCCTCGACACCTGTAGTGAATAGGGCATTGGTATTTTGCAAGACAGTTGGGAATGTTTCGGCATTTAATTATCGACACGGAAAATAGAGAAGTATAATGTTGAACCTGATGCAATTCTCTGTTGATCTTCGGAAATGAGCAAGTGCTACCTGTAATGAAGTTTATTAGTAATTTGATGGCTGAAGATAGACCAGTCTCCTGCAGGTTTTAATATATGTAGCTAGAATTCCGGGTACATGGCCTGTGGAATTATAGTGTGATATAGTTAGCAATGGATTGTCAGATGTAAATCCGTAGTCTAAACTGATATGAATGCAGCGTTTAATTTTTGAGAGAAAAGTTAACCATGATCATGGACACGTGTAGTGAATAGTGTATTCGTATTTTGCAGGCATATCTATCTCCTCTGTGGTAGATGGCGAATCCAGGGTGTTCTAGTCTCTAATTTGTTGGCTCATCTCTTTTTTTGTGGCCATGGTTGTGTGCAGGTTTCTGTTTGTTGAGGAGGTGGATGAGTGCGCGGCTCCAATGGATCCGGTTGTCATGGTTTCGCTCCCGGGCACCGTCCAGGCGACAGCAACATGCAAGGGGGCTGGTAGTTCGCCAGCGCTGGCCATGAGTGTGGACACACAGATCTGCGAGGAGGGAAGGGGCGTGAAGGATAGACGTGAGTCGTCGCTGCAGGTATCGGAAATGTCCATGGGTAAGATGACCCCGCTGCTACCTGGATGGGCTAAGATGTCAGTCAGCTCGAATCCCTTTTGCGGTTTTTCATTTACTGCACTTTGAAAATTGATATAGTTGCGAAGTTTACAATTGCAAGCAGAGTGTGATAGTGGATTAGATGGGGGTCGCATCAAAATGATGTAGGATTAGAAAAATTGGTAGGCCTCTCAATGGTTATAATGTGCATTATGGGCATGAATCAACTGGTACAGTCAGCCCATTTTGGGTGTGGTTTTCATGGGGTTCCAGGTACAAGACATTGAAAATAGAAACATTCTATTGTTGGTGCTTGTGAGCGGCGGAAAATGCATATGAAAGCTCATTATTGCGGGACGGTTTTAGTTCTTTTCGTGTTTCCTGAGATGGGCTAGGTGTAATTGCTGTTCGATGTGGCTGTTTGGTTCGGAAAATGTGGTCAGTTGTTAGATTTAAATTTTAACAGCTGCATTTATGAGGCTGTTGGGTTGGGAAATGTCTGCATCTCTTGGATTTAATCCCTGTTTCACGGGGATGTTGGGTTTGGAAGTGTGGCACAATTCCTAAGGCATGGGCACTGCAATTGCAGGGTGAGGATAGGCACGGCCGCTCGTTGCAGGAAACCATGCTCGTCGTGTGTGACTGCATTTGAGAAAATTGTAAGGGGGTATGCAGAGAACCCTTCTGAGAACGTCATTGTGCCGATTCTGGGCGCAAGCTTTGATTCGCTAGGAGAAGCTTATGATTTCTGCAACCTTTATTCCTGGGAGAGAGGATTTGGAATAAGGTACAAGAAGAGTAGAGTGAATGTCGAGAGGATGAAAGGCATGCAGGAGATCGTGTGCGGGTGCTCGGTATGTGCCGTCGGCAGCCAGCATAAATTCTTTTCTATTCCTTTTTCTTGTGGGGAATTTATGCACACGCTGTGAAATTTTCTTGCAGGGGAAGGCTGGCGTGGAGAACACTAGGTCCTGCCGGTGTGAGTGTCATGCGCTGATCAGATTACTCAGATCAGAGGACAATGAGTGGTACATCGTTCAGCACAGGAGAAGCACATCCACTCTCTCTAGCCAAATTTTGGCAGAAGATTCATTGGCCATCCCACAAACACATTGATGTGTACAGTCGTGAGTTGTGACTTGATCAAGCAGGTGAGGCAGAACAATGTCAACCTTGCAAAAAATGTACAACATTGTTGGGAGTTTTTTCGGGTCAATGAAGAATGTGCCGTTTACGAAGAGGTCTTTGAAAAATCTATGTGGAAAGATTAGCTAGGAGCAGGCGAATGACGATGTGAGGAAGACAATGGAAGTGTTTGCTGAATTGGGGGCAAAGGATCCACACTTTACATATCATGTGCAGGCAGACAAAGAGGGTCGGATAAAGAACTTGATGTGAGCGAATGGCAGCAGCAGGCTGAAGTACAGTTTCTTTGGTGATATAGTGATGTTTGATACAATGTACCGGACTAACCTTTACGACATGCCCTTAAGACTTTTTGTTGGGGTTAACAACAATTTTCAGAGTATTATACTGGCTGGTGTACTGGTATGCGACGAGACTGAGGAAAGTTTTGAGTGTGTCTTTTCAGATTTTCTACAGATGATGAGAGGCGTGGCGCCGAAGACAATACTCATTGGTAATATGGCTTGTTTGATGATGTAAGATGATAACCTTATGATTCTTTGAGGATGAACTGATTAACTTGCTTATGTCATGATTGCAGACAAGAATCGGACGATGAATTGCATAAAAGAACAACATGTTTGGACATGGGTGATGTCCAGGGAGCAACCTCGGAAGTCTGCGAGGTGTAAGAATTGTGGGGTTGAGGGCCATAGGAGAAACACCTGCACTAAGGCAATGGAGATGAGGTTAGCAAATGTGGGATGCTGGAGTGTAGTGCTAGGCCCGACAGGCTGTTTTTTGTTAGTTGTAAACCTGTTATGTTGTCTTGTGGATTATTTTAGATTTTGTGTTGCACTCGTTGGCAGGCTGAACTGCAGTTAAAAAATCTAGCATTATTTCAGTAATTAAATGCCCATGGTGCGAATGATGGCTGTTGTCGTAGTTAGCTGCTTGATCTTACTGATTCTTGCAATTTGTATGTTGAATCCTTGGGGTGATCTTGCTTATTTTTGCAGTATGGTTTGTTCTGTTGAATAATTTGGTCATTCAGATCTGGGGTGACGGCGCTGTGAAAGAATCTTGCTTTTTTTAAGGGTAATAATGAAAACATCTTGCTGTGTGGAGGGGGTGGAGAAAAATAAAGGGGCAGACGGCGCCCATCATTACGTCTGAGCTGTGGCCCAGAACGGTGTCCCGCGTCTGAGCCTTCCCGTGTTAGACGGCAACCGTCCCATTGATTGCGATAGTTGGTGGGCCATGGCCCGAAATTTGTGCACATATACTAACTGGAATACCCTGATACATACGGTGGACTGGTGTGGATCTAGATGCCAACGGGCGATTCAGATAACGGGCGCATCTGTGATCGAGCTCAGAATAGCACTTCCGCACAAAGGTCCAGATTGAGACGAGACAGTCTTTCTTGATTGCTGTTATATGTTGACGTCTTGCTATCTTATCCCATCAATGAAAATGTTGAACATGATTCCACTTCATGTAAGTGTGTGATACAACCATCTAGACTGAACTAGGAGCCACATTGATCTATTAATCTTCTATATCTAAATAGCTAATCCCCACTAACTATTTCTCTCAACATGCAAGCATGCCATATCATCGCACTACATTCATGAGAAAAGGTCTACCCTCACTACCACATGTCTCTCAACATGCAAGCATACCACTTCATCACGACATGCATGAAAAAAAGACCCATCTCAACATACATGAGACTTTTACAGTTAATATATATAGTTAATAAACATTTTACAACTATATAGTAATCAAACATAATAGATTATATGTATTTTAGTTTTATTTTTTGTATTATTACTTTAAATATTTATGTTTCATACAACAAATCACATTGAAATATGTTGTAAAATATTTCCGCAACAACGTGCGGGGCATCATCTAGTATTAATAACATAGCAAGACTCATTGCCCACACACACACACACAAGACTCATTGCCCTGTCCAAACATACAAGGACTAATGAGAGACAAATATCAAGAAAAATAAATTGAGATCTAATTTTTTTTGGGTTTACACCGAGCTCGCAAAATCTGATACGTAGTTATACAGGTAAGTGCTTTGTCCTTTTCCGTGGAATAATCTTGGTACCATCTCGCTACTTGCTTCATCCGTAAGATGAGGAAATCAATTTTTGTATGTTATGTATCATAAAAATAGAGCAGCGTCACTGTTGTGATATTTTGATCACAATTTATAGAACACTCTTAAAAAAAATGGGTCTTCTGTAGTGCACCAAAATCACGATAGAGAAGAGGTGTGAAGTAGGACCCTCTCATGTATAGCTATTCGGCTAGGGCAAAGCAATTAACACATCCGTCCAAAAACAGAGAGATCATCAAGGTAAAACAGCAATTACATAAGGGAATCACGAGGAATCAGACTACTGATATCCTGCTTCCCATCAGACTAGCAGTGAGCCGTACGATTGGTTTGATTTGATATGTCTGATTCGCCCACTACAACAAATCTGGGAGGTGTACGAATGCCTCCATAAATCACGGGCGCTAGTTACATGGGATTAACTGTTCCCAAAACCTAAAAAGTGGTCGCGTGCTCCCTTGTCTTACAGAGCACACGCGCTCCCGCGCCGTCCGATCCCCATCTCGCGGCCGCGCGCGTTTCAGGTGGAAACCGACGCTTATCGATGCGTGTGCCAGGTGTCCCCTAGTCGTGACGTCGTGGTCGAGACCCGTTGGGTGCTCAGAGTGGTCGCGTCTCGTCTCCCCACTTCCATTCCTCCCATTTCGAAACTGCTGCCGAGCGCAGCGGAGCGGATCCCCTTTCCTTCCCCTTCCAATCCCCCAGATCCAGAGCAGCCGGCGGCGTGGCCGCGATTCAGCGGCCGTCTTCCTCCGGAGTGCGGGAGGGATAGCGTGCGCGGCGTGAAGGAAGGCGGTGCAGCGCCGGAGACGCGATTCGGCGGCCGTCTTCCTCCGGAGTGCGGGAGGGACGACGCGCGCGCCTTCGCCGTGTTGTTCGTGCTGCAGAATCACCTTGCTGTGTGGTAGCAGCAGGCCGCGGCGGAAGGAGCAGCAGTACCGGAGACGCGGCAGAGGAGGAACGGCACGCGCGGCCGCTGTTCGATTGGCACAGAGGGGCAAAATCGCGGCCAACAAATCCTTGGTAAGCCCATCGATCTCTTTCGCTCCTCCGCGTTTAGGTTGTCCAAATCGACGCGCTCCACCACGGCCGAGGAGAAACGGCACGCGTGCAGCCGCCGTGCGGTTGTTGCAGAGGTGCCGAATCGTGGCGGGTGATGCGCTCCTCCACGTATGACGAAATCGACTAGCAGATGGCAGAATGGATGACACACTCATTAATTTTGGGACGGATGACGACATGGGGCATTTGGTGTTCTTAGGTTACTGGTGAACTAGGATTCAAAGGCAAGCCTTGGTGCTTTAGATTTTGAGGTGTGTGTTGGGGTTAGGATGCTCATGAAGGCTGTAGATTAGGCAATGTTTTTTGGTGCTGTAGATGCTGAGGTAGGTTGCTCCTGATTGGTGATTGACTTGCCTGACATGGTTATGTGTTGCCTACGCATGTGTTTTTGACAATGTTTTTGATTTAGTGTAGGAGAGTAATATTTCCTCCATGTCGATGTTGCCCCTGTTTCGTGAGTGATTTGCCTGATATGGTTCATGTGTTGCCCATGCATGTCTTTTTAGCCAGTGGTTTTGAGGACAGTAATGCTTCTTCCATGTCGATGTTGCCCCTGTTTTGTGAGTCATTTCCCTGATATGGTTCATGTGTTGCCTATGCATGTGTTTAGCCAGTGGTTTTGAGGAAAGTAATGTTTCTTCCGTGTCGATGTTGCCCCTGTTTTGTGAGTGATTTGCCTGATATGGTTCATGTGTTGCCTATGCATGTTTTTAGCCAGTGTTCTTTGATTTACTACAAGACAGTAATGATTTAGCAACGGGAAACGTACATGTGATGTTTTGTGTGTGCATGAGGTAGGAAGTAATCCAGTAGAGGGAGGGTAATAGGGCTAATTGTAGGACAATTTTAAGCACTTCATGAGAGGTCATTCAGCGATTTGTTTAGGTGCCTTGATTTGTTTCAGATTTTATAGGACATGTAGAGGGAGGGTACTGGGGCCAATTGTAGGACAGTTGTAACATAGTGAAAATCAGATAGTTTACAACCCTTTTCATTGTCCACTTTTTGTAAATTGCTGTTTGCTTAGTTTAGTAAGAATTTAGTCAAACGAATTTGTTGGATGATATAGAGTTCTTTTAGAATCATTTTTTCTGTTTTTTATGACGAATCTCACTGTTTGTCCTTTGAATATGCAACAGAAAATAGATGGCTGGGACAAGTCATAAGTCAAAACAGGATGGACTTGCTGGATCAAGTCATGATGACCTTGCATCTCATGGGAATGAAGAGCATCAAACACAGGTGTGCACATGCTCAGGAAGTTTTATGTTCTTCCTGTACATAACAGAGTTTGTTTTCCATTTTTTTATTGATTTATGTGGTTTCCATCTTCCATCCACGGAGCAGTGCACCAATAACTGGGTACAAGCGTCAGAGAACTAAAGCCATTATTGCACGGGGGAAGCGTCCTGATGATATAATTAGTAACGAGAATAGTAACGAGAGCCAAGGTGTAGATTCTAGGAATACAAATGTCGAAGGTGCAGACGTCGACCAACCTCCAAAACCAAAACACCAGAAGACGGGAGGAACTGAGGTATTTGCATAGTTGCCTCAGTTTCACTAAGCAGTTGCCCAGCAATGCTGCCTAAGTTGCCTATGTTGTGATGAACATTTTTTCCGTTGCTAATTCCTTTTTTCTGTTTTTTCCTCATGTGCAATAGGGTCGTAGGAACAGGGCATCCCCTGCAAGGCTCTTCAAGTTGAACAAGGACTTGGTTCCTGACCAAAAGGGTGTCATCATTGGAAAAGAATTTGGTGGCATTCCGGACCTTGCAGCGAGTAGCATGTCCGGAGATCTTAGCCAGTGGATAATGAAGCATTATGACCATGAGATTTCACGGATAGTCATTCCAGAAAGGGGGAAGATTCCTGTAGATGCCACAAGTGTCCATAGGATATGGGGTTTTCCAAATAGGGGTAGGAAGGTGTGCTTTGAGAATCGGCCTGAAATCACAAAGGCAATTTACAGTATTTACAACATTACATCCAAGAACTCCCCAACTCTCACAGAATGGTGCAAGATGATCATAGACATGGGAGGATCTTATGATGGTGACTTTGTTCGCGCTTGGCTAGCTCTTGTTTTTTCGTGCTTCCTTGCGCCTTCAACTAGTTTAAGTATTTCCCCAAAAAGCTTCCCGGCGGTCATGGATGTCAATGGAATAACGGAAACCAACATATGCCAGTTTGTTGTTGATCAACTAAAGCTTGCATTCACTTCGGGGCGTGGCAACAAGAAGGCCGTTTGTTGTTGTGTTTTCCACCTTGTTGTAAGTGCTTCAAGTTTTTTTAAGCATCCATTGTTTACCTTTCTTTTCTTTTTTTTGCAATCATTAGCTAACTTAAACTTTGTGTTCTTTTTCCTTGTCTTTACGCAGCTGTTGTACCAAGACTCTCTGGATGCTAATGAGCCAATCCCGAACTTGATACCAAGGGTTTCAGTTTGGAATTCAGATTTAATTTCCAAAGTTATCAAGAAGGACAGGAAGGCTCCAGAAGAATATGGCAAATTGCGGGTAACTCAATTTTTCTGTTTTAGGATATATATTATTGTCATATTGTTTTTAGGCAACACTACCAATTTAGAGTAGGCAATTCACTTTGAAAGACCAAGCAAGGTAATGTAACTTTTTGGGCAAGTGCTTCACATATATTTCAAGTAGGTCCAAGTAGTTATCAGTCTTCTTCGAACCTTTTTCGTTTGCCATGCACACAGTTGGATAATGTTTATAGGAAGGATTGTTGGGTTGTTGTATTTAATGGTAGCTGCTGTAGTACATTTTTAGCTCTTTTTGTGTGTGTGCAATTTACATGTTGTAAAGTAGCAAGTTTATACAACAACACAAGCAACTTATGTTCTGAAAACTAGCAACTTGCATATCAGTTCTTCATTTTTGTTGATTACAGTATCCACTAATAGTAGGCAACAGGGAAGTGGCATAATGGTTGCAGGAATTTTCGGACAATTAGTAGTACTATTTTTCTTCATTTTCTCAGTTCTTTTTTGTATGGAAGTGCCAGAATTGTTGTCACTCATATATTTTTTTATCTTCTTTGGCTATAAACCACCAGCTCAAGACGGAGTTTTCCCGGTGTGCGGATGATAGCTTGTTTGGCAGCATGGACCACATCACCAAATTTGTTGCCACAAGATTGCCCGAGTCATATGACAAAACAGTAAGTTATCTAGCACTTGTTTTTCCCTCTCACTGTTGTTTCCCTTTTTATTGCCATTTGTACATTCAACCATTTTTCAGACTCTTCAACATAATATTTTGTACTTATCCTGTTCTCTACCACCCACTTTTATGTTTTACAAAAGCAAAAGAAGCTTATAGGTTTGGTGCACGAAATGTGTTCCGTAATTTCACATGCAGTGGAGAAGCTTGTGACTGGGATTGGGAAGATAGATAATGATGAATGGGGGCAAAGGAGGCAGGTCCTACTACCACAGAGACAAGCAGGTGGCGGTCTAATAGAAGGGGCAAGCGGGTACCAGCCGGCAGAGATAGCTTACCAAGTGAGGAGGAGTCGTTTAATTCCAACAGCGATGACAACGAGGCAGCCGATAGTGAAAGTGAGGGAGATGGCAGGGATAAAGGTAGTGATGAAAGCGATAGCAATGGCAGTTCAGGCAGCGATGATGGTCATGATGGATCAAGTGGAGTTTAGGGGAAATCAAGTAGCCAGGGAGCACGACAAACAGCGGATCACCACGAGGGGGCAAGTGTTGACATGGGGAGGGAAGACAGAATTGAGGGGAACGAGGACGAGGACAATGAAGATGATGAAGAAGACGAGGATGAAGAAAAAGAAGAGGGTGAAGGGAAGGAAGACGATGATGTTGAAGAAGGCGATGGGAATGATGAACACAAGGAAGATGATGGGCAGGGGAAGCAGGATGGAGATGATGGAGATGACAGTGGAGGTGGCAACGGTGGTTCAGGCAGCAATGGTGGCTCTGGTCGGGATGAGGATCCCACAGCTGAAAACCCAAGCAGCAATGATGATGAACAATGCATGCTGCAATTTCGAATTGAAAAGAAGAGGGACAAAAAGACAAAAGGATTGGATGAGGCAAATAGGATCTTTATCAGAGACCTTGTGATGACAGAATTAAAACTGCTGTTTCGCCAAAACCACGCTTCCCTGTTTTTGAAGTGAAAGAAATGTTGGATATTGATGACATATCCCTGGCAACCGAAGCGAGGAGGATGTTCGAAGAGTTGTTTGTTTTGACAGAAAGACTGTAAGGGAACCCCCTACAATATAATTGGTGCAACAAACCCAAGTTGCAAGTACCATGGCTTGAACCTAGGTGGGTGGGAAGGCATCAGCCCCTTCCCACCACTAGGCTATGCCTTAGTCTGTTGAGGGGGGGAAGACTTGGATATGGTCTTCACATTCAACCCCAAGGAAATATGCCCAAAGGCGATTCGCCAGAAAATAATGAGAGAAATTGACGCTCTTGAAGCTACAGAACCAAAGAATGCTTGCCAAAACCAACTACCACCACTCCCGCCATCAAAGAAGATGAACAAAACTGTCAGTTTCGTATTAGAGCCATCTATGATGAATGAAACAGCAATGCATCCGCAAGAATATCGTGCCGAAAATCCCGGTTACGGCCAAGGGGGAAAGTCAAGGCAGTCAGCCATGAAAAAATCTGGTCCTTCTCAGCAGTAGCAACTGGCAAATTCTGAAACAAAAGGGGCAATTCATGGGAATGACAAAACACATGTGGTAAAGAGTACACCATCAAGCTCAGCAGTACCCTCGTGCATCAAAGTTGGAGATGAGGCAGTACCTACAGGAGCAGATCCAAAGCAGTCGGGTATTTTTCATTCCCAATGTCAAGAAAGTGGATCACATATTCTGGCAACTTAGTCCAAGCAGGAAGCAAGACCAGCTGTTTTTCAGGCAAGTTTTGCAGAGGGAACACTTGACCCCATAAAAGTAAGGCCAGTTCAAATCAAAATGGGACCCACAGTGCTAGTAAGCATAGGAAACCACAGCGGAACACAACCACTAGGTGACTTAAATGGTCAAGTGCATTTCCCGTCTCAAGGAAATGTGATGTAGTCAGCCAATGGTATCCAGAGGGCCAAGGTGCAAGACTTCAAGGCATCACCTGAGACTGCAGCATTAAATTATGCAGGACACAAAAAGGAGAAAGAGAACATCCCTCTGGAACAAAAGTTGCTAAGAGCCCTAGGGAAATTGTCTGTCTGCTCAACTTTACTTGCCCAACCAGAGGCCACAAGTGTTCTAGAAATAATAGAAGCAACTTGCCACCGGAACACTTCCCATTTCTCTGATGTGGAGGAGCGGTACCATAAATTCATGCGTGTTAGTGGGAAGACAACCAATGCACTAGAAATCAATGTTCTAGATGTGAGTGAGCTGTTTGCAAGGTGTGTTGATCCAAATAGCAAGAATCCCCAATCCAACTCCACAAATCCCACCTCAGCGAATAAAGATAAATAACATTTTGAGCAAAGGGGCACTGAAAGATCAAATGATTTTTACAGAGAGTACTGCCCAGCACCAAGTTTCGATCTAGGCATAGATGATTTGCCCACAGGATCTGCAGACAACGGAGCACATCAACATGTTGGGTCAAGCACATTTGCAGAGCATGAGTTCAAGGAACTTCCAGTACATACCCAGCCAATCATCGAAATAATCGATGACGATTATCTGTTGGACCTTGAAGGCATAGATGAACCGTGTGCGCAAGTAGAAGGAAATGCGTACCAAACACCTGAAAAAAGTTCCAACCAAGGAGAAGCGAGATCAGGCAGCAAGGTTTACAACAGTAGTAGCTCAGGAGAGATGCATCCACATCAATTCTAGAGAAGGATTATCAAGCCACCTCGTTGCAAGAGGTCACCATTCATTGACTATAATGAGAAGAAAGTCTACATGTCCAAACCTGAAGAAAATTCATTGTATGCATCGGTTATTCTGCATGAGAGAATTAATGAAGAAGAATCACCAGATCTAGATACCATGTATGACAATATATCATTGCATTTATTTTGTCAGCCTATGCACAATGCACTTTTTCCCAGGCAAGGTCTATCATGTTATCCAGGCAATTCAAACTATTTTTACAAGCAATGCATTTATAGAATCAGGCAACTTGGCTTAGTGTGAAATGCTTATTTTGAAATAGTTTCTCCTTCATATGACCATGCCCCCCATTTGTTTCCCTGAGTTGAATGGTGGTAGGCAAATTATGGAAGGATTTGTGAGCTGAATGTCTTTTTTTCATGGAGCCCAAGGGTAATTGAATATGGCAAATACTTTGTCATAGTCAGGGAGCTTGTAAACTCAATGAAGAATGAAGGTTTTGTCTTGAGCCATGTAATGGAAGTTGGTATAGAGTCTATAATGATGAACTTGCCACCAGACTCAAAGAAGCTCGTGATGCCCCTCAGGTTCTCGGTAAGAAAACGCGAAGCCGTTAATAGTGTAGTTTTTCGATTCTTTCTTTTTACTTTTTTCATAACAGGTCATGGTCATGTCTGTATTCTTTTTCCACCAGGTTCAGATGCAAAACATGGAATTGAACGGCAAGGAGCCCATTTCTCGGTCCAAGAAGTCGAATTGCTTGGACCGTAAAGACATGGTAAGTTAATGGTTTCTTTACTTTTTACCAATGCATTTTTTATATATCACTTTTTCTGCTAAAACCTTTGCTCACACAAATGTAAATATTCTTAGGAGGGGCAAGTTGACCACACTCATGAATTGCTTTTTGTGGCAAGTTGCTTACATAATTTCATAACTTGCCTGTGCATTTTTGGCATGTTGCTTACATAAGTACATAACTTGCCTATGCATCTTCTGTTTTTGGCAAATTACTCACATAAGTACGTAAATTGCATGTGCATCTTTCTTCTTCAGTCCATGTCTTAATTAGTGAGAGCACACAGAAAAAGTTGCTTACATCTAGCTTCTAGTATCGTTTTATTTATTTTTTACTAACCCCATTTGTTTTTTCTAACAGATTATGTTCCCAGTTTTAGAGAACATTGACAAGACAAAACCAGTTACAAGCAATCATTACTGGATTTCTAACGTGAACATAAGGGACCGACCTTTTGAGGCCCTTGATTCTTGGAGGACGCTCCAAAACAAGGTTGTAGATGTTTGTGCAAGGAAAATGGTCGCAAGTTTCCGGGCTCTTTGGGAAGAGCATTACACCAGTTCCCGCGTCTCGCTGGATGACTTTGGGCTTACCAACATCGAAGTTCCAAAACAAAAAACAGAGTAAGCATCCACTTTTTTCACATAAAACTATGCTTTGTTCAGTTTTTTACAAGTGACACAGTACTACATAGAGTAAGCTAGCTAACTAGAAAAGTTCTTTTTTCAATTTTTTTAGGTTTGACTGTGGTGTTTTTGCTCTTACGCTAGCAAACGGTTGGGAGGCAAGGGTTGTTCCAAATTTCACAGCTGTGGATATTCCAAGCATCAGGAAACAATTGACTAACACGTGGGTTGACAACGGTAACAACAAGGCTCCATGGAAAACCATACTCAAGTTAGCATAGGTCAGTTTTTTTCTCCCTCACGCGCACTACATCCATGTAAATGCATGTGTTTTTTTCTTGCTTTCGTGAACTTTGGACTGCGGGGGGGGGGGGGGGGGAGTTTCCTGTATAAGAACTTGGACCAGGCAACTCAATTGCATAAACATGCAATTTAAGCTTTAGTGTGAGGCAAGTTAATCAGAAGAACCCATAAAAGATAAATAGTATGATCATTACATAACCAGGGAATTGTTGCATTTTAAGCATTGCAAAATCTTATGTATGTAAGTTTTCGACCATTATGGGGAGGGCAAGGGTGTCTGCGGGCAATTCAAAGCACGCAACAGGCAACTCAAAACTTATAACCAGGCAATTCAAACTCCAGTGTGAGGCAAGTCACCCATAAGAAACCATAAACCAGAAATAATAGTTTAGGATGTTCAAATATACAGACCCACCAATAGTTTAATCTGTCAATGCCATTCAACACATCTTTCAGCCATCTGGTCACGGTGTGACCATTACACCAATCTGGTCAGGCAACTTGCACCATTGTGGTTAACAGAACCACAGTAGCTGCACTTGTTCTTTCTCTTCGGATGCAGCTCAAGTGCTGATTGAATTCTTTTTGACTTTGCCCTCCCTTTTGTAGTTGATTTTGGAGGGTCCCTAAGAATTGTAGGGCCAAGTGTGGTAGTAGGTCTTCCAAACTGTGGTTCAACCATCATAGTACCTTGCGCGGCCACAACAGCTGCATGTAGAGATGCAATACTGAGTGACTGGTGTGCATGTCCACCAGGAGCTTGCACAATAGGAGATGAAATTGCATTGCCACTTTCTTCTTGTGTAGTTGAAGAACCTGGATGCTGTCCATACCTACCATCCACTGTTGCTGATGATGCAGGCGATGGTGCCAGCCCAGGACTAGTCACATAGGTTGTGTTTGCTGCGTAAGAACCCCGCGATGGTTGTATAGCCCCCATAGTTTTGTGGTGCAGGCCACATTGCTGGTCTAGGACCCATAGGAGGTCGTGCAGGCTCTCTTGCTAGTGCCGTATCAATCAAAACCTGTGGCATAGCTCCTCTTAGTGCTTGCACAGGCCTTGTCATTGTTGAGCCCCTAGAAAGGTGCGGTGCTGCTCCACTGTTCAGTGGCACATATCCTGACAGTTGCTGTATAGGCCACCAGCTTTGTGCGGGAGGGCCCCTGGGTAGTGGTACAACCCACCCTAGGCATCGCTCCAGCCCTCAACGCTGTTTGTTGGTGTCCATCTTCACTCATAGACTTACCAGCTAGTGTTGGTGCATTTTTTCTCCGCGGTACAGAAGTAGGTCGCCGCTGCCTAGGTCCAGAAGAGGTTTGTGCAGGTTCGTCACGACGCACTGCAGGGCCACTAGTTGCCTGAGTGTTACTCGGTTGTGGCGCAGAAGTAGATCGCTGCTGCCTAGGTCCAGAAGGGGCTTGTGCAGGCCCTTCAGGACGCACCGCAGGGCCACCAGTTGCTTGAGAGTTACTCGGTGGTGGTGCAGAACCATCAGCTGATGGTGGAGGACCACCAGAGGGCCCAGTTATTGGTGCTGTCGGTTTCTTCTTCTTTGACATGTTGAGATTTTTGATTTCATGATGCGCACCACGCATATGTTTCTTTACAATATCCGTCGCAGCATCTGACGCACTAGCAACCCGGGCAAGACTATCAAAATCCATCATTAAATTTGCATGCCCGAGTTCCTTCTTTGACCGTGGTGGCATCTCATCAGGTTGCTCTTCGACAATAGGGGGTGCGTTGGGAATTGCCATAGGTGTCCATCTTCTAAGTATGTACCGCGTTGAGATTTCATCAACACCAAGTTGGTTGAAAACTTTTAAGATATGGCAGCAAAGCATGCCGTCCCTCTCAATCTTGCAGCAGTCACATATGTAGTCTCCAGCACTAGGTTCCACCGTGACAAAATAGCCCCTAGAACCATATTTGGCAACCCACTCTTGATTTGGGTAAACCTCATACAAGTTTTCACCATGCGGTCGCACATTGTACCTTGTAGTCAATTGAAACTCATCAAGAAACTTCTCGTACAAGTCCCTAGTATACGATCCGTACGCCTGCTTCTCTATTGGGTAAGATGACCACATTTCAGTCTGTAAATGTCCTGTCCTGTAGTCTTTTGAACCCACCCGGACTAGTATGTGTGTTTGGATTTTCTGATATTGCTTCACAAAGTTCAAAATGGACTTGTGTGGGTTCACATATCGGACAACATTGAACCCCTCGCTACGTTGAGTTGACTACAAGAAAGGGAAGAATTGGTGCTTGAAGTAGCAGGGCACCCATGTTTCTCTATACTTGTATAGATTCTCGAAGTGGGAGTCAGTCATAGCCTCATACTTTATCATTAGCTCACACCACCCTGCCTCAAATTCTTTTGGCGTCAAGCTGAAGTCAACACAGTTGTTGAAATCTTTGGACAAGCCAGGGTTTCGCCCCAGCAATGCTCCAAGCTTTTCTTGCGCTTTTTTCATAATATGCCAGTGACAACAGCGGTGCACACTTGTAGGAAAGATCTTTTTAATTGACTGTGCCATTGCGATGTCTTGGTCGGTTATGATGTTGGTGGGTGCTACATTATGCATTGCCTCAAAGAAGGTCTGAAATAGCCAATCAAATCTTGACGCCAACTCTTGCCTAACAAAGCCACAGCCCAACATGAATGACTGCCCATGCCTGTTAATCCCAATGAATGGTGCAAAGGGCATGTTGTACATGTTAGTCATATACGTTGTGTCAAAGGAGATACAATCATGATAAGATTCCACGTACGCCTTCCTTGCTGCACCATCGACCCAGAAAATATTCTCAACCCTGTCTTCCTCATCATATTTTATCTTGTAAAAAAATCTGGATCCTCTCTCTACTAATCTTTAAAGTAAGCAACTATCTCTATCATATCCCCTTCTTTTGTATCATCCTTGTTCAAGAGCGTCTTGAGGTTTGTAATGTGCTTAATGCCATAAGGTACAATGAGTTCTGACCCATAGAAATCTGACATGATGTGCATCATACGACCTGTTGACATGAAGTCACAATGGTGGTCAATCCTTTTTCTACACAAAAACAATGCCAAAAGTAGTTTCTTTTTTGTTTCCAGCAAGGCAACTCAAATGCAAAGCTCAGGCAATTCATGAAGTTATACAAGCAACTACAACAATACGCCTCAGGCAACATATGAGTAAAATACACAAAACAAACCAAGGGGGTGTGGGGTTGTAACTGTGCATTAGTAAGCAATAAAAATTTCAATCATAGGCAAGTTGACCTCATCCGGAAACAAGTACTATCATACATTTTAGCTACAAAGATACTAATCATAGGCAAGTTTAGACTCAACACCAAATTTGTTTTACACATGAAAAAAGTAGGCAAGTAGGAATTTGCATTGAGCAACAAACAGGAAAACATTAGGCAAGTCCAGCATCCAGAAACAAATCAGGCATTATCTCTTTTTTGTATTGTTGTAAGCAATTTAATGTCATTATCAAGCAACTAAGTCACATGTTTGAAGCAAATTAGTCACATGTTTCAAGCAAAAATCAGGTAGTTGTTGATGGGCCAAGAAACTCACAACCAGCAGGCATGTCCATGTTCTTAAAGTTAGAAGGTAGGGGGGAGTGGGGTGTGGTTTAAAACCTGTAGTTAAATTGCAGTTATGAAGATGAGTAAAGAAGGCCCTTTCTTCTGGCGGGATCCCTTGGTGTGATCGCAAATACTTAGTCAAACATGGCTTGTCAACCAACGGAAGGTTGTGCTCGCCAACAAAGTAGATCACCTCCCATCTGCCATCTATTACCTTCACAATCATCTTAGCTTTGCAACTAGTTTGCACAATTTTATCTCTTTTTCGTTTCTTGCTCCTCCTTTTGCCTTTACTATCATCATCAAGAAAGACAATAGCCTCATCTTCATTATCATCTTTTGCTTGCTCAACAATGTCATCTAGCACGGGAATCTTTTATGGCCCTCCGTCATCGACATCAGGATTTCGAAACTTGTTGCAAACAAACTGTTGTTTTATGAACTCCCCGGTTTTCATATCCTTCCTTTAAGTATTCATTTTGATTGAAAAACCCATCTGCAAGGAATATGCATTGTAATGCTCCTTGGCATCTTCCAAAGTGTCGAACATCATGCTCACATAAGGCTCCTTGGGCTGTGACCAAGTTTCATCATCATTTTCAGCACCCAGACCATTACCAACAGTCCCACCAGTATCACCTGCAACACCTGTGCCATCAAGGGTATGAGCATCACTCTCAGCTGCTAGTGCTGCAGGTACTTGTGTACTGCCCGGAGCCCGTCCCCCACGACTTGACTGCCCATCTGTCTCCATTGCTTCTGTAGCAGCAGCATCGACTTTTTGTATGATAGGGGGATTAGGTGATTCCGCCACAAATTCTGTATTTCCAGCAGCATGTTGCGTACAGTAGAAAGGATCACCATTATTTTCATCTGCTTCCTCATTCAGGTCAATCATTGTCAATCTGTTTATTTTTTTCAACATGGAAAAAGTAAAGCAAGTCAGCAGAATGATGCAAGCATGCAGCACAGTAAATACAGGCAAGCCAATAGCACAGCCACCCAAGCACACCACAAACAGGTCAATCATCTTCAACCTGTGCATTTTTTCAACCAGAAAAATTAAATCAAGTTACGTTGTTGACGCAAGCTAGTACCACACTGAACACATGCAAGCAAATAATACCAGATTTACAAGATAGAATTCACAATTGAACATAACCAGGCAATTCAAAGTACACTGTCAGGCAATACAAACCATATAACCAGGAAAATCAAACTATATATGTCAGGCAATATATTTTTCAGGAAATCCACGGTTTTATGTACTAATGAAACATTTTGTACATATAACATAGGCTTGCTTTTGTGTACCATAATATATTTTCTTATTTGTTTTTATTAAATGCAGGCAACATTATTTTGCTGAAGCGAGCCTCCTGCCATATAAGTGTTACTTTCGAAGTGTCTTCAGAATGGAATTCACTTCAAAATCAGAGAGAGTAGAGCATGTTTTGTGTTAGAAAAAACTTAAGTTGGCAGTTATGGCCATGATCGCCCTTTATATTCAGACTATATGTTCAGTATCTATGTTTTCATCTCATAGCAGCACGCTTGTGTGTCTTGGCTATGCTCACCATGTTCAATGTTGGTATACAACTTTTTCTTTGTTTTTTTTTCTTTCTTTTGCAGGATGAAATACTAATAAATTTGCAAACGTATCTTGGCAACTTTCCAACCTTTTTTGGATCATGGTGAAGGATATGCCATAACAAAGGTAAATTGTACTACGCAACAGTCTCTCTTGTTTTTTAGCTGCAATTTTACGTTTATTCTTATCATGTTTTTTCACTGTTGAACCAAAGAATAATGGAAACAAATGAACAAGAGGAATGTTTTTCTAGCTTCATCAGGAGTTGCCTAGACATCATTATGCTTTTGCTTAATCTTATAATGCAAGTTGCTCCAATCAGCCATATATTTTTTGGTCCACATGCACCAGATCTGCTAGGAAAAAGCCTTGTTTTTTTGCCTTTTGTTTTGCATAGTGAGGTCAGTGTTCATCATCTTATAAGTTACAAGGGGTTCATGTTTTGCCATGTCATAAGTTTCCAAAGTTGTGTGCATCCCCTATACTTAGTTGCCTCATGAAAGGAATGTTTTTGCAGGATGTCTAATTTGCCAAGAACATTTTCATAAGCAATTAACCAGAACTAGAACACATTTGTAAATAGATAATGATCATGATAGCACTGTTTTTCATCCTCTTATAAGCACTGTTTTTGCTTAGTCAGATTTTTTTGCTTAAGGCATGATATTTTGTCCCAGCAATACCATCAGCACTTGCTTACAGCTTACAATGTGTTCATGTGCAACATAATTTGCAAATAGAATGTGAAAATTGGCAAGAACTATCACTTTAGGGGCTGAACTTGCCTAAACATCAGACTAAACATGCTTAACATCACATCTTTTACACAATTTTGTTGCATAACTGCAGCCTTGTACAAATCATGGGGAAAGAGGAGGGATCTCGAAGTGATCTAAATCTGACCTTTTCTTGTGCTTTTTTGCCTTTTGCTAGGCAATCTGGAACGAGCTCCCTTGATTTGCCTACAGAAGAAACCCTAATGGAGCCGCCATTGGAGGGTTGTCAAGGTTTTGTGGATCTGGAAGTGGCGAGGGGAAGGGGCGCGTTGTCCTTTTTGGCTTGGGAGAGAAGAAGATGGGGTTGGGGGTTAGGTGAGGAGAAAAGGAGACGCCCAGGGGTGGGGGAGGGACCGGGGGTAGGGGAGGACCAGGTGAGTTTGCCTGCTCGACGGTTGGACGCGGGAATCAGGAGGGGGGGACCAACGCTTTCCTATCCTAGACAAGGGAACAGAAAGTTACTATATTTGGATGGCTACCACGAAACGCTAGGGAGCAGCCGACTGCTCCCTAGACGCGTCCATAATTGTTTCATATAGCAAGAACGTCGCACGATTTGAATTGCTTCCCAAATTGATGGTATCCCAAAATCACGTGAACATCAAATTATACCCCACTCATATTTCTCTTATTTTTGGGAAAATATATTGAACTAAATTTTAGTTCTAATGCGATCAGATTTTGCTTCCAGCGCGAATGAAATTGTGTCTCCATGTAATACATCCCATGTGCGTGATAATATTTCCTTCCATCGGCGGAAACTTATGCTTTTTACTATACTAATTTGTTTCAAGAATAACTAAATTTACGTCGGCATCAGTTTATTTTATTCAAATCAAAGTAAAACTAATTTGCTCAATTTTTGAATTTGCTTCCACTACAACTGAAATGTGTTCTGATCCGATAGAAGTTTGTTGTCACGCACTCTTTCTAATGCTACTAGTCGGCAGAATTATTGTGCTTCATGTGTTCATATACCTTGTTTCGGACAACATACATATTTGCTTCATTCAAGTCATAAAAATTTTATGTGTTTCATCCATTCATATAACTTGTCTTTGACCACCAATACATTTGCTTCCTTTATGTTACAAAATATTACACTGCTTCATAGGCTCAACTCTATGCTTTCTATATCCTATGACACCGCTTGATATGCTCAAGTTTGTGCTTGCTATGTCCTATGCCATTGCTTCCGTCTACTAAGTGGTATGTTTCTCTACATGCTTTACATAAAACAATGGTTCATGAGCACTCGATCTCTTTGCTTCGGCATCATGGAGTTCAAGCTCACCATGTTGTTTTTGTTTCCATTGACCAGAGATTTTGCTT
The DNA here is from genome assembly GCF_056163025.1 of Triticum urartu. Classification (NCBI taxonomy): domain Eukaryota; kingdom Viridiplantae; phylum Streptophyta; class Magnoliopsida; order Poales; family Poaceae; genus Triticum; species Triticum urartu. The sequence continues at coordinate 8,098,329 of NC_141876.1, read as the reverse complement.
CTGCAGCAATGGAGATATATTAGCAGAATAACAATTTTGAAGTAATAAAAAAGCAGAATGGAAGCATATAATTACATACACTAACAAATGGCATGTTAACCAAGTCATCCTAATTTTGTTATGAAAACACTAACGCCCACACGTGTGGCAACATTGCAACTCGTCCACATGCCTGGATCACCGTCCAGTTAAGTTTGCACGAATCTTGACATATCGAGGCAGTTTTCGCGTACCATGTAGGACAAGGCTGGTGTGTGGGCATTGGAGAGGTCGCCCACACGCCCCACAGCACGCGGTTGCCAGCTACGCTACACGAGGTCGCCTACGGGGTTTGGATGCACCGGTGAAGTTTGCACCAACTCTCGAGGTGAGAAAGGGCAATGCATGGTACCGAAGAGGTTAGCAATGATGGAAGGGTGAGAGTGCGTATAATCCATGGACTCAACATTAGTCATAAAGAACTCACATACTTATTGCAAAAATCTATTAGCCATCGAAGCAAAGTACTACACGCATGCTCCTAAGGGGATTGATTGATAGGAAAAGACCATTGCTCGTCCCCGACCGCCACTCATAAGGAGATTCGGTTTTTGCATTGTAGCTACTGTAATATAACTTTTCCATGGGTTAATCCATTGATAGAAATCGGTAGTTTCATCAAAACAAGCAAAGTATGCACAAAAACAGAATCTGTCTTAAACAGGACAGTCTGTAGTAATATGAACATTCACCATACCTCTGGTACTCCAAAAATTCTGAAACAATTAGAAAAAAATAAACAAATGGTATAGAGAGACAGTGCAAAAAGTTTAAGATCGTTTGGCGCTCCAGTAAAAAATATATAATTGCACACTACAGCCAAAGTTTCCGTCTTGCACCGCACAAACCAACAAGCAATCTAAACATCCTAAAGGCAAACCTTGGCACATTATTTTTATAATATAATGGAATTGTACAAGGGTATAATTATTTTTGTTGAAAAGTTTCTGTAATTAAGATTCACAAAGTTTCCGTGAGCATGAACAAAGTTCAAGGAGCTCCCCCACTTCAACAATGCTTGTCTTTCTCACTTTCATTTTCCTTTTTGAAAAGTTTTGGCTTCCCCTCTATAATTTTTTGTTTTTAAACTTTGTAAAATCACTCAACAGAAATAAATGACTCTCTAAAACTTCCGGGTTGTCTCCCTGGCAGCGCTTTCTTTAAAGCCATTAAGCTAGGCATATAGTGCTCAAGTAATGGATCCACCCGGATCCCAAGGTATATCAAAGCCAATTTTAATTAACAATGATTTGTGATTCAGTAGTGAGCACAAAGCAACATATATCATGTAATGACGAAGTCTAACTCTCTTCCTATGCATCGGCATGTCATAAAAGAACAATTCATGCACACATAGTAAATGCCAATGCATAGTATAAACAGTTTCTTGCAATTTTATCATGTCGGAAACATGGAGAGGCGGAGATGTAGTTCCTCTCCCATAATAATTGCAAGTAGGAGCAGCAAGCACATGCATATTATATCTATCAAAATCATCATGTGTATTAGTAGTGAAACACAACCCATCAATATAATCCTTAATAAGGGCAAACTTCTCCGATATAGTGTAGTCGGGAGAATTCAAAAAGATAATAGGACTATCATGCGTGGGTGCAATGGAAACAATTTCATGTTTAACATAAGGAACTATAGCAAGTTCATCTCCATAAGCATAATTCATATTGGCATCTTGGCCACAAGCATAGCAGGCATCATCAAAAAGGGATATTTTAAAAGAATCAACGGTATCATAACAATCATCATAGCAATCATCCTTTGGTAAGCACGACGGGAAATTAAACAATGTATGAGTTGAAGAGTTACTCTCATTAGAAGGTGGGAATGGTTGATCAATCCGCTCTTCCTCCTTTTGTTCTTCGCTCTCCTCCTCATATTTTCCATCCAATGAGCTCATAATGTCATTAAATTATTCTTCCATAGAATCCTACAACATATTAGTCTCTTCTTGGACAACGGAGGAGTCCTCAATATATGGTTTAATATAAGGATTATAAGCATAAATATCATAGCAATATTTAAGTATGGCCAAATTTTCAGATTTGTAGAGAGTAGTATCACACTCTTCAATAAAAGAAGCAATTTCACAAGTACCCCTAAAAGCAACAAATTCTTCAATTTGTTGAACATCATAGTAATTATAAACACCCTTAGTATACGAAGATACGATTCCATTATCACTAAACCCACATTGGTAAGGAAGGTGTTTCTTAGGGTCTTTAGAACAATATGTACAATCATATATTTCACATAAATTTCAAGCATAGCACTGGAAACGATGAATTTGATCCAGTAAAAGTTTCCCTTTTTCAGATAAGCGGTGTCGCACATAACAAGCATGCTCATCTAAAGATTTGCCCTCAACTAAGCTAGTTGGGGTTTCAGCATGAGCACATAGGGATCGAAGATGATCCAAGTAAAAAGCTTCAGGAGTGTGATAGATTTTGAGTGGTTCTTCAACCATTGGTGTAGTAGGTACAACTAATTTTTTTGGTATTTTGCGTTTCCTACCCATAACTAAAGATAGAAAACAAGAGCACAAAATAAAAACTACTTAGTGATAAAGCAAACAAGCAAACACGAGAATATTCACCCCACGCTATAACTCCCCGGCAACAGCGCCAGAAAAATGTCTTGATAACCAACAAGTATAGGGGATCAATTGTAGCCTCTTTCGATAAGTAAGAGTGTCAAACCCAACGAAGAGCTAAAGGTAGAACAAATATTCCCTCAAGTTCTATCGACCACCGATACAACTCTACGCACGCTTAACGTTTGCTTTACCTAGAACAAGTATGAAACTAGAAGTACTTTGTAGGTGTAACGGGATAGGTTTGCAAGAATATAAAGAGCACGTAAATAAAAACTAGGGGCTGCCTTAGGTAATGAAGCAATAAAGTTAGTATAGCGAGTGTGGAAAAGTGGTGGTAGGAGTTGCGAAATTGTCCCTAAGCAATTGACTACGTTACTAGACCGATAGCAAGTTTTATGTGGGAGAGGCCACTGCTAGCATGTCATCCCTGACTTGGAATTCTATGCACTTATGGTTGAAACTATTAGCAAGCATCCACAACTACTAACGTTCATTAAGGTAAAACCCAACCATAGCATTAAGATATATTGGTCCCCCTTCAATCCCGTATGCATCAATTTCTATGCTAGGTTGAAGCTTCTGTCACTCTTGCCCTCCAATACATAGTCCTATCAACATACAACTAACCCTATGGTGTGATCCACGCGCGCACTCATATGATGAGCACCAAAGGACAGCAACATAATCACAAGCAAATTAAACCAATCATAGCAATTCACCAATTACCGATAGGACAACAAAAATCCACTCAGACATCATAGGATGTCAACACATCATTGGATAATAATATGAAGCATAAAGCACCACGTTCAAGTAGAGGGTACAGCGGGTTGCGGGAGAGTGGACCATGGTAGATAGATGGGGAAAGGTGATGAAGATGTTGGTGAAGGTGACGGTGGTGTTCGTGTAGATTGCGATGACGATGATGGCCCCGACGGCGTTCCGGTGCCACCAGGAGAGAGGGGGAGAGAACCCCCTTCTTATTATTCTTCCTTGACCTTCTCCCTAGATGGGAGAAGGGTTTCCCCTCTGGTCCATGGCCTCCATGGCGGCGGAGGGGCGAGAGCCCCTCCGAGATTGGATCTGTCTCTCTCTGTTTCTGCGTTCTCAAATTCTGCCCTTTCACCGTTTCTTAAATTCCTAGAGATCCATCACTCCGATTGGGCCGAGATTTTAACACTGTTTCTATCCGGAAATTGGCTTTCTTGCGGCGAAAGAAGGGCACCAAACGCCTTAAGGGGTGGCCACGAGGGCCCAGGGCGCGCCAGACCCCCTAGGGCGCTCCCCCTGCCTCGTGGCCCCCTCAGGCATCATCTCGCGTTGATTCTTCTTTCCAAAAACCACATATATTCCAAACAAAATCTCCTTCAGTTTTTATCCCGTTTGGACTCGTTTGATATGGATTTTCTGCGAAACAAGAAACATGCAACAAACATGAACTGGCACTGAGCACTGGATCAATATGTTAATCCCCAAAAATTGTATAAAATGTTGCCAAAAGTATATGAAAGTTGTAGAATATTGACATGGAACAATCAAAAATTATAGATACGACGGAGAAATATCAGCATCAGGGTTTCGGACGAAAACTCATATGTTACAAAGGCACTTCATTTTTTAAACTTATTACAACTCCAGACTTTTTATGCGTTCATTATGCACCATTCAAAGCCACGTCGTCAACTTTCAGCCCTTTGTGCCTTCATTTGCTATTTTTCATGTATTTATGGATTTGTTTTGAGCTAAATGTGTTGGGGAACGTAGTAATTTCAAAAAAATTCCTACGCACAAACAGGATTATGGTGATGCATAGCAACGAGAGGGGAGAGTGTTGTCTACGTACCCTCGTAGACTGAAAGCGGAAGCGTTAGCACAACACGGTTGATGTAATCGTACGTCTTCACGATCCGACCGATCCAAGTACCGAACGTACGGCACCTCCGAGTTCAGCACACGTTCAGCTTGATGACGTCCCGCGAACTCCATATCCAGCAGAGCTTCACAGGAGATTTCCGTCAGCACGACGGCGTGGTGACAGTGATGATGTTGCTACCGATGCAGGGCTTCGCCTAAGCACCGCTACGATATGATCAAGATGGAATATGGTGGAGGGGGGCACCGCACACGGCTAAGAGATCAAGAGATCAATTGTTGTGTCTAGAGGTGCCCCTACCCCCGTATATAAAGGACAAGGGGGGAGGAGGCCGCCGACCAGGGGAGGGCGTGCCAGGGAGGAGTCCTACTCCCACCGAGAGTAGGACTCCCTCTTTTCCTAGTTGGAGTAGGAGGGGGAAAGGAAGGGAAGGAGAGAGAGGAAGCAAAGGGGGGAGCCGGCCCCCTCCTTGTCCAATTCGGACTAGAGGGAGGGGGGGCGCGCGACCTGACCTAGCCGCCCCTCCTTTTCTCTAGTAAGGCCCACTTGGCCCATTAAACTCACTCGGGGGTTCCGGTAACACCCCGGTACTCCGGTATATGTCCGAAACTCCCCGAAACCATTCTTGTGTCCGAACATAGTTGTCCAATATATCTATCTTTATGTATCAACCATTTCGAGACTCCTCGTCGTGTACGTGATCACATCCGGGACTCCGAACTACCTTCGGTACATCAAAACACAAAAACTCATAATACAATCGTCATCGAAACTTTAAGCGTGCGGACCCTACAGGTTAGAGAACTACGTAGACATGACCGAGACATGTCTCTGGTCAATAACCAATAGCGGAACCTGGATGCTCATATTGGCTCCTACATATTCTACGAAGATCTTTATCGGTCAAACCGCATAACAACATACATTGTTCCCTTTGTCATCGGTATGTTACTTTCCCGAGATTCGATCGTGGGTATCTCAATACCTAGTTCAATCTCGTTACCGGCAAGTCTCTTTACTCGTTCCGTAATACATCATCCTGCAACTAACTCATTAGTTACAATACTTGCAAGGCTTATAGTGATGTGCATTACTGAGTGGGCCCAGAGATACCTCTCCGACAATCGGAGTGAAAAATCCTAATCTTGAAATACGCTAACCCAACAAGTACCTTTGGAGACACTTGTAGAGCACCTTTATAATCACCCAGTTACGTTGTGACATTTGGTAGCACACAAAGTGTTCCTCCGGTAAACGGAAGTTGCATAATCTCATAGTCACAGGAACATGTATAAGTCATGAGGAAAGCAATAGCAACATAATAAACGATCAAGTGCTAAGCTAACGGAATGAGTCAAGTCAATTACATCATTCTCCTAATGATGTGATCCCGTTAATCAAATGACCACCCATGTCTATGGCTAGGAAACATAAACATCTTTGATTAACGAGCTAGTCAAGTAGAGGCATACTAGTGACACTTTGTTTGTCTATGTATTCACACATGTATCATGTTTCTAGTTAATACAATTCTAGCATGAATAATAAACATTTATCATGATATAAGGAAATAAATAATAACTTTATTATTGCCTCTAGGGCATATTTCCTTTAGTCTCCCACTTGCACTAGAGTCAATAATCTAGATTACACAGTAATGATTCTAACACCCATGGAGTCTTGGTGTTGATCATGTTTTGCTCGTGAGAGAGGCTTAGTCAATGGGTCTGCAACATTCAGATCCGTATGTATCTTGCAAATCTCTATGTATCCCACCTGGACTTCATCCCGGATGGATTTGAAACGTCTCTTGATGTGCTTAGTTCTCTTGTGAAATATGGATTCCTTTGCCAAGGTAATTGCACCAGTATTGTCACAAAAGATTTTCATTGGACCCGATGCACTAGGTATGACACCTAGATCGGATATGAACTCCTTCATCCAGACTCCTTCATTTGCTTCTTCTGAAGCAGCAATGTACTCCACTTCACACGTTGATCCCGCCACGATGCTTTGTTTAGAACTGCTCCAACTGACAGCTCCACCGTTTAATATAAACACGTATCCGGTTTGCGATTTAGAATCGTCCGGATTAGTGTCAAAGCTTGCATCAGCGTAACCATTTACTATGAGCTCTTTGTCACCTCCATAAATGAGAAACAAATCCTTAGTCCTTTTCAGGTATTTCAGGATGTTCTTGACCGCTGTCTAGTGATCCACTCCTGGATTACTTTGGTACCTCCCTGCTAAACTAATAGCAAGGCACACATCAGGTACACAGCATTGCATACATGATAGAGCCTATAGCTGAAGCATAGGGAACATCTTTCATTTTCTCTCTATCTTCTCCAATGGTCGGGCATTGAGTCTTACTCAATTTCACACCTTGTAACACAGGCAAGAACCCTTTCTTTGCTTGATCCATTTTGAACTTCTTCAAAACTTTGTCAAGGTATGTGCTTTGTGAAAGTCCAATTAAGTGTCTTGACCTATCTCTATAGATCTTGATGCCCAATATGTAAGCAGCTTCACTGAGGTCCTTCATTGAAAAACTCTTATTCAAGTATCCTTCTATACTATCCAGAAATTCTATATTATTTCCAATCAACAATATGTCATCCACATATAAGATTAGAAATACTACAAAGCTCCCACTCACTTTCTTGTAAATACATGCTTCTCCAAAAGTCTGTATAAAACCATATGCTTTGATCACACTATCAAAGCGTTTATTCCAACTCCGAGAGGCTTGCACCAGTCCATAAATGGATCGCTGGAGCTTGCACAGTTTGTTAGCACCCTTTGGATCGATAAAACCTTCAGGTTGCATCATATACAACTCTTCTTCCAGAAATCCATTCAGGAATGCAGTCTTTACATCCATTTGCCAAATTTCATAATCATAAAATGCAGCAATTGCTAACATGATTCAGACGGATTTAAGCATCGCTACGAGTGAGAAGGTCTCATTGTAGTCAACTACTTGAACTTATCAAAAACCTTTTGCAACAAGTCGAGCTTTGTAGACAGTAACATTACCGTCAGCGTATGTCTTCTTCTTGAAGATCCATTTATCCTCGATGGCTTGCCGATCATCGGGCAAGTCAACCAAAGTCCACTATTTGTTCTCATACATGGATCCCATCTCAGATTTCATGGCCTCAAGCCATTTAGCGGAATCTGGGCTCATCATCGCTTCCTCACAGTTCGTAGGTTCGTCATGGTCTAGTAACATGACCTCCAGAACAGGATTACCATACCACTCTAGTGCGGATCTCACTCTGGTTGACCTACAAGGTTCGGTAGTAACTTGATCTGAAGTCTCATGATCATCATCATTAGCTTCCTCACTAATCGGTGTAGATATCACAGGGACCGGTTTCTGTGATGAACTACTTTCCAATGAGGGAGTAGGTACAGCTACCTCATCAAGTTCTACTTTCCTTCCACTCATTTCTTTCATGAGAAACTCCTTCTCTAGAAAGGATCAAAATTTAGCAACAAAAGTCTTGCCTTCAGATCTGTGATAGAAGGTGTACCCAATAGTTTCCTTTGGGTATCCTATGAAGAAACATTTCTCTGATTTGGCTTCGAGCTTATCAGGTTGAAGCTTTTTCACATAAGCATCGCAGCCCCAAACTTTAAGAAGTGACAACTTTGGTTTCTTGCCAAACCACAATTCATAAGGCGTCATCTCAACAGATTTCGATGGTGCCCTATTTAACGTGAATGCAGTCGTCTCTAAAGCATAACCCCAAAATGATAGTGGTAAATCAGTAAGAGACATCATAGATCGCACCATATCTAGTAAAGTACGATTACGACGTTCGGACACACCATTACGCTGTGATGTTCCGGGTGGCGTGAGTTGCGAAACCATTCTGCATTGTTTCAAATGTAGACCAAACTCATAACTCAAATATTCTCCTCCACGATCAGATCGTAAAAACTTTATTTTCTTGATACGATGATTTTCCACTTCACTCTGAAATTCTTTGAACTTTTCAAATGTTTCAGACTTATGTTTCATTAAGTAGATATACCCATATCTTCTTAAATCATCTGTGAAGGTGAGAAAATAATGATGCCCGCCGCGAGCTTCAATATACATCAGACCACATACATCAGTATGGATAATCTCCAACAAATTTGTTGCTCGCTCCATTGTTCCGGAGAATGGCGTTTTAGTCATCTTGCCCATGAGGCATGGTTCGCAAGTACCAAGTGATTCATAATCAAGTGATTCCAAAAGTCCATCAATATGGAGTTTCTTCATGCGCTTTATACCAATACGACCTAAACGGTAGTGCCACAAATAGGTTGCACTATCATTATCAACTCTGCATCTTTTGGCTTCAGTATTATGAATATGTGTATCATACTATCGGATTTAATATAAATAGACCACTCTTCATGGGTGCATGACCATAAGATATATTACTCATATAAATAGAACAACCATTATTCTCTGATTTAAATGAATAACCATCTCGCATCAAACAAGATCCAGATATAATGTTCATGCTCAATGCTGGTAGCAAATAACAATTATTTAGGTCTAAAACTAATCATGAAGGTAGATGTAGAGGTAGCGTGCCGACCGCGATCACATCGACTTTGGAACCATTTCCCACGCGCATCATCACCTCATCCTTAGACAATCTTCGCTTAATCCGTAGCCCCTATTTCGAGTTGCAAATATTAGCAACAGAACCAGTATCAAATACCTAGGTGCTACTGCGAGCATTAGTAAGGTACACATGTATATCACATATACCTTTGTTCACCTTGCCATCCTTCTTATCCGCCAAATACTTGGGGAAGTTCCGCTTCCAGTGACCAGTCTGTTTGCAGTAGAAGCACTCAGTCTCAGACTTAGGTCCAGACTTGGGTTTCTTATCTTGAGCAGCAACTTGTTTGTTGTTCTTCTTGAAGTTCCCCTTCTTCTTCCCTTTACCCTTTTTCTTGAAACTAGTTGTCTTGTTGACCATCAACACTTGATGCTCCTTCTTGATTTCTACCTCTACAGCCTTTAGCATTGCGAAGAGCTCGGGAATTGTCTTATCCATACCTTGCATATTATAGTTCATCACGAAGCTCTTATAGCTTGGTGGCAGTGATTGAAGAATTCTGTCAATGACACTATCATCCGGAAGATTAACTCCTAGTTGAATCAAGTGATTGTTATACCCAGACCTTCTGAGTATATGTTCACTTACAGAACTATTCTCATCCATTTTGCAGCTGTAAAACTTATTGGAGACTTCATATCTCTCTATCTGGGCATTTGCTTGAAATATTAGCTTCAACTCCTGGAACATCTCATATGCTCCATGACGTTCAAAACGTCATTGAAGTCCCGGTTCTAAGCGATAAAGCATGGCACACTGAACTATCGAGTAGTCAACAACTTTGCTCTGCCAGACGTTCATAACATCTGGTGTTGCTCCTGCAGCAGGTTTGGCACCTAGCGGTGCTTCCAGGACGTAATTCTTCTGTGCAGCAATGAGGATAATCCTCAAGTTACGGACCAGTCCGTGTAATTCCTACCATCATCTTTCAATCTTTGCTTTCTCAAGGAACGCATTAAAATTCAACGGAACAACAGCATGGGCCATCTATCTACAACAACATAGACATGCAAAATACTATCAGGTACTAAGTTCATGATAAATTAAAGTTCAGTTAATCAAATTATTTAAAGAACTCGCACTTAGATAGACATCCCTCCAATCTTCTAAGTGATCACGTGATCCATATCAACTAAACCATGTCCGATCATCACGTGAGATGGAGTAGTTTCAATGGTGAACATCACTATGTTGATCATAGCTATTATATGATTCACGCTCGACCTTTCGGACTCAGTGTTCCGATGCCATATCTGCATATGCTAGGCTCGTCAAGTTTAACCTAAGTATTCCGCGTGTGCAACTGTTTTGCACCCGCTGTATTTGAACGTAGAGCTTATCACACCCGATCGTCACGTGGTGTCTTAGCACAAAGAACTTTCACAACGGTGCATACTCAGGGAGAACACTTATACCTTGAAATTCAGTGAGAGGTCATCTTATAATGCTACCGTCGATCTAAGAAAAATAAGAAGCATAAAATATAAACATCACATGCAATCAATATAAGTGATATGATATGGCCATCATCATCATCTTGTGCTTGTGATCTCCACCTCCGAAGCACTGTCATGATCACCATCGTCACCGGCGTGACACCTTGATCTCCATCATAGCATCATTGTCGTCTCCCCAACTATTGCTTCTATGACTATCGCTACCGCTTAGTGATAAAGCAAAGCAATTCCAGGGCGATTGTATTGCATACAATAAAGCGACAACCATATGGCTCCTGCCAGTTGCCGATAACTCGGTTACAAAACATGATCATCTCATACAATAAAATTTAGCATCATGCCTTGACCATATCACATCACAACATGCCCTGCAAAAACAAGTTAGACGTCCTCTACTTTGTTGTTGCAAGTTTTACGTGGCTGCTACGGGCTGAGCAAGAACCGTTCTTACCTACGCATCAAAACCACAATGATAGTTCATCAAGTTAGTGATGTTTTAACCTTCTCAAGGACCGGGAGTAGCCACACTCGGTTCAACTAAAGTTGGAGAAACTGACACCCGCCAGCCACCTGTGTGCAAAGCACGTCGGTAGAACCAGTCTCGCGTAAGCGTACGCGTAATGTCAGTCCGGGCTGCTTTATCCAACAATACCGCCGAACCAAAGTATGGCATGCTGGTAAGCAGTATGACTTGTATCGCCCACAACTCAATTGTGTTCTACTCGTGCATATAACATCCACGCATAAAACCAGGATCCGATGCCACTGTTGGGGAACGTAGTAATTTCAAAAAAAAATTCTTACGCACAAACAAGATCATGGTGATGCATAGCAACGAGAGGGGAGAGTGTTGTCTACGTACGTACCCTCGTAGATCGAAAGCAGAAGCAGTAGCACAACGCAGTTGTTGTAGTCATACGTCTTCACGATCCGACCGATCCAAGTACCGAATGTACGGCACCTCCGAGTTCAGCACACGTTCACCTCGATGACATCCCGCGAACTCTGAACCAGTAGAGCTTCACGGGAGATTTCCGTCAGCACGACGGTGTGGTGACGGTGATGATGTTTCTACCGACGCAGGGCTTCGCCTAAGCACCGCTACGATATGATCGAGGTGGAATATGGTGGAGGGGGGCACCGCACACGACTAAGAGATCAAGAGATCAATTGTTGTGTCTAGAGGTGCCCCCTGCCCCCGTATATAAAGGACTAGGGGCGGAGGCGGCCGGCCAGGGGAGGGCGCGCCAAGGAGGAGTCCTACTCCCATCGGGAGAAGGACTCCCTCTTTTCCTAGTTGGAGTAGGAGGGGGAAAGGAAGGGAAGGAGAGAGAGGAAGGAAAGGGGGGCGCCACCCCCCTCCTTGTCCAATTCGGATTAGAGGGGGAGGGGGCGTGCGGCCTGCCCTAGCCGCCCCTCCTTTTCTCCACTAAGGCCCATCTTGGCCCATTAAACTCCCCGGGGGGTTCCGGTAACCCCCCGGTACTCCGGTATATGTCTGAAACTCCCCGAAACCATTCCGGTGTCCGAACATAGTCATCCAATATATCGATCTTTATGTCTCAACCATTTCGAGACTCCTCGTCATGTCCGTGATCACATCTGGGACTCCGAACTACCTTCGGTACATCAAAACACAAAAACTCATAATACAATCGTCACCGAAACTTTAAGCGTGCGGACCCTATGGGTTCGAGAACTATGTAGACATGACCGAGACATGTCTCCGGTCAATAACCAATAGCGAAACCTGGATGCTCATATTGGCTCCTACATATTCTACGAAGATCTTTATCGGTCAAACCGCATAACAACATACGTTGTTCCCTTTGTCATTGGTATGTTACTTGCCCGAGATTCGATCGTGGGTATCTCAATGCCTAGTTCAATCTCGTTACCGGCAAGTCTCTTTACTCGTTCCGTAATACATCATCCCGCAACGAACTCATTAGTTACAATGCTTGCAAGGCTTATAGTGATGTGCATTATCGAGTGGGCCCAGAGATACCTCTCCGACAATCGGAGTGACAAATCCTAATCTTGAAATACGCCAACCCAACAAGTACCTTCGGAGACACTTGTAGAGCACCTTTATAATCACCCAGTTACGTTGTGACGTTTGGTAGCACACACAGTGTTCCTCCGGTAAACAGGAGTTGCATAATCTCATAGTCATAGGAACATGTATAAGTCATGAAGAAAGCAATAGCAACATGCTAAATGATCAAGTGCTAAGCTAACAGAATGGGTCAAGTCAATTACATCATTCTCCTAATGATGTGATCCCTTCAATAAAATGACAACTCATGTCTATGGCTAGGAAACATAACCATCTTTGATTAACGAGCTAGTCAAGTAGAGGCATAAATAGTGACACTCTGTTTGTCTATGTATTCACACATGTATCATGTTTCCGGTTAATACAATTCTAGCATGAATAATAAATATTTATCATGTTATAAGGAAATAAATAATAACTTTATTATTGCCTCTAGGGCATTTTCCTTCAAAATGACCCTGAAATTGAAAAGCACTACAAATGAACTCCGAAAAGGTTGAAACTTGGCATGGTATCATAATTTCACCCACATAGAATGTGCAAAAAAGTAGAGATGGTTACGGCAAAAACTGGATGCACTTTGTGTACAAACTGGACACTCTCTTTCGAAGTATCAGGGTTCGGACGAAAACTCATCTGTTACAAAGGCACTTCATTCTTTTAAACTTATTACCACTCCAGACTTTTTATACGTTTATTATGCACCATTCAAAACCACGTCGTCAACTTTCAACCCTTTGTGCATTCATTTGCTATTTTTCATGCATTTACTGATTTGTTTTGAGCTAAATGACCCTGAAATTGAAAAGCACTAGAAATGAACTCTGAAAAGGTTGAAACTTGGCATGGTATCATCATTTCACCCACATAGCATGTGCAAAAAAGTAGAGAAGGTTACGGCAAAAACTGGATGCACTTCGTGTACAAATTATACACTCTCTTTCAAAGTATCAGAGTTTTGAAGGAAAACTGATCTCTTACCAAGGCACTTCATTCTTTTAAACTAGTGATTCACTGAAGAATCTATTTATAAAGTTATGAGAAAAAAGAATCACTGAAAAATCTATTTTTAAAGTTAAGTTATTCACAAAGTAGTGATTCACACCAATTTCAAATAATTCAAATTTAAACTATTCATCTTTGAAAACTACTAGCACTAACAGAAAGTGTGTAATTTTTTGTACCTAAAGCAAACATATTCACAAAGAAACTCTAAATACAGCAAAAAACTACTCAAAAATAAATAAAAGAAAACAAATAAAGCAGAAAAGAAAAAAATATAAAAAAAATAGTTGCGCGCTGCCCAGTGGGCCTGCTTGGCCTTGGGCATGGATATGCCAGCCCATGAGGCCCAGCAGGCTCACAGGGCAGCGCGGCAAAGTTAGGCCCAGAAGGCTGCTTTAGAGAGGAGCTCGAAGGAGCAGCCACGACTGGGTTTATAAACCAGTACGGCTGCCCTTCGCTCGGCGAGGTGGGACTAAATTTTGTGCACCGCAGGATGGGAGCGCACCCCCTTTAGTACCGGGTCGTGGCTCCAACCGGTACTAAAGGGGGGGGTCTTTCGTACCGGTTGAGGCCACGAACCGATGCTAAAGGGGGTCGCTTCCCGCCGCTTGGTCTGGCCAAATTTGACCTTTAGTACCGGTTGGTGACTCCAACCGGTACTAAAGGCCTCTCCTTTATATACAACACTTACGAAAATTTCAGTTAGTTTCTGTTCATCTGCTTCGTTGCTGCCCCCTTCGCGCGCGCCCCGTCACCGCCCCCATCGTCGCCGCCCCGTCGCCGCGCCCAGCTCGTCCCCGTCGTCGCCGCCGCCGTCGTGCGCGCCCCGTCACCGCCCCCTGTCGCATTGCATCGCCGGCCCTCGCCCCGCTGTAAGAGATCGACCGCGCCCCGGCCCCCTGCAGCGTGCCGGCTGCCGGCCTCACACACACACAGTACACACACACAAACAGAGACGCATTTTTCTTAATTATTTTTCTGTTTTTAGTTTTTTAGTTTCTATACTTTTAGTTTATATAAATGTTAGATTAATTTCAAATGTTAGATGATTATATATATAAATGTTAGATATTAATGTCAAATGTTAAATGAATTAGATAGAAATATATGTTAGATGAGTTAGTTTTTTTTATAGTTTTAGTTATAGATGAATTAGATATATTAATGTCAAATGTTAGATGAATTAGATATGTTAAATTTAGGTTTATGAGATTTGATCATCTAATTAAAAATTTACTATATATAGAACAAGCTACTTTATTTTTAGTAAGGAAATTAATAGAACTAGTTTATTTTTAGTAAGTGCTTAGTTGAATTAATAGAACTAGCTAGTCCAATATTAGTTGAATTAATAGAACTAGTAACTGTTTATTAATTAATGTTTCAACTATGAACATAGGAAATGTCGTCTGACGACGAAAACGATTTCGTCATGTGCGAATACTGCGAAGAAGAGCGCGACCTGTGTGACAGAAATTTCCTAGTTGATGTTAGGCGCTTCAGCATCAAGCTGGATGAGACCTTCGAAGTGGATACAGTAAGTCAGAACAACAAGTCTTTTTTCGTAATTAAGCATAACTTATGCTTCATTTGCTTCAACTTATAATTTTAAATTTTCACTATTCTACTAGCGTATCCCTTGCCACACAAGAATTTTTGTCCTAGATAAGATAGGTTTCAGTACTAACAAAACTATGAAGGTAAAGAGAGTTTACTTGAAGACTGCACATGGTTATACCTTCGACGCCAAATTATACAATGCAGACACCTACACCCATTTTGAATGCAAAACTTGGCAAGCACTATGCAAGGATTATGCATTTGAGCCTGATATGGTTATCACCTTTGATATTCGTCCAAAAGATGATATTGAAGGTAATAGACACATTTGGGTCGATGTGCAGATGCCTCAAGTTCTACCATTATGTGAGTTCCCTGACCATATTTATGTCTTTGATATTGTTTATTCAAAAATAGTTGACAACTAATTTCTATTGACAACTTATTTCCATTCAAGCAAACATGTTCGGCGCTTGGTAGACAGGACCATCCACTGTCCCGGGGCTGAACTAAACTGTGAGGAGATAGGTCATTATGTTTCATGGCTTGAGGATCTTTATGCTGCCAAAAGAAAATATTTTCTTGAATTTGAAAATCTTAGTACTCAAAACGTGCGACCAATAGTGTTCGTATTGAACTACGGTCATATATATTTAGGCAAGATGGTAAGATTTTTACTCTTTGTCCTTAGTACATTTTTTGCATACATTATTTTTTAAGCTAAACTTCATTGCTAATTATGTTACTATACGATGTTCTTCAACAAGGACTCCCGATGATAGTTGTGTCTCAGTGGATCGAGACTAAAGGTCGCATGACACCCTACAGCGCACATGGGTGCATTCAGGATTTCTAGAACCAAGGAATCCTTAATAGTGAAAGGCTAGAGAAAAATTGTCAAGGATCGCAGAGAAGTACTAGGGGGCAGCAAGAATCAGATGAACGGCAACCCATGATTAGGAGACAGGTTCATCTGCATGCTGCAATATGATGAATCATGATTTCTACACATGTTCTATGCTATTTAACCTGAGAGAGAGCAGCAGGAGTGATTAGCTATAGTTCATGCTCTTAGTACTTGTCCTCTCATGTCGGTGTTCTTCGTCCTGAACTTAATCTCAAAGTGATTTGCTTTTGTGGTCTTATGAACGCTTATAATCTCATGACCATGTTGAACTCGATGATATCTTTGCTTCTGGTACAAGTGAATGTTTCTTCTTTAAGCTGGTGTTGGTGGAAATTAGATAGCGGTAATGACTATGATAATTAAATAGTGGTAATGACGACTATGATGATTATTAGCTAGCTAATGTTGTTGGTGATGATATGATGCAAGAGTTTTTATATTAATATGATGATGATGAGTTATTATATCATTTATGAAAGAAACCGCAGATTAGTTTCAACTGGATGGATCCTAGCTAGCTAAGTGATCATCAAGTAATATGCCATATCCATATTACTTGATCACTTAGGACGATCCATATCCACTTCAAACTAATCCGCGGTACTTTCACCTAGTGATTTAATAACTCATTATAATGTAAAAACAATCTCTAAATTAAATGGAAAATGCAAAATTAAAGGAAAATAAAAAAATAAAACAAACCCCCAACCTTTAGTACCGGTTTGTGTTACCAACCGGTACTAAAGGTCTCCCCGCCCACGGCCCTGGCTCGTGCCACGTGGTGGACCTTTAGTGGTGGTTCGTGCAGAACTGGTACTAGGGGGGGGGACCTTTAGTCCACACCCTTTAGTGCCGGTTACCGAACTGAAGCTATAGGCCTCTACGAACCGGTGCTAAAGCCCGGTTCTGCACTAGTGTAACCATCAATGATTGGTCTGCTCTTATACCGACATTCACTGAAACAAAACCCAATTACGCATCCACTAGAATATCATAGTTGGGATCCACAAGAATACAAGATCAATAAAGGAAAACAAACACAATGGTAGAGTTCTTCCAAATCGAAGAGGAGATGAGGTCTTGAGGATCTAGAGAGATCCTTCCCTTGAAGGGGTCCTGATATCCACTAGGGATGTTCTCCTAAGAGGTCTTGATCTCCTAGAGGAGTGGTACAAGGAGAAAAGCTCTTTCTAATGTCTCACAATACTTTGTTAACCCTAAACAATGTCCTAGGCACAAAATATATAGGTAGATGGAGTTGAGGGATGAGTTGGGGCGTAAAACATGAAGACCACGGCAGAATCCTGGGAGGCTCGTGCGCACGGGGTAAGTGAGACCCGTGCAAATTAGGGTCCCGTGGGCACGGTACACGTCTATTGGGTGCGCATCTTCACTTCCAGTAGGTCTCTGGGAGGCCCATGTGCACGGGGTCAGGGAGGCCCGTGTGCACGGGGTTGCTTGGGAGCCGTTGTCTTCTTTGCGTAGGCTGCCTTTATCTTTTTGTGGAATTGGGGTCCTTCTCCTAGGTCTTTGGGATGTTCCTTAGTTGCTTCGCGGAGGTCGTCCTTGTACCTAATGACACATAGCACACTTTGGTGAGGTAGCATCCAAGTTCATCCATATCCATATCTATCTCGTAGAGGAGTGAGTTCACCTCGATTTCGATGGCACGTGCGTGAGCTCTTGTCATAGGTCCATGTGGTGCTTGATAAGTTGGTGTAGAGTCCATGAGGAAGACCGAAGGATGCGCCGCATCATATTACCTTTTGTTTTTACACTTACCCTACAACAAATGCCTACCTCCTTTAATTACTTGAACACATTTTGTGAGCTTGTGGACAGAGAGCGTTCGTACGTGGACACGCAAGGCACGCGTTAAGAAAATGGGTGGGTGAAAGTTGGCTGTATGTATTCATTAATTACTATCCAAATTTGAATTTCAATTATAGTACTTTATTTTTATATACAAGACCACAAACTTAGATTACATGTGTGTAGCTAAAAATTTTAATGACTAGCTTGCAAGCTAGCATATTTTTTTATTTACATGCATGCAAGGAAGGAATAGAAAAATGAATGGATGTTGAGTCAGTAAGTATTAAACATATTGCTAGTATGAGAAAATACGAATATGCTAAACCTACGAAAGAGTATATGCATGGTTACGAAAGTTCCAAACTCCCTCGATTTTCAAGGAGGTGGGCCCCTCACTCCTCTAAACACGAAACCTATTCTTCCACGTTGGCCAGTACGTATACGTAAGTGTACCATTGCCAGAGGAAATATCATTAACTTTTGTTTCAATTAGTGTTGATAATCATGTATTGATGTAAAATGTATTTTTCATGGTGCCTTGTATATAACTAAATGGAGGGAGTATGAATTCCTTCACGCAGCCTACAGAAGTTTTACGATAAATTCCCAATAAAATTCTCCACGCCGCCTCGCGTCTATAAATAACACCTCCGGCTGGTCAGAGAACATGGAGCTTTGGACTGGCTGCTGTTAAACACCATGGGCTTTTCACCGCATGCGAAGCATTTCCTAGGCATTGTTATCTTGTTGCTTGCATGCACCATCGTCCACAACGCGACAGAGCTGAGTCTTCCCATGCTGCTCCTGCGCTGGTTTCACGATTTCCCATACACCCACCACCTCCTCCTGATGGGTCTTCTTCTCGCCACCGTGGCCGCCATATTCCTGACCTTGAAGTTGCGTCCCTGTACCGCATACCTCATCGACTATGCTTGCTTTAAGGGTAGTACCAACTGCCGCGTCCCGATTTCCACCTTCATTGAGCATATGCACCTGACACCGTTCTTGGACGGTCGCGGCATCAAGTTCATGACGCGCGTGCTGGAACGCAGTGGCATCGGCAACGAGTCGAACCTGCCCCCCACTATCCACTACATCCCCGTGTACCGAAGCTTGATGGAAGCCCGTGCTGAAGCAGAGCTGGGCGTCTTCTCTGCCATTGACGACCTGTTCGCGAAGACTGGCGTTGCCCCTAACGCCGTGAGCATACTCGTCGTCAACTGCAGCGTATTCGCCCCAGTGCCGTCCATCAGCGACATGATCGTGAGCAGATACAAGCTCCACCATGACATCCGCTGCCTAAACCTATCAGGCATGGGGTGTAGCGCGGGTGTGACGGCGGTGGGCCTCGCGACCAGGCTACTGCAGGCGACGCGGCGGCACCATGGTGCGCAGTACGCTGTGGTCGTCTCCACGGAAACGCTCACCTCCAACTTCTACGGGGGCAAGGAGCGGCCCATGCAGCTGTCCAACATGCTATTCCGCGTGGGCGGCGCTGCCGCGCTCCTGTCCACGTCCAAGGAAAAGGCACGGTTCCGTCTCACGCACTTCGTGCGAACCATCACGGGTGCCGCAAGTGATGCCGCCTACAAGTGTATCTTCAAGGAGGAGGATGCCGAGGGACACTTAGGTATGAACCTGTCCAAGGACCTCCCGGCCGTCGCCGCCGATGCTCTAAAGGCCAACATCACTGCCATCGGGCCCCTCGTCCTGCCACTCGCCGAGCAGCTGCTCTTTGCATTACATGGAGCAGCGTCTTTCGTATGAAGCAAGCTGCCCATCGACGCCAAGCGGGTCTTCAGGCCGTACGTCCCGGATTTCCGCAAGGCGTTCGATCACTTCTGCATCCACACCGGGGGCCCTACGGCCATCGATGGTGTACAGCGCATCCTCGGGCTATCGGACGAACACGTGGAGCCGGCGCGCATGACCCTTTACCGGTTTGGGAACACATCAAGCAGCTCAGTGTGGTACGAGCTGGCGTACGTCGAGGCCAAGGGCCGGATGTCCAAGGCTGATCGTGTTTGTATGATTGGGTTTGGGTCCGGGTTTGAGTGCGTTAGCGCTGCGTGGGAGTGCATTAAGCCGGCGGACGAGCCGGACAAAGCATGGGCTGATTGCATACATCTATACCCGGCCGGTGAGCATTCCCGTGCGCCGGAGATCATCGAATGCTAGCTACCGCGCTCGCCACGTACGTAGCCCCTGCGCTGTGCAGTGCGCATTATATTCCCTTCATTCCAAAATACTTCCTTCGTTCCAAATACGGATGTATCTAGACTCATTTTAGTGCTAGATACCTTCGTATCTAGATAAATTTAAGACAAGTAATTCGGAACGGAGAGAGTAAATGTCATGGTTTCAGTTCAAATACTCACTTATTAGTTTCAAAAAAAGTGTTGTGATTTTATTTCAAATTTGAACTAAACCACAACACTTATTTTGGAGCAAAATTTGAACTGAAACCAGGACACATATTTTAGAACCGATGTAGTATATTAATAGGGAGTACGTGGAAAAATAAGCACTGCGCAGGCCAGTGCAGCGTGTGTTATAATTCAGCACGAGGGCTTAGATATCTGTCTCTCGATATTTTATTCATGCATATATACTAGTACTACCTTCGTCATGGTTTATTAGTCCTCTTTGTAATTTGGATTAAATTTTGATCAAAAATTTAACTGATAAAATGTTAGTGCATGTCAATAAAAATTATATCATTGAATTTATATTTGAACATAGTTTTCAATATTTAATTTTTTGTGATATGCATGAACATTTTGTTAGTTCAATTTATGGTCAAAGTTTGACACTGATTACATTGGGGATCAATAAACCAAGGACGGAGGTAGTACTTACTACTCCCTCCGTCCGGTAAAGAGTGTTCATCTAGCTTCAAAATTTGTTCATAAAAGAGTATACTTCTATCTTCCCAATACACTTTAAAATAGGAAAAAAATACTTCTCTCTTATCATACGGTAATCAAGACCAATAGCAATCTACACATGGTCTTCTTAATTTCTACATGCACTTAGCTCATTGGGGGTTGGGTAATTAAAGAGGAGAGAGATGGTGGCTTGCACGTTCCAATGTATTTTTTACTCAACTCCATAATTTGTCCTAAAATTTCTAGATGTACACTCTTCACCGGACGGAGGGAGTAAATGCTTATTAGCGCAGCTGCATTAATTGGACGCATCGAGCACACCGTCGCGCGCATTGTCTAATCCGAATCAATAGCTACGCGCTGGCGGAAATAGTCTGCTCGTGTGATGCACGGTTATTTCAGGCGTTGTCAAGTGGTGGATGGTACGTAAGGTTTAGCTACACGTGTGCTTACTTTATTACGTCTCACTTGTTTCAAAAAGCTATAACTTTTGAACCGAGTTTGAGAACGAAGACCCGCTTTCACCATTGGGTTTCGTGTAATGAGCTCTTCAAAACTAGATCTCATATAGATATGTTTATATGGCTTTCTTAAAAAGCAAGTTATGTTTGAGGCAACTTTAGTATTAAAGCGAAACAACTTCCTTGCACCACGTGTGCTAGTGAATTTATATGTAGCAAATATATCGTAGACAACATAGAAATCATGGCGGAGTAATTTTCACCGCATGTAGGCAACTAAGCATCATCGGTAAGCAACTTTGGCATTAAATGGAGGAATTTTACAGAGCCAACTGCCCATCGACGCCAAGCGGGTCTTTAGGCCATACGTCTCGGATTTCCGCACACTAGTAAAAAACAGGGCTTTTGTCGTGGAATTGTCACGTCAGATGTCCTAGTGTGAGGACTTAGTCGTCAGATGTATTGATCTGAATAGGACGCTGTTTACTTCCTGGTTATTTGATGTTGACATATCTCGTGGTGAGGACTGGCTCCTAATCGGAGATGTTAACTTCATTAGAGCGCCAGACAACCGTAACAGGGGAGGAGGGGACGCTAATGATATGCTTCTATTTAATGAACTCATCAGACAACAATCTTTAGTAGAGTTACCAATTAAAGGGCGATTGTACACCTGGAGTAATATGCAAAATAATCCATTGCTCGGACAATTGGATTGGCACTTCACATCTGTAGACTGGGCTGTCAAATACCCTAACACAATAGTCATACCCCTGGGTAAACCCACGTCTGATCACGCCCCTTGCTATGTCAGCATTCAGTCCAAAAATCCAAAATCCAAGATCTTCCGTTTTGAGGACTTTTGGATCAGACAGCCCGGGTTCTTTGAGACTGTTGAACGATCTTGGAGCAAAAGATGCTATGCCCCCAATGCTGTTGCGGTCTTGTGTAAGAAACTTAAAACCCTAAGCTATGATCTGAAGCAATGGAGTAGGAAAATCTCCAAGCTGTCGGGCCTGATCGATAACTGTAACAAAACACTGCTAGAGATTGATGGCCTTGAGGAAAGAAGGAGGCTGTATATCCCAAAAGCTAACTTTAGGAGGATTCTGAAGCGACATCTGCTCCACCTTCTGGACTGCAAAAAGCTCTACTAGAAAAAACGATGTACCATCCAATACTTCAAGTTCGGTGATGGCAACACAAAGTTCTTCCATAGAGTGGCCACTGAGATATTCAGACGGAACAACATCGCCTCGCTGCGCTTGCCTGATGACTCAGTCATCCATGATCATGTGAGGAAAGAGGCTGTACTCTTCCAAACGTATAAAGACAGACTGGGCCACTCCAGTCAGACTGACATACGCTTTGATCTGAAGAGAATGATCAAAAGAGTAAAGGGACTCCAAGCCTTATCAGCTCCTTTCACTTGTGCAGAGATTGACCAGGTTGTCAAGGAGTTGCCATCAGACCGTGCCCCTGGACCAGATGGGTTTAGTGGCAGTTTCATAAAGTCCTGTTGGCATATAATCAAGGAGGACTTCTATCGGCTCTGTTCAGATTTCCATGGAGGTAATCTTAACCTTGAGAGGTTGAACACTGGTTTTTATCACTCTCATCTCGAAAACTAAATCCCCAGAGACAGCCAACGACTATCGCCCGATAGCACTCTTGAATTGCTGCCTCAAGATACTGACCAAACTGCTAGCGAATCGTCTGCAATGTGTTATCCTCAAAATCATACACCGTAATCAATATGGTTTTCTGCAGGGAAGATCTATACAGGATTGCGTAGCATGGGCATTCGAGTTCATACACCAATGCCAATCTTCAGGGCAGGAGATAGCTATTCTGAAGCTTGATTTCGCTAAGGCATTCGACACAATTGAACACGCACCCATGTTAGAGATTATGAAGTGCATGGGGTTTGATGATCGTTAGCTCGGATGGATTAAATGCCTATTCTCCACGGCCAAATCATCGATCCTTCTCAATGGGACCCCTGGGAGGCAGTTTTTCTGTCTGCGAGGTGTGCGCCAAGGTGATCCACTCTCCCCGCTCATCTTTGTCTTAGCGGCGGATCTCCTGCAAGCTGCCATTAATGACGCTTATCGGGCCGGAACCCTTCAACTCCCCATTCCAGTGCCTGATAACGACTACCCCGTGATCCAATACGCTGATGATACGATCCTCGTGATGCCTGCGGACCTCTCTCAAGCGGAAACGATCAAGAGTATCCTCCAGGACTATGCGGCATCGGTGGGGTTGCGCATTAAATTTCAGAAGTCAACATTGATCACTGCAAATGCTTCGGCGGAAACGACCTCGAGGCTTGCTCGGGTGTTCGGTTGCACGATTGGGGCCATGCCATTCACATACCTCGGGCTGCCTATGGGCACTACACGACCAACCGTCACTGACCTCATGCCCCTCGTTACATCGGTAGAACGTAAACTCTCCTCGGCAGCCAACCTGTTGGATCTCGGCTCAAAGCTCACATTGGTGAATTCGGTGATAACTTCTCTTATGATATACGCCATGTGCTCCATGAAAATCCCACAAAAAGTTCTTGATCATCTTGACAAGCTACGGAGATACTACCTATGGGCCAAGAGCTCGAACGATGGTACAAAAGCCGTCTCGCTGGCTGCATGGGAGCTGGTTTGCCGCCCGAAGAACAAGGGAGGACTAGGAGTGATTGACCTCAAGATCCAAAATCAAGGCCTGCTCCTTAAAATGTTGTACAAATTCTACAATCGTATGGACTTGCCTTGGGTCAAGTTGATCTGGTCGGCGTATTATGCGGGGTCGATACCGCATGCAAATGACCCTTGTGGCTCCTTCTGGTGGCGTGACATCCTGCAGCTAACATCGATCTATCGGGGGATCAGTACGGTGGATGTGGGTGGTGGTGCCACAGTCCTTTTTTAGAAAGATATGTGGCGCAGTAATATCCTTTCGGACAGCCACCCCCGGATTTACTCGTTTGCCATATATGAGGACGTGCCTGTGCATGATCTGCTAACTGCGTCTACCCTTGGCCAAAACTTCAATCTCCCTCTATCCATCCAAGCCAGGGGTGAACTTCAGGATCTTCAAAACAGTTTGGCCGACGTGGAGTTGACAGATGCCACGGATGTCTGGAAATGTGTTTGGGGCTCCGAGGGCTTCCAGTCCAGTAAATACTACACCCACTGTTTCCGAGATGAAGTGGCTGACAAAGCCTTTGAGTGGATATGGAAATCGAAGTGCACCAATAAATGGAAGGTTTTCTCATGGTTGTTGTTGGCAGACAGGCTAAACACACGCAATCTACTGAGAAGAAAAGGTATGAAACTCCAAAACGATGACTATACATGTTTGCTATGCTCCAACCAGCTAGAGGAAACGATTGAGCACCTTTTCTTCAAACGTGAGTTTAGCAGAATGTGCTGGGGGGAGTTGGGGATCACGTGGCCAGCGAGTGGCAACAGGTTACAGCTGCTGCATGCGGTCAGGGGCGTCTGGTCCTGGCCCATGTTCATGGAAATTTTCATCGTGGCGGCCTGGAGCATCTGGAAAGAGCGTAATAACAAAAACTTCAGAGGGATTGTCCCTACGCGGAGGGGATGGCAGCTGAGATTCCAAGATGATTTTGGAATGATGAAATACCGAGTGAAAGAGGCCCTCTGGCCGTTTATTGAGCACGTGGTTAGCTCGAGCTAAACCCGCTGCATAGTGTTTTATTTGGCAACGCTTGTACCTCTCTTATACCCTTGATGTATAGGAATCCCTCTCTCTCTTCAGACATGTAAACTCTTCCCTTGTAAAACTTTGGGTGTGATGACGTAATACAAAGTCAGTGAGGGGGTGCCCTCACTGTCCAATCTTCCTCAAAAATAAAAAAATCTATGCGATAGCTTGAAGGGATTGGTCGGAATCGAGAGACGCGAGGCGGATCAACACACAAGACAAGGATTTAGACAGCTTCGGGCTCCGGAAAATATCATCCGATAAAAACCATACATGATGTTTGTGTTTAGGTCTCATTATGCTCATGAGAGAAAATCTGATCCTCATGTCACAAATATCGCCGGGCGGGCACGATGGGGAGGAGGAGCTGCGGCGGGAGCTGGCGGGTAGAGCTGATGGCTGGGGAAAATCTGATCCTCATGTCACAAATATCGCCGGGCCAACCCCAGGAGGCTGAAAAAATGCCTCGAGGGGCGCAACGGCTGAAGATGCTCTCACAAACTGCTCTGCTTCGACTCAAAAGCAGTGATGTGACCTATGTATGTACGTATGTTCCATGTTGCTGCTATCTTTGACCACAAGCAACACCACACAACCAATGCTTACCGAAGCGGCCTGAACACGCAGGTGTGCGCTGCGAGTCCATCTTCCCCTCCTCTTGGTTTTGATTTTGATTTGAATGGGGATGGGAGTCTGCCTCCTCCCCCTTCCCATGCAGCTTGAGTAGTCTAGCCTGCGAAAGGAAGGAAGCAGCGGCACATCACATCAGAGAAGACTAGCTACGGAACACGGCTGCAAGCTGCGCACTTGGCACAAGGGCGTACCTTGGGTACTCGGAATGTATCGGTGCTCTCATCCTTGGGTGCTATCAGAGCTTCACACGTTTTAAAATGTTTGTATTTTTTCTTAAATCTAGAACATTCACACAACATCAATGTATGTTGTCACAATATTTCAAATCATAATTTCAAACATTGCTCGAGATACAAAAATGACAAAATTGACATCAATGTTATAATGGGCCAAATCTAAAGCCCAACTTATGTTATGTACTATTTACTATCTTATTTGTCATTTATGTTTCTTGACCTATGTTTTGAATTTTGATTTCAAATTTTGTGACAACATACATTAATGTTGTGTGAATGTGCTAAATTTTTTTCAAGAATTGTTCGAACATTTAAAAATGTGCTACCAAGTTTGGAGCACCGGAGCACCCTAGGGGTGGGAGCACCAGATATTCTCCCCCTGGGTCCTGCAGCCCGACGGGAGGGAGGCCCTTGTTGATATCTTAGTTTTGAATTTATGTGTCAATTTCTTTTCATCTTATGCGGTATTTTTGTATGGAAAACCTACTATGGTTGCAAAATTGGTGTGTAGAAACTACATATAAATTGAATGAATTACTAGGAAAACTGAAGGTCTAGTGAAATTCGGAGTTGATGCAAATATGTCCCCGTATGATTGGTACTTAGAGTTTGGACGTAAGTTTGTACATGATTTTGTTATTTTTGTATAGCTCGCACATAAATGTATGTCAACGTGAAGCTTAGCGGACAGGATTTAACTAAAACAATGACACTTATTATGAAATCAAGGGAGTGTAGTATATACATCTATAAGTATGTTTGTAGTTTTCTTCAGATTTTTTTACAACCTAAATTATTTATTTATTTTTTCTTAAAATTAAGGGGTCCATTGAGCTCAAACTTCATTTAGCAACTTCTGTACTTATAGCCCCTTATTAAACATGCACACTCGGAGCATAGTTAGTACAACCCAGCTGATGGCTATATGATGACATGTTATCTATAGCCAAGGTTATAGTCGGCACATATAATAGTTACTCCCTCCGTCCTATAATATATGACATTTTTTGACACTAGGGACGGAAGGAGTAGATGTTAAGATATGCTAGTTTATTAATGCATGGCCCATGTCTCACTCTCACATGGTGCTTAGGAGTACGTGTTGCAGCTGGCTTTTATTCTGTAGCCGGCTCCTCTTCTCTTATCTTTTCTCTTCCTTCTATGTCAGCAGAAATATAATACTCGTATTTTATCTCTTGTGGCCCGCTTATATAAGCTTATTGTATTCGCTTTCATAGCCAGCAATTAATGCTTCAGAACGTCAGGAACATCCAGCGGATATCTGTGGATGGACGTTGCCCACGGCCCATGGGCGTTGCGCGCAGGCTCAATGCACTCCCACGCCGCACTGTTGCACTTGAATCCAGATCCGAAGCCGATCATCCACACGCGGTCGCCCTTGCGCATGCGGCCCTTGGCCTCTATGTAGGCCAGCTCGTACCACAGCGAGCTGCTCGACGTGTTTCCAAACCGGTGCAGTGTCATGCGTGATGCCTCCACCTGCTCGTCGGAAAGGCTAAGGCTCTTCTGCAGCTCGTCAATGACCGCGCGGCCACCGGCATGGATGCAGAAGTGCTCAAACGCGGTGCGGAAGTCGGGGATGTACGGCTTCACTCTCTTGCCGATCACCTTCCGTGCGATGAAGGAGAAGGCGAACATGAGCTGCTCCCTGGTCGGCAGGACGAGTGGCCCCATTGCGGTGATGTTGGCTTTGAGCGAGTTGCCGGCGATGTTCATCAGATCCTTGTTGAGGTTGATCCCGCGGTAGCCCTCTCCGTCCTCCTCCTGGAACACACACCGGAACGAACTGTCGTCGGCGCCGGTGAGCGTCCGCACCACATGCTTTAGGCGGAACCGGGCCTTTGCCGACGATGTCGACAGCAGCGCGGCCGCTCCGCCTATGCGGAACAGGCAGTTAGGCAGGAGCATTGCGCGCTCGGTCCCGAAGTAGTAGTTCGGCGTGACGGTCTCTGTAGAGACGACCAGCGCGTGCGCGCCCCGGGAGCAACCTGCAGGAGGTTCCGGGCGAGCCCCACGGAGATCATCCCCGCGCTACATCCCATGCCGGAGAGGTGCATGCTGCGGACGTCGCTCCGCAGCTTGTACTTGTTTATGATTATGTCGACCAAAGACGGAGTGGGACAGAACAAGCTGCAGTTGACGATGACTATGTCGATAGCGTCCGGGGCGATGCCGGTCTTGGCGAGCAGGTCATCGATGGCTGAGAAAGCCACGAGCTCGAACTCGGCGCGGGCGGCATCGACGGTGCAATATTTGTGCGTCCCGATGTAGTGGTGCGTCGGGGGCAGGCAAGTCTCGTTCCCGAGACCTGAGCGCTCCAGCAACCGCGTCATGAACCGGATGCTGCGCTCGTTGAACTCAGGCAGTTGTCTGGCATGCTCCAGAAATGTGGCGAAGGGTACCCGGCAATTAGACGGGGTACGGAAGCCGGCGTAGTCGACGAGATACACCGCGCGTGGACGCAGCATGAGGTAGACGATGGCCGCTGTGGCCGGGAAGAAACAGGCCAAAAACAGGTGCTCTGGGTTGAGCTCAGAGAGTCGGCTGGCCAGCTCCTCCGCTCCGAGCCACACCATCGTGATAAGGCTGGCAGCGGCAACGGGCAAGGTGACCATAGGGATGGAATTGTCCACGGCACGCTGATACTGATGATGGTGTGAGTTTGTGAGGGGCTGGGAACTTAAAGCGAAACTTCGGCCATATCATCATCATCCATCTGCCGAGCATTTACTACAATTCACACATGTCTTTGTCTGGTAGGCAGCCGGGCAGCTATAAATTTCTTGGAGTACATCAGTTAGTTAGGTTAAAGTTGGATAGTCTGTACTACTGTACTATTAATCGATCCGACAGAGAAGTTGGTGGGCAGAATGAAACGGGTGCAACTTTTTTAAATTTTTTTTGCGGGAAGAAACGGGTGCAACTTAACTATAACAGTTTTGCTAAAGCCAAGGAGAAAAAACAGTGAGCTACAAAAAAATAGCACGGGCCTTAAAATATGTTATTGTCTGATATATCGCGCTATAACGTGCTATTAGTGAGTCACTGTATACTGACTTATTTAGCTAGACAATTCTCAGCATACTATAGCGCACTATTTTTTCAAGTGCTATAATCCAATGGATACAAGTGGAAAATATTTATTGGGCCTACATAAATCCTTTATATGACGGGTCGTTGTGAAGGCGAGATTTAACAAACAAGACTAATTTTTCTAGGACTTGCACAAATCTCACTGATATCCCTAAAGATTCTTTCTTTCTCCTTTTCAGCCTTTAGACATTGTTCTAATGCTTTAGGTGTTTGTTCGGAGAACCTTTGCGATGTAAACCATAACTTTGCTGCCTGATGGATTTCATTGGTGAGATGGATCCAAGAGTCATCCTCCTATTATCATAAAAATTATTTACTTATCGGGATACTACCTTGTACTGCTAATTAGACACACATGTTTGATGAGAAAAAAGTTGCACCATACTCTACACTCGCTCTATCAAAAGTTATAGGAGCGTGAGCAATGTGTTGATACTAGAAAGTTGCTAGGTGTATATATGCAAGGAACAAGAAAATCACCGCAATGTACTTGTTTGTTGGCACCAAATTCAGAACCCACTCTCGCGTTCTTGCCTTTGTCGCATGGAATTAGTCTTAGGAAGACTAAGAGTCCTATGACTTCTGTTGAGTGAAGTCGCATGGATGCAATTAAAGAACGGTCAAAAGAACATCCTTCCACGAGAGAACTACTTCAAAGAAACATTCATATTTTTCTTAGTCAAGTTGAAGATTATCCTAATGAGCAAAAAGAAAGGAGTGTACTACTTCGAGGAAACATTCATCATTTTGTCGCAGACGAACTACGAAATCTACTAAACCGTTTTATGTTTCTAATACAAAAGATACGCAGTTAGTAGTGGCAATGAAGAAAAACAGTTGCTTGTCTCTAGAAGTTTTTATGCCACTATGTGAACATGTATTTCACTGGACTTATTTTCTTCCCAGCCCTTTCAGTTTTTTTTTGGCTGAACAACCTATCGTCACTCCATATTTTACTATAACACAAACCATTTATAAAATGGATATTTAATGGAAGACTAGGACCATTCAGAATCAATAGAGTCAGTACCATTTTACTCCATTGATGCTGGTGGCGATATTGGAAAGACAGATAAGTTGGCAGTGCTTTTCATTTGGTGAGACGTTTAGACCATCTTACTGGTTGTATGACGATTGTCGGTAACATATTATCACATAGAACATGTAATGATGTGGCGCACAAAGAAATGAAGAAAGAAATCAAGGTTGTATATACTACACATTTACATTTACTTATGAATCTTGCACAAGCTCTGAGGTATAAATAGAGTGCACATTCACATTTTCTCTCATCTTCTATTAGACAAACCTAGATACAATCATTCTGAGTAGTTGGTGAGTTGCCGGTTGGTGAGATAGATAATTATACGAACAAAGTAACACGTGAACTATTGACAATACTCTTAGTCACAGGAGAGAGAAGAAATAATATAAGTGTTGCAAGGGCTGTTACAGTGACATACATATGTTGCAGAATATAAGGCGCATCAATTTTTGTGAAAGTCAAACATATGTATTTTTGACCAAGACTATAAAATAGGACATGAACATCTAAAATACAAAATTAATAAAATCTGAAAATTCATTTCATGATGAAACAAATGATATAAATTTAGCATCGTAGACAATGATACGTACCTTTTTTTCTATAAACTTAGTCAAATACGGACAAGTTTGACTTTTAAAAAACTAATACAGCTTATATTTAAGAACGGATTAGTAGTCTTTAAGTGTTGGAACGAACCAAAATATTGCTATCCTTTAGAAACTTTTCTACTACTATGGCACCAAGACATCAACAACATTTTTGCTATGTTTGCAGTAGTGTCAAACAGAATGGAAGTGACTTGCCACATGTGAGTGCTGTAAATATGAGCTTGGAAGGTAGATTGTCTTGGCAGGAAACCTATAGCTGCTACCCACTCGTGTCTCTGTGTAGGGATCTCGAGACAGGCAGCGGCTGCTAGACACGGTCTACGTGTTCATATTCTACTGTAAAATGCAACATAATAGTTAACCTAGTTGTGACGAGTCTTATGTCACAACCGTAAAGGGTTCTAGATGTATTCATGTTCACATCATTCAGAAAGAGATTGCATGTATTATGCCAGCCAGGCGTAGTGCATGTACACCTCGTCCGGGTAGTGTCGTGTTGAGCACGTTGCCGCCTCTTGTTGGACGCGAGATGTATGCAGTATTGCTATTTGGTAGCTGCCTGATTTTTCCAGACTCTCTTTTTACTGTTTTTTTCCCTCTGTGTGTGTGAGTGAGAGTTATGCTGGGGACGATTAATCTCCAAGTGTTGCTTGAACAGAGGACACCATAGATAATCTAACAGTGCAAATTTAGGCAATTTGTGAGTAAGTGTTTGTCGTTATTTTGTCGTAAGCGTTTTATCATTTTGTTTATTTTTGTGAGATAATACCAACACCCTTAATTCACTCAAACAACATGTGTTTTTGTATTTTTACTGATATAAGAAGAAGTGACTGGCAACTTGGCAGTAGAGGACGTAATATAAACAACGAGCGAGAAAACCAATGATATTACGGTATTTGCGTGTACTTGATGTGGACATAGCAATCATAGAAATGTCTACAAATATTATGCGGAAAATTATTAACCAGGTACTTTCGTTCCTTTGGACATATTATTTAACTAACAGAAATATGATATTACACTCCTGTTGGGATTTACTTGTACTCAGAAATAAAAGAATGGCGGACTACTGTGCCTTAAAACGAGATGGAGCAATCCTTGCATGCACGCGCTCCATCAACATGAGTACAGGTAGTCCTCCATTCTTTTATTCCTGAGTACAAGTAAATCCCAATATGAGTGTAATATCATATTTCTGTTAGTTAAATAATATGTCCAAAGGAATGAAAGTACCCGGTTAATAAAATAATTTGTTATTTGTAGACGTTTCTATGATTGCTATGTCCAGATCAGTACTCCCTGCAATTTCATGCCTTGAAGGATCTCGCTGGAGTACTTGTGCACACATCATTTTGACATAGAACAGTGCATTAAACCATGTGGCGGGCAGCTAATCCCTACATCCCCATCCATCTCCCAACTGATGATTTAGGGGGGGGGGGGGGTCGTTCGACTGCTTAGGTCGGGGGGGGGGGGGGGGGGGGGGAGGGGGGGGGCGGCGGTTCGTTGGACTGCTTAGGTCAGAGCTACCTACGAACGAGTGTGTAGGTCGATAGAGACGAGACGCCACCTCTCTTAATTATTGCTGCTATTCATGGTTTTGCTAGATATATAGGACCACAAAGGTCCAGATTGAGACGAGACACAGTCTTTCTTGCTATCTTATCCCATCAATGAAAATGTTGAACATGATTCCACTTCATGTAAGTGTGCGATACAACCATCTAGACTGAACTAGGAGCCACATTGATCTACTAATATTAATAAGATATTAAGTTCCCTTGATTTAAACGCTCCTGGTGCACCGAGGAC
Source organism: Triticum urartu (assembly GCF_056163025.1). Classification (NCBI taxonomy): domain Eukaryota; kingdom Viridiplantae; phylum Streptophyta; class Magnoliopsida; order Poales; family Poaceae; genus Triticum; species Triticum urartu. Next base: position 8,065,837 of record NC_141876.1, on the reverse strand, counting down.
TGTGGGGGCGCTATGAGCCCACATGTAAGGGTGTGTGCCGTTGAGCCGGATGTTTTTTCTGGTTTTGAGAAGATACTGCCTTTTTTGGTTTTTTTGTGTCTTTCAATGTTTTTAATAGTTTTTCTTCTAATTTATGTCTTATCACGAAATGAGCTGTGCTTGGTGCATGTAAGCTTGTGAGAGATGATGGGAGCAAGTACACTAAGATGACATAATTAAGTAGATGGGTTGAGGATAAGAGATTTTATGTAGCCTGAGCTACATGGGAACTTTGCGTAAGTAGATTGTAAGAGTTACCACATCAGATTTATGTTGAGCTGAAGAGAGGGAAAATAAAGGGACTATAAATTTATAGTCGGTTGCACCACAGACTATAAAAAAACTGAGTGGGGTAGGCTAGAAATATATCTCTATAGCTAACATTACTAGAAAAAGGGCTGCTAGTGGCGCACCTGTTTTCGCTATTAATGGCGCACTATAGGTGCGCCACACGCACCTGTTTTCGCTACTAATGGCGTACTACAGGTGCGCCACTAGCACCACGCCATTAGATTTTTTTACTAATGGCGCACCACCGGTGCGCCATTAGTATCTGATATACTAATGACGCACCACGCAGGAGTGCGTCATTCGTAGCAATTTTTTTCAAATTTTTTTTCAAATTTTTTTCAAAAAAATTTCTTAATCTCGGGTCAAATCTAACTCTATGGTCAAACTTCCTGAAAGGTCACCCATCCTCACACTACTCCAGCCCAAGCACGCTTAACTTCATAGTACTATCCAACCCCAACACCACCTCACTTCACAAGCACTTGCTGATATATCTATCATATCAATCCTATTAAACCTTGCTGATGTCTAGGACTTAGTTCATGAGTATGATAAAATTTTGAAAAAATATTTCAAACTTCCCGGTCATATTACGTATCATATTTAATAATTCAATTTTTTTTTTCAAAACCAATTTTTTTCTGTTACTAGTGGCGCACCTAGCATACGGTGCCCCACTAGTAAGTTTGAAATTTTTCGATTTTTTTGCCTCCGGATCTTAAAAGCCCCGTAACTTTTTTCTGTTAAATTTGGATGTAACTTTTCGAGTAGATGATTTTTCATATAGAAAACTTTTTAATCCGAGTTCGTATGCAAAAGTTATGCCCATTTTACAAATTCCAGAGAGATTTTGTAAATAAAGTCGAAATTCATATTTGTAAATTTTCCCAACAACTAGACCACATATCACATGGGAAAGTTATTTTCTTTTATTTTTTGACATTTTCATCAATTTTTTTTTATTTTTTTAAACTGAAAAGGCGGTCGGGGGGGGGGGGGGGGAGGGGAGGGGGGAGGGGGGTGCATTCGGTGGAAGTTTTGGGCCAAGTTAGTAATGGCGCACCGTGGGAGTGGTGTGCCATTACTAGTTAAACTAGTAATGGCACACACCACTCCCACGGTGCGTCATTACTAGTTTTGAAAAAAAACAAATTCTGATTTTTTTTTTGAAAAAAACTTAGTAATGGCACACCAGTTGACAGTGCACCATTACTAGTTTTAACTAGTAATGACGCACTGTCCACTGAGACGCCATTACTAGTTTTGAAACAATAAATAAAAAAATTGAAAAAAAATTGAAAAAAAATTGAAATTTTTTTTGTTACTAGTGACGCACCATGAATGTGGTGCGCCATTAGTATTTGGACACTAATGGTGCACCTACATATGGTGCGCCATTAGTATATACTAATGGCGCACCACATGTCTGATGCGCCATTAGTGACCATATCATCTATAGCCCTTTTCCTAGTAGTGTAATTATTATATGGCAGGCTATTAGATTGACTAAAGATGAAATTACAATGGTATATAGCCAATGATTGACTTGCTCTGAGAAGCCTAGTTGTTCGCCATGTTTCGAGGAACCGCACGCGATCATTCAGAATTAAATTGAGTGCATCTTGCTTCCTATGGTTTAATTAGGCTGCCTCGCCCAATAAACTTCATTGTAGAAAATCTTTGGCACGTACTTAAATACATATTCGAGTGACTAGATTTTATATTAGTTTGTGTTCTTTTATATTACCTTTCCATGGCCAGCTTCTGCAGAAGATTTAGATTAATTTTGGCTGACGTCGATGAGTGTGCTCCCCTGTGGAAGCCCATAAAACATGCATTCTTCATCTTTACTACATAATGCTCTTCCCCGCCCCCCCCCCCCCCCCCCCACACACACACACACAAGACTCATTGCCCTGTCCAAACATACAAGGGCTAATGAGAGACAAATATCAAGCAAAATAAATTGAGATCTAATATTTTCGGGTTTACACCGAGCTCGCAAAATCTGATACGTAGTTATACAGATAAGTGCTTTGTCCTTTTCCATGGGATAATCTTGGTACCATCTCGCTACTTGCTTCATCCATAAGATGAGGAAATCAATTTTTGTATGTTATGTATCATAAAAATAGAGCAGCGTCACTGTTGTGATATTTTTATCACAATTTATAGAACACTCTTAAAAAATGTGTCTTCTGTAGTGCACCAAAATCACGATAGCGAAGAGGTGTGAAGTAGGACCCTCTCATATACATAAACATAAGCATTCAGTTTTTGCACAAATCACATGTATAGCTATTCGGCTAGGGCAAAGCAATTAACACATCCGTCCAAAAACAGAGAGATCATCAAGCTAAAACAGCAATTACATAAGGGAGTCACTAGGAATCAGACTACCGATATCCTGCTTCCCATCAGAATAGCAGTGAGCCGTATGATTGGTCTGATTTGATATGTCTGATTCACCCACTACAACAAATCTGGGAGGTGTACGAATGCCTCCATAAATCACGGGCACTAGTTACATGGGATTAAGTGTTTCATATAGCAAGAACGTGGGCCTTCCTGGTTGCTAGCTTCCATATAACAACCTCGTCGGATTTGAATTGCTTCCCAAATTGATGGTATCCCAAAATCACGTGAACATCAAATTATACCCCACTCATATTTCTCTTATTTTTGGGAAAATATATTGAACTAAATTTTACTTCTAATGCGATCAGATTTTGCTTCCAGCGCGAATGAAATTATGTGTCCATGTAATACATCCCATGTGCGTGATAATATTTGCTTCCATCGGTGGAAACTTATGCTTCTGACTATACTAATTTGTTTCTAGAATAACTATATTTATGTCAGCATCACTTTATTTTATTCAAATCAAAGTAAAACTAATTTGCTCAATTTTTGAATTTGCTTCCACTACAACTGAAATGTGTTCTGATCTGATAGAAATTTGTTGTCGCGCACTCTTTCTAATACTACTACTCGGCAGAATTATTGTGCTTCATGTGTTCATATACCTTGTTTCAGAGAACATACATATTTGCTTCATTCAAGTCATAAAAATTTATGTGTTTCATCCATTCATATAACTTGTCTTTGACCACCAATACATTTGCTTCCTTTATGTCACAAAATATTACACTGCTTCATAGGCTCAACTCTATGCTTTCTATATCCTATGACACTGCTTGATATGCTCAAGTTTGTGCTTGCTAAGTCCTATGTCATTGCTTCCGTCTAATAAGCGGTATGTTTCCCTACATGCGTTACATAAAACAATGGTTCACGAGCACTCGATTTCTTTGTTTCAGCATCATGGAGTTCAAGCTCACCATGTTGTTTTTGTTTCCATCGACCTGAGATTTTGCTTCTGCAGCAATGGAAATATATTAGCAGAATAACAATTTTGAAGCAATAAAAAAGCAGAATAGAAGCATACAATTACATACACTGACAAATGGCATGTTAACCAAGTCATCCTAATTTTGTTAAGCATAAAAGTAGAGTTTACAAGTGGCGATGGAGAGAGAAGCCAAGGAGAGATATGTAATGAAAATTGAATATACAAGCACGCCATATTATTGTGGCCTGAATAGTTGAATATGTTGGAAATATGCCCTAGAGGCAATAATAAAAGCATTATTATTATATTTCCTTGTTCATGATAATTGTCTTTATTCATGCTATAATTGTGTTATCCGGAAATCATAATACATGTGTGAATAACAGACACCAACATGTCCCTAGTAAGCCTCTAGTTGACTAGCTCGTTGATCAACAGATAGTCATGGTTTCCTGACTATGGACATTGGATGTCATTGATAACGAGATCACATCATTAGGAGAATGATGTGATGGACAAGACCCAATCCTAAACATAGCACAAGATCGTATAGTTCGTTTGCTAGAGTTTTTCCAATGTCAAAGTATCTTTTCCTTAGACCATGAGATCGTGTAACTCCCGGATACCGTAGGAGTGCTTTGGGTATACCAAACGTCACAACGTAACTGGGTGACTATAAAGGTAGACTACGGGTATCTCCGAAAGTGTCTGTTGGGTTGACATGGATCAAGACTGGGATTTGTCACTCCGTATGACGGAGAGGTATCACTGGGCCCACTCGGTAATGCATCATCATAATGAGCTCAAAGTGACCAAGTGTCTGGTCACGGGATCATGCATTACGGTACGAGTAAAGTGACTTGCCGGTAACGAGATTGAACGAGGTATTGGGATACCAACGATCGAATCTCGGGCAAGTAACATATCGATTGACAAAGGGAATTGTATACGGGGTTGCTTGAATCCTCGACATCGTGGTTCATCCGATGAGATCATCGTGCAGTATGTGGGAGCCAACATGGGTATCCAGATCCCGCTGTTGGTTATTGACCGGAGAGTCGTCTCGGTCATGTCTACATATCTCCCGAACCCGTAGGGTCTACACACTTAAGGTTCGGTGACGCTAGGGTTGTAGGGATATGTATATGCAGTAACCCGAATGTTGTTCGGAGTCCCGGATGAGATCCTGGACGTCACGAGGAGTTCCGGAATGGTCCGGAGGTAAAGAATTATATATAGGAAGTGCTGTTTCGGCCATCGGGACAAGTTTCGGGGTCACCGGTATTGTACCGGGACCACCGGAAGGGTCCCGGGGTCCACCGGGTGGGTCCACCTGCCCCAGGGGCCACATGGGCTGTAGGGGGTGCGCCTTGGCCTACATGGGCCAAGGGCACCAGCCCCAAGGGGCCCATGCGCCTAGGGTTTCCAAAGGGGAAGAGTCCCACAAGTGGAAGGCACCCCTAGGTGCCTTGGGGGGGAGGGAAACCTCCCTTGGCCGCCGCCCCCCTAGGAGATTGGATCTCCTAGGGCCGGCGCCCCCCCTAGGCCCTTATATATATAGTGGGGGAAGGAGGGCTTTTTCATCCATGCCTTTGGTTGTCTCCTTTTCCCTCTCCAACACCTCCTCCTCCTCCATAGCGCTTGGCGAAGCCCTGACGGAGTACTGCAGCTCCATCACCACCACGCCGTCGTGCTGCTGCTGGAGCCATCTTCCTCAACCTCTCCTTTTCCCTTGCTTGATCAAGAAGAAGGATACGTTACGCTGACCGTACGTGTGTTGAACGCGGAGGTGCCGTCCGTTCGGCGCTAGGATCTTCGGTGATTTGGATCACGTCGTGTACGACTACCTCATCCCCGTTCTTTGAATGCTTCCGCTCGCGATCTACAAAGGTATGTAGATGCATCCGATCACTCGTTGCTAGATGAACTCATAGATGGATCTTGGTGAAACCGTAGGAAATTTTTGTTTTCTGCAACGTTCCCCAACAGTGGCATCATGAGCTAGGTCTATGCGTAGTTCTTCTTGCGCGAGTAGAACACAATTTGTTGTGGGCGTAGATGTTGTCAACTTTCTTGCCACTACTAGTCTTATCTTGCTTCAACGGTATTGTGGGATGAAGCGGCCCGGACCAACCTTACACGTACGCTTACGTGAGACCGGTTCCACCGACTAACATGCACAAGTTGCATAAGGTAGCTGGCGGGTGTCTGTCTCTCCCACTTTAGTTGGAGCGGATTCGATGAAAAGGGTCCTTATGAAGGGTAAATAGAAGTTGACAAATCACGTTGTGGCTTTCACGTAGGTAAGAAAACGTTCTTGCTAGAACCCTATTTTAGCCACGTAAAACTTGCAACAACAATTAGAGGACGTCTAACTTGTTTTTGCAGCAAGTGCTTTGTGATATGATATGGCCAAAGTTGTGATGAATGATGAATGATCTATATGTGATGTATGAGATGTTCATGCTATTGTAATAGGAATCATGACTTGCATGTCGATGAGTATGACAACCGGCAGGAGCCATAGGAGTTGTCTTTATTTTTTATATGACCTGCGTGTCATTGAGAAACGCCATGTAAATTACTTTACTTTATTGCTAAACGCGTTAGCCATAGTAGTAGAAGTAATAGTTGGAGAGCAACTTCATGGAGACACGATGATGGAGATCATGATGATGGAGATCATGGTGTCAAGCCGGTGACAAGATGATCATGGAGCCCCAAGATGGAGATCAAAGGAGCTATATGATATTGGCCATATCATGTCACTATTATTATTTGATTGCATGTGATGTTTATCATGTTTTGCATCTTGTTTACTTAGAACGCGGTAGTAAATAAGATGATCCCTCATAATAATTTCAAGAAAGTGTTTCCCTAACTGTGCATCGTTGCGACAGTTCGTTGTTTCAAAGCACCACGTGATGATCGGGTGTTTGATTCAGACGTTCACATACAACGGGTGTAAGACAGATTTACACATGCAAACACTTAGGTTGACTTGACGAGCCTAGCATGTACAGACATGGCCTCGGAACACAGAAGACCGAAAGGTCAAGCATGAGTCGTATAGAAGATACGATCAACATGAAGATGTTCACCGATGTTGACTAAACCGTCTCACGTGATGATCGGACACGGCCTAGTCAACTCGGATCATGTTATACTTAGATGACTGGAGGGATGTCTATCTAAGTGGGAGTTCATTGAATAATTTGATTAGATGAACTTAATTATCATGAACTTAGTCTAAAATATTTACAATATGTCTTGTAGATCAAATGGCCAACGTAGTCCTCAACTTCAACGCGTTCCTAGAGAAAACCAAGCTGAAAGACGATGGCAGCAACTACACGGACTGGGTCCGGAACCTGAGGATCATCCTCATAGCTGCCAAGAAAGATTATGTCCTACAAGCACCACTAGGTGAAGCTCCCGTCCCACAGAACCAAGACGTTATGAACGCTTGGCAGACACGTGTTGATGACTACTCCCTCGTTCAGTGCGGCATGCTTTACAGCTTAGAGCCGTGGCTCCAAAAGAGTTTTGAGAGACATGGAGCATATGAGATGTTCGAAGAGCTAAAAATGGTTTTTCAAGCTCATGCCCGGATCGAGAGATATGAGGTCTCCGACAAATTCTTCAGCTGTAAGATGGAGGAAAATAGTTCTGTCAGCGAGCACATACTCACTATGTCTGGGTTACATAACCGCTTGACTCAGCTGGGAGTTAATCTCCCGGATGACGCGGTCATTGACAGAATCCTCCAGTCGCTTCCACCAAGCTACAAGAGCTTTGTGATGAACTTCAATATGCAGGGGATGCAAAAGACCATTCCTGAGGTATTTGCAATGCTGAAATCAGCAGAGGTAGAAGTCAAGAAGGAACATCAAGTGTTGATGGTCAATAAAACCACTAAGTTCAAGAAGGGCAAGGGTAAAAAGAACTTCAAGAAGGACGGCAAGGGAGTTGCCGTGCCCGGCAAGCAAGCTGCCGGGAAGAAGCCAAAGAATGGACCCAAGCCCGAGACTGAGTGCTTTTATTGCAAGGGAAGTGGTCACTGGAAGCGGAACTGCCCCAAATACTTAGCGGACAAGAAGGCCGGCAAAACAAAAGGTATATGTGATATACATGTAATTGATGTGTACCTTACCAGTATCCGTAGTAGCTCCTGGGTATTTGATACCGGTGCAGTTGCTCACATTTGTAACTCAAAGCAGGGGCTGCGGAATAAGCGGAGATTGGCAAAGGACGAGGTGACGTTTCGCGTCGGGAATGGTTCCAAGGTCAATGTGATCGCCGTCGGCACGCTACCTCTACATTTACCTTCGGGATTAGTTTTAAACCTTAATAATTGTTATTTAGTGCCAGCTTTGAGCATGAATATTGTATCGGGATCTCGTTTAATTCGAGATGGCTACTCATTTAAATCTGAGAATAATGGTTGTTCTATTTATATGAGAGATATGTTTTATGGTCATGCTCCGATGGTGAATGGTTTATTCTTAATGAATCTCGAGCGTAATGCTACACATGTTCATAGTGTGAGTGTCAAAAGATGTAAGGTTGATAATGATAGTCCCACATACTTGTGGCACTGCCGCCTTGGTCACATAGGTGTCAAACGCATGAAGAAGCTCCATGCAGATGGACTATTAGAGTCTCTTGATTATGAATCATTTGACACGTGCGAACCATGCCTCATGGGTAAAATGACCAAGACTCCGTTCTCAGGAACAATGGAGCGAGCAACCAACTTATTGGAAATCATACATACTGATGTGTGCGGTCCAATGAGTGTTGAGGCTCGCGGTGGCTATCGTTATGTTCTCACCCTCACTGATGATTTGAGAAGATATGGGTATGTCTACTTAATGAAACACAAGTCTGAAACCTTTGAAAAGTTAAAAGAATTTCAGAGTGAGGTTGAGAATCAACGTGACAGGAAAATCAAGTTTTTGCGATCAGATCGTGGAGGAGAATACTTGAGTCACGAATTTGGCACACACTTAAGGAAATGTGGAATAGTTTCACAACTCACGCCGCCTGGAACACCTCAGCGTAATGGTGTGTCCGAACGTCGTAATCGCACTCTATTAGATATGGTGCGATCTATGATGTCTCTTACTGATTTACCGCTATCTTTTTGGGGCTATGCTTTAGAGACTGCCGCATTCACTTTAAATAGGGCTCCGTCGAAATCCGTTGAGACGGCACCGTATGAATTATGGTTTGGGTAGAAACCTAAGCTGTCATTTCTAAAAGTTTGGGGATGCGATGCTTATGTCAAGAAACTTCAACCTGAAAAGCTCAAACCCAAGTCGGAAAAATGCGTCTTCATAGGATACCCTAAAGAAACTATTGGGTATACCTTCTACCTCAGATCCGAAGGCAAGGTCTTTGTTGCCAAGAATGGATCCTTTCTAGAGAAGGAGTTTCTCTCGAAAGAAGTAAGTGGGAGGAAAGTAGAACTTGATGAAGTGTTACCTCTTGAACCGGAAAATGGCGCAACTCAAGAAAATGTTCCTGAGGTGCCTGCACCGACTAGAGAGGAAGTTAATGATGATGATCATGAAACTTCAGATCAAGTTGCTACTGAACTTCGAAGGTCCACAAGGACACGTTCCGCACCAGAGTGGTACGGCAACCCTGTCTTGGAAATCATGTTGTTAGACAACGGTGAACCTTCGAACTATGAAGAAGCGATGGCGGGCCCGGATTCCGACAAATGGCTAGAAGCCATGAAATCCGAGATAGGATCCATGTATGAAAACGAAGTATGGACTTTGACTGACTTGCCCGTTGAACGGCGAGCCATAGAAAATAAATGGATCTTTAAGAAGAAGACAGACGCGGATGGTAATGTGACCATCTATAAAGCTCGGCTTGTCGCTAAGGGTTATCGACAAGTTCAAGGGGTTGACTATGATGAGACTTTCTCACCGGTAGCGAAGCTGAAGTCCGTCCGAATCATGTTAGCAATTGCCGCATTCTATGATTATGAGATATGGCAAATGGACGTCAAAACGGCATTCCTTAATGGTTTCCTTAAGGAAGTATTGTATATGATGCAGCCAGAAGGTTTTGTCGATCCTAAGAATGCTGACAAGGTATGCAAGCTCCAACGCTCGATTTATGGGCTGGTGCAAGCATCTCGGAGTTGGAACATTCGATTTGATGAGATGATCAAAGCGTTTGGGTTTACGCAGACTTATGGAGAAGCCTGCGTTTACAAGAAAGTGAGTGGGAGCTCTATAGCATTTCTCATATTATATGTAGATGACATACTTTTGATGGGAAATGATATAGAACTCTTGGACAGCATCAAGGCCTGCTTGAATAAGAGTTTTTCAATGAAGGTCCTTGGAGAAGCTGCTTATATATTAGGAATCAAGATCTATAGAGATAGATCAAGACGCCTCATAGGTCTTTCACAAAGCACATACCTTGATAAGATATTGAAGAAGTTCAATATGGATCAGTCTAAGAAGGGGTTCTTGCCTGTGCTGCAAGGTGTGAAATTGAGCTCAGCTCAATGTCCGACCACGGCAGAAGATATAGAAGAGATGAGTGTCATCCCCTATGCCTCAGCAATAGGTTCTATTATGTATGCCATGCTGTGTACCAGACCTGATGTAAACCTTGCCGTAAGTTTGGTAGGAAGGTACCAAAGTAATCCCGGCAAGGAACACTGGACAGCGGTCAAGAATATCCTGAAGTACCTGAAAAGGACTAAGGAAATGTTTCTCGTTTATGGAAGTGACAAAGAGCTCGTCGTAAAGGGTTACGTCGACGCTAGCTTCGACACAGGTCTGGATGACTCTAAGTCACAGACCGGATACGTGTATATTTTGAATGGTGGGGCAGTAAGCTGGTGCAGTTGCAAGCAGAGCGTCGTGGCGGGATCTACATGTGAAGCGGAGTACATGGCAGCCTTAGAGGCAGCACATGAAGCAATTTGGGTGAAGGAGTTCATCACCGACCTAGGAGTCATACCCAATGCGTCGGGGCCAATCAAACTCTTCTGTGACAACACTGGAGGTATTACACTTGCCAAGGAGCCCAGGTTTCACAAGAAGACAAGGCACATCAAGCGTCGCTTCAACTCCATTCGTGAAAATGTTCAAGATGGAGACATAGATATTTGTAAGTACATACGGACCTGAATGTAGCAGATCCGTTGACTAAACCTCTCCCTAGAGCAAAACATGATCAACACCAGAATTCCATGGGTGTTCGATTCATAACAATGTAACTAGATTATTGACTCTAGTGTAAGTGGGAGACTGTTGGAAATATGCCCTAGAGGCAATAATAAAAGCATCATTATTATATTTCCTTGTTCATGATAATTGTCTTTATTCATGCTACAATTGTGTTATTCGGAAATCGTAATACATGTGTGAATAACAGACACCAATATGTCCCTAGTAAGCCTCTAGTTGACTAGCTCGTTGATCAACAAATAGTCATGGTTTCCTGACTATGGACATTGGATGTCATTGATAACGAGATCACATCATTAGGAGAATGATGCGATGGACAAGACCCAATCCTAAACATAGCACAAGATCGTATAGTTCGTTTGCTAGAGTTTTTCCAATGTCAAAGTATCTTTTCCTTAGACCATGAGATCGTGTAACTCCCGGATACCGTAGGAGTGCTTTGGGTATACCAAACGTCACAACGTAACTGGGTGACTATAAAGGTAGACTACGGGTATCTCCAAAAGTGTCTGTTGGGTTGACATGGATCAAGACTGGGATTTGTCACTCCGTATGACGGAGAGGTATCACTGGGCCCACTCGATAATGCATCATCATAATGAGCTCAAAGTGACCAAGTGTCTGGTCACGGGATCATGCATTACGGTACGAGTAAAGTGACTTGCCGGTAACGAGATTGAACGAGGTATTGGGATACCGACGATCGAATCTTGGGCAAGTAACATATCGATTGACAAAGGGAATTGTATACGGGGTTGCTTGAATCCTCGACATCGTGGTTCATCCGATGAGATCATCGTGCAGTATGTGGGAGGCAACATGGGTATCCAGATCCCTCTGTTGGTTATTGACTGGAGAGTCGTCTCGGTCATGTCTACATATCTCCCGAACCCGTAGGGTCTACACACTTAAGGTTCGGTGACGCTAGGGTTGTAGGGATATGTATATGCAGTAACCCGAATGTTGTTCGGAGTCCCGGATGAGATCCCGGACGTCACGAGGAGTTCCGGAATGGTCCGGAGGTAAAGAATTATATATAGGAAGTGCTGTTTCGGCCATCGGGACAAGTTTCGGGGTCACCGGTATTGTACCGGGACCACCGGAAGGGTCCCGGGGTCCACCGGGTGGGTCCACCTGCCCCGGGGGCCACATGGGCTGTAGGGGGTGCGCCTTGGCCTACATGGGCCAAGGGCACCAGCCCCAAGGGGCCTGTGCGCCTAGGGTTTCCAAAGGGGAAGAGTCCCACAAGTGGAAGGTACCCCTAGGTGCCTTGGGGGGGGGAGGGAAACCTTCCTTGGCCGCCGCCCCCCTAGGAGATTGGATCTCCTAGGGACGGTGCCCCCCCTAGGCCCTTCTATATATAGTGGGGGAAGGAGGGCTTTTTCATCCATGCCTTTGGTTGCCTCCTTTTCCCTCTCCAACACCTCCTCCTCCTCCATAGCGCTTGGCGAAGCCCTGACGGAGTACTGCAGCTCCATCACCACCACGCCGTCGTGCTGCTGCTGGAGCCATCTTCCTCAACCTCTCCTTTCCCCTTGCTGGATCAAGAAGAAGGAGACGTTACGCTGACCGTACGTGTGTTGAACGCGGAGGTGCCGTCCGTTCGGCGCTAGGATCTTCGGTGATTTGGATCACGTCGTGTACGACTACCTCATCCCCGTTCTTTGAACGCTTCCGCTCGCGATCTACAAAGGTATGTAGATGCATCCGATCACTCGTTGCTAGATGAACTCATAGATGGATCTTGGTGAAACCGTAGGAAATTTTTGTTTTCTGCAACGTTCCCCAACAGAATATGTATGCATTACTAGTAGAATGAAAAGACTATTTGCACAACCTGAAGGGGCCATTGCTAGAACAGAAGTTACTATGATGGCATGGATCCTCTACAATATAAATAAGAAGTATACGAATCATACTTGTTTGGAAATAAAATAATTCTCCACACAATGGAAAACAAATATACTAAATAAGGAAGCATGATTGTGGTTCCATCTGTACATAGAAGTATGGAAGAAAAATCTAAGAAGCGTGGATGCTATGAAGAAATAACATTTACATCGGAAGCATGGCAAGAGATTGAAGTTGATTTATACATACATACGAAGCCATGAAGAAGCAGAAGCATGTAAATACGAAGCACCTAGGATCTTAGAAGCATGATGCTCTGGTGCCACAATTTTTTCCATCACAACATAAGTGAGAGATATTAGAAGAACAAAAGGTTGTAAATGCAAAAATATCATGCTTGCCGTAGCTATCAAATTTCAACTAACCTAATTGGGGATCAGTTGCTAACTTTGAGAACCAGTTATTACTTTGAGATGGCAAAGAAATCAAAAATCTAGATCAATGTTATGGATGTAATGACTTGTCAGCCATGTCTGATGGAGTTGTGTGTGTTTGTTGCCGAGATGACGAAATGGGTTGTTGACTCGTGGCTGCCGAGATGGGCAGACGCAAGATGTGATCTGCTGCACAACAGCCTGCATTCCAACACCACATATAGATTACGATTTCTGCTAGCTGGTGGTTGGACTCGAAGGTGCAGGTCATGGAGTCACGATGAAGAGGAGGGCGGTGGGGTGGTGGCATTGGATGATGCTGGTGCATGTAGCCGTGGAGGATGGACAGCGGCGCGTTGTACGGTAGTGTGACACAGGTGTGGGCTGGATTTGCGGATGGGAGAAAGGCTCTCAGGCGTTGGATGGAGAATGAATTAAGGGCCCCTGACTAGTAAGATGGATTGAACAAATCAGTCTTCTGATAGAAAGTGTTTGCCATTTGATAATTCTCAAATGCAAGGAATCATCGTAGCAATTCCAAATGTGAAAGTGATAAGTATGGAGTGTCGAACCCACAAGGAGCTAAAGGTAAGATCAATATTCTCTCAAGTCCTATCTGCCACTGATATGACTCTACATACATCGAACGTTTGCTTTCATCTAGAAACGAGAAATAAAACTACGTTGTAGGTATGAAGATGATAGCTTTGCATGATATGAGAGAACTAAAATATAAAAATAGGCGCTATTAACATAAAGTTAGAATATATTACTGTATATTATAAATAACGAGTGTGGAGTAATGATGGATTGGTGTGTGGAATTATTCTAGGCAATTGTTAACAAGATCGGTAATCATTATTGCAATTTTATATGAGGGAGAGGCATAAGCTAACATACTTTCTCTACTTGGATCATATGAACTTATGATTGAACCTCTAGCAAGCATCCGTAACTACTAGAAATCATTAAGGTAAACCCAACCATAGCATTAAAGTATCAAGTCTTCTTTACTCTCATACGCAAACAACCCCCTTAGTCGGGTTTAAAGTTCTGTCACTCTAGCAACCCACTATAAGCGAATCATGAACATATTGCAAACCCTACAGCGGGAATCCCTCACGTGTCACTACTAGGAAAATGCCTGCTAGTGGCGCACCTGTTTTGGCTACTAATGGTGCACTACAGGTGCGCCACTAGCATCACGCCATTAGATTTTTTTACTAATGGCGCACCACAGGTGCGCCATTACTATCTGGTATACTAATGGCGCGCCACGCAGAGCGCCATTAGTATATCCCACGGTGCGCCATTAGTATGCCTCCCAGGGGCTATATTTACCCATGTGCTCTAGCTTACTAATGGCGCACTAGTTGATGATGCACCACTAGTGTGCTTTTTGCAGTGCGCCACTAAAGTGCTGAGTGGTGCGCCACTAGTATGAATATTAGGGATTTTTTTCTTTTCTGATATTTGCACAGGTTACAAAATATATTACTAGACAGAATATAGACAGCACCACACAGCAACAGCAGATTCATCGAATACAATAGAAGATTAGTCTCCGAATACAATTCATCATATTAGTCTCCGAATTCAAAAGACTGAACAAAGATAGAACATTACAAGTCTCGAGACCGCGAGTAGCGAGTTTGTCTTCACATTACAAGTTGATATCGATCATCTAAACTACCATCACATAGAAGAGAGCTGCGGTCATCACAATGAGCATCATCGCGATGAAACTGGTCTTCATCCGGTTCCTCCTCCCCTCCCTCCTCTCTCCCGCTAGATAGCGCGCGTATCTAGATTCTGCCTCCGCCCTAATGGTGTACCCTTTGTAACTGTTACTGCTGAAACGGTGAACCTGTCTTCGACACTCCTCCCAGTCATCGTAGACTCCGGGAACCTTACCCTTGTACATGACATACGACGGCATCTCTATGCACTAGCCAAACAAAACGTTAGTAGCAATTCACACACAATACATAAGCAATATATAAGTATGCAACAAAAGGACTGGAAGAGAAAAGCAAGACATTAATAGAACGATTCATGGTCCTACTAATAAATAGCATCGATTACATATAAGTTGAAAGACTGTCCAAACCAAAGAGACATACAACTTCATTAAAGTTTAATTACAACATGAGCTAATCGATATTTCAGAACTACACATAGCATCACTACTTTCGACTCGACTCAGGGACCGGAGCGTGGATGAAGCCGTCGTCTCTCATGATGGTCATGAAATCGCGGGCGTTGTCAGCATCCATTTGTAGCGTTGTGTCTATATCACTGTTGGACGGTTGATATCTGAGGTAGAACTGCCCCGAGGTACGAAGGACAGCTTGATGGATGATTTCCGCAAACTCCGACTGGATGCGAAAGAATTCTTGTCTAATGTCCATGTCCTAGATTGTCGACAAGCTTGCGACCCAATCTTTGAGATTATTTGGTAGCAGAAGGTGATTATGGTCCCGTACGATCGCCCGCATATGATGGAGGGCGTAGTAGGCATCCTTCTGACCACCAGGTGGGTGCTTGACGCAGGGGAACATCGTATTGTGGGCGAACACGTGCTTGCCGTACGTACGAACTGGCCTGGTGAAGGTGCCTCTAGATCTGGCATAGCCAGGGAGAACATCATCAAGAACTTTCTTGATATTTGTGTAGTCTTTCTTCGACTGACGGTCCGAGTCGAAATACGTGGCCATGGAATATTTCGGGCTTAAGAGGATGAGTGTGCAATGTGTGTCACTGCACAAAACATGGAATGTTAGAAAAAAAAGAACGACCGAAATCTAAGAAACCGTATGTTACGGGGCGGTGAGGGGATGACTTAATCGGGAAAGTAAGGCACGAGGAAGTTATCCTTATCTGGGTTTGCCAGAATGACGCCTTCGAGGTATGACCTCACGACTTGCCGGTCCCCGGCGCTGCCCAAGATCTTTGCACGCATGTAGAAGGGGTCGACTATCACGATGTCCCGGGTCTTGTCTCTAATGATCCGCATCTCCATACTCAGCGGAAATAGCCGAACGAAGGTGTAGTGCAGCGGATGAAGGTTAAGCATAGCGATGATGTCATGAAACCGCAGTACGATCGTACCCCCGATGGCGTTATCCACAAAGCCCTTGCCCTCTGGCACCTTGGCCATGAAAACCGGGTATGCCACATCATTCTCGGACAGACGTCGCTTCTCCAAAGAAAGAACACTGTCATGCAGACTCCGCATAGCACCGGTTGCAGCATTGAGCAGATTAGTCGGTAGCATCGGCCTACCCGCCACATGCACCCTCCTCGAGATATCCTTAGGTGAAGGTGGACTGTCCTGAGCACGGATCATACTCGGTGCCGGCTGGCTCGCACCCTTGTTACTCTTTCTTTTCCGTCCCTTCTTCTTCTGTTGTAATGGGTTCGAGTTCTGCTCACAGACCGCCTTCTTGAGTGTGTTGGGGCTGATAATATTTTGCACCTCGGCTATCTGAGGCTCGGTGAAGGCGGCAACTGGAGCCGTCTCCTGAGAACTGAACGCCAGACGACACCTATTGCAATTGGGTTTCTCCGCGGTACCAGCTAGATCACGGTCGTCTTTTTATGGGTTGGGTTCTTGAGAAGGAGGCCCGAAGAATTCGTCACCGTACCCATGTTCGGCAAAGTACTTATCGACCTTGGTAAATGTACCGTCGTCATTGTCGTCGTCGTCCGAATCCTGTGCCATATGCATGTTCGGATCCTGTGCCATAGGGATGTCTGACATGTCCAGTAGCGCTGCGGCGGTCTTGCCATGGCTTGGCGCCGGCACGACTGGCGGTGTTTTCTGTGGGGTGGTGTCCCCCGCCCCCCAAACGAATCTGGCTCTTCGGCCAAAGCAGGGGCCAGCTTACGCAGGCGCTCAGGGTCATCACGTCATCTTCGTCGGCCCCAGCGGGTCGAATCGGAGGTAACAACTCGTCGCAGCCTGGCAGCACCCGAACCAGTTCAACCCTATACATGGTGGGTGGCATCGGATTACCGTGGAACACGGGGTTGCCTGGTTGAACGATTCTGCCCTTGGTGACATCGATCAACTCGCCGCCCACGAAGTGCAGGAGAGTGCATGGAACGTCGGCGGCGCCCTGCGAAAACATGTAGGGCATCAGGGATGCCCAATCAAAGGCAAGGAGATGAAGTCATCGGCCGAGAGGCTTAGTTACCGTGATGGCGTCGAGCTCGGCTAATGTCGAGGCACCGCCAACGGCGGGCGTGCAACTGACGGAGGGGCCGCTTGCTGCCGAGGTGCCGGCCGGCATACACCCGGGTGCATTAAGCTCCAATGCCCGTGCCGGCGTCGGAGACACCAATACTGCCTCCGCCGGAGACACCAATGGCGCCACCTGCGCGTTGTGCGAGTTGCTGGCCGTGAAGCTGGGAACCGGGGCGGCCCCTGTTGGCCGCCCGCAATCCACGCCCGCAGCTCCTCAATCAAGGTAGGCACAATGCCGGTGAGCGTCGTTCCCAGTTGTTGTTGCACTTGCTCTTGGACAATCTCCGGAATCCGCGCCACTTGTGCCTTGAGCTCTTGAACCTCGCGCGACTAGCTTTCCGAGCTGGTCTTCCTCTCCTTTCGCCCACCAGTGTTATAGTATGACGACCATTTTGTGGACAAGCCTTTGCCGGCCACACGACCAGCTAACGACGGCTTATTGAGCATATCCTTGTTTTTCATTACGTTCAACGCCATATTTAGAGTGCTGTGCCAAGGGGAGCTCTGAGACGACCCCGCGCTACTGCTTTCAGTCTCCTGCGGAAGAAATGTGAACCATTTAGAAATTTGTCTTCATTAATTAGAATGCAACCATCTGGAGCTAATTACGCGGGGGTGTATTCCTTACCAGAACACGCTCAAGCGCCCTGGTCTTCGGATCTGTGGTAAGCTCCTTTGTTACCGGGTTCTCCTTGTACCGGGCCCTGACATAGTTCCTGGTCTGCTTGTCACGGTATTTCTCGAAGCGGGGCGTTAGGCCTTGCTCGGCACGCTCCGCGTCCTCCTTGTCCCATATAGGCTCCGCCACTCTATAACCGCCGGGACCGAGTTGGTGGACCCCTAAGTTCAACTCCCGCATTTCTTTCCCCCACTGAATTAATTCCACAGTTGCGCTGCTCTCGCACTTGATCTTGAACTCCTTGTAGTCATCTTCGCTGATCGAAGGATTTTTCGCCTTGATATTCTCAATACTATCACCTTTGTCAATCATTCTCTTCTCCGCGCTTCTCCAAGTAGACAGGGCCGTGCTCATCCTCGTGAGGGCGGTACTGTTCACTTTATTCCCTGAGAGGCGTGTGTTTGCAAAGTCAGCGGGGAACTTGTATCGTTCATGCAGCTTCGTGAAGAGGAGGCTGCACAAATTCCCTCGGTCCTTATGCCTTAGGTTCTCGGTGTTGATCGAGACGGTGCTCTGGAGAATGCACCCGAGCTGAACCGAGTACCCCTTGACTAATTCTATGGGTGCCGTTGGATGCCTGTCGGAGTTCACTTCAGTAAATTTCTCCTTGACGGTGCCGAGCACGTTCGGGCGTCGGTCCTTCTGTTGCCTCTTCGGTTGGCTGCCATCTGTGCGTGCGCTGCCATTATCAGTGGTGGCATCCTCGGCGGCACCATCAGTGGTGTCATCCCCGACGCCACTAGGGGTTGTGTAGTCAGGATCGGTGTCTTCCACGACGTCCTCATAGCGGTGAGGTTCTTCCTCCATCTCCTGGGACAGCTCCTAGAATTGCCTGCCTGAACCGCCGGCCTCATCGTTGTGGGCCATGTTTCACTCTAAATAGGAAAAAAAATTGGTCAAAAAGTTGGTTATTGTCAAGGAACAAGATCATGGTCTCATCATTTAGGGTTTGTCGACACTGAGACATCCTAAAAGCTAAGCTTTTATCATTTAGGGTTTGTCGACGCCGAGGCACCCTAAAAGCCTAAGCTTTCATCATTTAGGTTTTTATGGACATCGAGGCACCCTAAAAGCCAAGGTTTTATAATTTATGGTTTGTCGACACCGAGGCATCCTAAAAGCTAAGCTGGGAAGGAAATTCTAAGTTGGGCCTAATCACTTGGCTCTATTGCCACCTATGGTTTAATGCCGCAAGAATAAAGGGGCAGTTGATCCTACTTAATTAAATAGTAAGATACCCCGGCCCATGCATTAGTCACAAGTACCCCATATGTCCTATTTTCAGCAAAGTCATGCTAAAATTCACGGAAAATTTCAGCATGACCTTTGCTGAAAATAGGACATATGGAGTACCTGAATTTGCCGGAACGGAAGTTAATCGACATTCCAGCAAACTCAAGGGCCTCTCGGGGTACCTGCAAAATCATCACGACACGATCGTCGGAGACAAAACCCAGCAAACTAGCAAAGTTACTGACGTGTTTACAGAAATTGTTTTCTGTAAAAGATGATCATCGTCTTTACAATTCTTTCTCAATGTGATCACAAGTAATTCAGAGCATCACAAGGCATTAGTAGTTTAGTACATGAACAAGTTTTACAGAGCACATCAATATGTATTGTATTGCATTGTGGAGTGATATACAGTATGTTACAGCAAAGAAACAACTTAATCCATGCCTCAGGTTATCAACAGTCATTACTTGTCAAATACAGAAGAAGGAACAATTTATTTGCGACATAGTTACAAATGATGACAGAATAAAGCAACACCTTGCACTAGCCTAAACAAACCAACACCAACGAGAAAATACAACATATAAGCATAAGCATAAGATAGTTAGGTTACTAACAGACTTCCAAAGATAATTTCAAACAAACAAGGCCACATTTTTACTACAGAAGTCACCAAAGGTGAATGATTTCTCTATGCTCCCTTAAAATTCCCTTCAGATTTTGTATCCATAATACATGACAGTAGCATTTCAATACGCAACAAAAGGGAACCACCATCTGTATATAATAAGGAACAGATGACAAACAAGTCACCAAACCACAAGGCCTTTTACAACAACTAGATACTAGAGTATCACTGTTGATGCGCTGAACCTATCCATCTCACAGGTAAGGCAACCGTTGGAGAATTGTTTTGCAGAATGAACTTAGAAGACAGACAAGCTATGTACAAAACCTGAAAAACTGAATTACTATAGGATACAAACTTAATTTGGTTTAGTTATTTCAAAGCATTTACAATATGCTAAATGAAACAAAAATTGGGAATACAGTAGGCTAATCAAATAGAAACTCGACTGATTTGGGTTTCCAAGTTCCAAAGTTTCTACTAGTACCAAACTTCTGCGGTATAATAATCATGGCAGCAGTACGAAACCCAAAAAATTAGCTTCTTCATCTGTACGACTAACACAAATACCAACTATTTCTATCCTCTAGGCTCTACGCGAGTGGGTGGCGCACGACCACGCGAGGGGCGGCCGGCGCGGTGAGCACGAGCCCACAGGGAAGTGGTGGGCGGCACAAACGGCGACTAAACAAGAGGAAAAGCGGGGGAATCGATGGAGACGCTCACCGCGGAGCTGGGGAAGGAGACGGCGAGGCCAAGGGTGGTCGGTGCAGCGCGGATAGACGCCGAGAAACGGTGGTCGGTGATGACGAAGAAGAGGTCGATGCGCTCCATCCTTGATGACCCGGCTCCAATCCGTGGACGTAGGCGATGAAGGTGATGATGGTGTCGCTCCTAGCGCAGCTCCTAGGCGATGCCGGCACGATGACAGAGCACGGGGCGGTCGGTGGCCGCAGTGACGTGCGACGGCCGCGCTCGGGGAGGGTCTGGGCAGCGGCGCAGTGGGTCTAGGCGACGACGCAGTGGGTCGGGGGAGGGCGCGTGGATCTGGCGAAGGGAGGGAGAGAGGCCAGAGGGAGAGGGGAGCAAGTGGAGTGGGGATTTTAGTGGAGGAAGGGTTAGCAATGGCGCACCACCCAGCGGTGCACCATTAGTAATTTTTTTTGATAGCAATGGCGCACCTCCTGGCGGTGCGCCATTAGTAATCTTTTTTTGGATTGCAATGGCGCATCCCCTAGAGGTGCGCCATTAGTAATCTTTTTTTGGATAGCAATGGCGCACCCTCTAGCGGTGCGCCATTAGTAATTTTTTTAGGATTTTTTGTTGCCTAGCGGAGGGCCGTCAGCGGCGTCTTGAACCTTAGGTCTCGCTCGGGGGGGGGGGGGGGGGTTGTCGGCGGCGGTGGAGCGGGGGAGGGTGCGGGGTGTCGTCGACGGTGGTGGAGCGGGGGAGGATGCGGGGGGTCGTCGACGGCGGTGGAGCGGGGGAGGGTGCGGGGGGTGCTCGGCGGCGAGGGGATCTGGCGAGGGGGGATAGCGATCGAGATGGAGGGGGATCGAGATCGAGTGTCCTCATGAATATTCAATATTTTTTCATATTGAATATGAAAAAATATCATCGAATTTGAAAAAATATTCATGAATTCAAAAAGAGCCCATGAATTAAATTTAAAAATATTCATCATTTCAAAAAATATTAACTAGCTATCTGTTCACAATCTTCTTTCCCTTATTTTTCATAAATGGAGTTCTTCTCTTGAATGGACGTCCTTTAGGTAGGGTGGTCCTGCTTCTTCTTGTGGTGTATGCTGGTACTTCATCATCGTCGTGATGTTCCATCTTCGGGTCGCCGTACTTGTCGAAGTCTTGCTCATTGGCGACTCCATCCATTCCGATGATCTTCCTTTTGCCTCTTCTCACGACCACACGACTGGGCTTTGACGGTTCGGTAATGAAGAAGCATTGGTCCACTTGGGAAGACAGTACCCATGGCTCATTTTTCACGATGACGTTTGCGCCCGCGGTCTTGGATTTGGCTTCGGGTATAACCATGGTGGTGAAATACCGGTCTTCTTTTATGACGCTCTTGGCCCATATGACACGGAACATCGGGACCTTCTCTCCAACGTAGCTCATCTCCCAGATCTCCTCGATCCTTCTGTAGTATCTTTCTTTGTCGTTACCGGTGTAGGATTCCATCGTTACCCCGGAGTTCTGATAACCATCGCTCTTCATGTCCTTTCCCTCGGTGTAGAATGTGTAGCCGTTGATATCGTACACCTCATACGTCATCAGGTTGTGCTCAGCGCCCTGTGACAAGGCGAATATGAGTTGTTCTTCCGCAGAAGAATCCTCATGTAAAGGGTACGATAGAAGCTTCTGCTTGAACCAATGCGTGAAACATGAGTTGTGCTATTTGATTATATCTCCGTCCGTCCTCTGTTGGCCTCGGTCATTGTACATCTTCTCAATAAAGGTTTTGTGCTCTACCACCCAAGGATCGACCACGTCTATGTGTTGTAGCGCGACTAGGTTTGCTCTTTCAAAGTCGGCGAGTCGACCCTCGAAGTCGACATGCATTTCACGGCGACCCTCATGGTGACCCCATCCAGCGAGCCTGCCGAGGTGCCTGTTGACGGGCAGGCCAACGGGGTTCTCGATGCCTAGATAATTCATGCAGTAGGAGATGCACTCTTCGGTCAGAAAGCCCCTGGCTATGCTTCCCTCTGGACGTGACATGTTGCGAACGTATCCTTTGATGAAACTATTCATCCTTTAGAATGGCATCATGCTGTGCAGGAACGTCGGCCCGAGTTGGATGATATCCTCCACGATATGGACCAGCAGATGCACCATAACGTCAAAGAATGCGGGCAGGAAGTACATCTCAAGCTCGCATAGTATCACCACGATCTCTTCCTGTAGCCTTCTGAGTTGCCTCACGCCAACCGACTTCTGAGAGATGATGTCGAAAAAGTTGCATAGGCCAACGAGCGTTTCACCATCGTGCGCATCCATGATCCCATGGATTGCAACTTGAAGTATCTGCGTCATCAGCACGTGACAGTCGTGAAACTTCATCCCGCTGAACTTCTGCTTCGCTGAGTCTAGGTATCTTCTTATCTTCCCTGCGTAACCGTAAGGAAGTTTTACTCCTACGAGGCTGGTGAAAAATTGATCGATCTCCTCCTGACTTAGAGTGAAGCACGCGGGAGGGAAGTCGTTTTCGATCTTCTTGGCCTTTTTGCCTTTGCGACGACTTTCCATGTCCTGCTTCGCCTCATCATCATCATCATTAGCGTGAAGCTCCTCCGTGATGCCCATTGATTTCAAGTCTGCCCTTGCTTTCGGCCCATCTTTGGTCCTCTCTGGCATGTTGAGCAGGGTACCAAGCAGACTCTCGCACACGTTCTTCGTGATATGCATGACATCAAGGCTGTGAGGCACACGGTGGATCTTCCAGTACGGCAAGTCCCAGAAAACAGACCTCGTTTTCCATACCTTTAGCAGCGGCTCTGGCGCCTTTCGCTTCTTTCCCGGCTCTGGCGCCTTTTGCTTCTTTCTCGACAGTGGGCAATCTTTCCAATTTTTCAACAGTTCGTCTATTTCCTCGCCGCTCCTCGTACGCGGGCGTGTTCGGGGTTCGGTTTCACCATCGAACAGATCCTTGCGTTTTCTCCATGGGTTATCGGTGCGAAGCCACCTTCAATGTCCCATGAACATGGTTTTCGAAGACCCGGGATCTCTATCTAGCTGGCGATACGTTGTGTCATCCATGCACCTGACGCATCCAGAAAATCCGTGGACCACCTGCCCCGCGAAATATTCGTAACCGAGATAGTCCTGCACCGTCGTGAGCAGTGCGGCTCTCATAATGAAATATTCTTTCTCTACGGCGTCCCACGTATTGGCTGCCATTTTCCACAGCGTGTCTAGCTCCTCTTTCGGCAGCCCCAGATACAGATTGATGTCATTCCCTGGTTGTTTTGGTCCTTCAATTAGCATACTCATGTGAATGTACTTCCTCTTCATGCACAACCAGGGGGGAAGGTTGTACATCCACACAAACACAGGCCAGGTGCTATGTGTGCTTCTCTGGCTGCCAAACGGATTGACTCCATCGCTGCTCGCGCCCAGCACGATGTTCCTTGGATCGTTCCCAAATTCTGGGTGTTCGAAGTTCAACGCTTGCCACTGGCTCCCATCCTTAGGGTGACTCAGCATCTTGTCTTTTTTATTTATCTCCGGATCATTTGCGTCATCTTCTCGATTCTTCTCCTCCCTATCCGCGTGCCAACGCAGGAGCTTTGCTACCTTAGGGTCCGCAAAATACCGCTGCACAGGAGGAGTGATTGGAAAGTACCACACCACTTTTCGAGGAGCTTTCATCCTCTTCTTGTATCGAGTGACGCCGCACACCGGACATATGGTAGACTCTGTGTGCTCGTCCCGATAAATGATGCAATTGTTCATGCACACATGGTATTTCACGTGTGGTAAATCCAGAGGACACATGATTTTCTTTGCCTCCTCGAAACTGGTCGGGCACTTGTTCCCCTTGGGAAGACGTTCGTGCTAGAATGACATGTTCTCGTCGAAGCATGTGTTGGTCATTTTGTGTTTTACCTTCATCTCCAGAGCCATGAGCGTTACTTTCAGGCGGGTATCCTCGGGCCTGCATCCTTCATACAATGGAGTAACCGTGTCTATCTCCAGTTGATCCAGCTTGGCTATCTCCAGTTGATCCAGCTTGGCTTTCTCTCAGAAGGAAGCTCTTGCGTTATTCGTCTGCTTGACAAGCAGCTCTTGAATATGAGGGTCCTGCACCCAGCCCATCGATGGGCCATCGCCGTATGCTCCGGCATCTTCATCTTCATGATCATGCCCTTCATCTTGATCTTCCTCATCGTCATGTTTGGCATCTTCTACATGATGACTGTGTACAACATCACCGTCGTGATCATGTCCTAGAGATTCTTCGTCTTCTCGCCTGCCCTCGCTACGGTGGTTGTCTTGCTGCCCTTCCTCATTTCTTGCCCGCCCCCCATGGACGACTTCATAGTCATCTTCATTACCTTGCCACCAATAGCCATCCATGAAACCACGCAAGAGCAGGTGGTCCCGCACCTGCCCGGAATCCGGTTCCGCAATAAGGCTCTTCAGCTTGCATCTTTGACATGAACATCTTATCTCTGTCTCATTCTTTTGAAGTATCTCGGCCTTCGCAGAGCTCAAAAACCTATTCACGATGCCTTCGGTCATCGTGCGGACCATGGTCGCCTGCGAGGTAGAGCAAAACGATATTTTAGAACCAACAAATTTTTTGGCATGACTTTCCCTAAAAATAGGACCAAAAAGAATGCATAGTGCCAAAATTCTCACCGAAACGGAAATGAATCAACATTCCGGCAAAATATTGGCAACTATCGCATTTCAAATACCGGTACCTGCAAACACAAGCATATATGCAACACTACAAACATATGCAACACCACAAACATACATAGATCTAGCTAGGCCATAAAAAGTGCATGTGCGCGTTGTTGGAGGGAGAAAAAAGTAGATCTACAACATAAAGAAAGCTTTCCCCTTATTTACCTATCAAAAAAGGTAATTTAACCACTTAATTTGGATGAATCTATGGTGCAAATGAGGTGAGGAGGAGGAGGCAGCTGAGACAAGCTTGGAGGAGGAGGTGGAGAGAATGAAGTGGGGAAAGTGAGTGTGTAGGTGGCTGTCCAAAATATCTAGCTGGTCCCAGGTTACTAATGGTGCACCACCTACAAATGCGCCATTAGTAACCCTGGTTACTAATGGCGCACCAGCTGGTGGTGCGCCATTAGTATTTTTGGAAAAAAAATTGATAGTAGTGGCGCACGGGTGTGTGGTTCGCCATTACTAGTTAAAACTAGTAATGGCGCACTGTTCCCTGGTGCGCCATTAGTATTTTTGGAAAAAAATATGTTAGTAGTGGCGCACCATGGGTGTGGTGCGCCATTAGTGTCTATCACACTAATGGCGCACCGACACATGGTGCGCCACTGTTATATAGTAGTGGCGCACCACATGTCTGGTGCGCCATTAGTGTCCATATTATCTATAGCCCTTTTCCTAGTAGTGTGTGTGTGGCATGAAGGGCACCATAGGACAACACCAATATAAAACATACAACTCAAAACAATCTACATCATCAATCAACCCAAAAGACAAAAAAATCTACTCAAAACTGTTGGGGAACGCAGTAATTTCAAGAAAATTCCTATGCACACGCAAGTTCTATCTAGGTGATGCATAGCAACGAGAGAGGAAGAGTGTAGTACACGTACCCTCATAGACCGTAAGCGGAAGCGTTATGACAAGGCGGTTGATGTAGTCGAACGTCTTCACGATTCGACCGATCCTAGCACCAAAGGTACGGCACCTCCGTGATCTGCACATGTTCAGCTCGGTAACGTCCCACGAACTCTAGATCCAGCTGAGTGTCAAGGGAGAGTTTCGTCAGCACGACGGCGTGGTGATGGTGATGATGAAGCTACCGTAATAGGGCTGCGCCTAAGCACTGCTACGATATGAGCGAAGTGGATTATGGTGGAGGGGGGCACCGCACACGGTTAAGGCAATGATCAACTTGTGTGTCTTAGGGTGCCCCGTTGCCCCCATATATAAAGGAGCAAGGGGAGGGGGCCGGCGGCCTCATAGGGTGCGCCCCAAGGGGGAATCCCACTCCTACTAGGAGTAGGTTCCCCCTTTCCTACTCCAACTAGGAGGGGAAGGAAAGAGGAGGAGGGGAGAACGAAAGAGGGGTCAGCTCCCCATGTCCTAAACCAATTTGGTTTGGGCCTAGGGGGGCGTGCCCCACAGCTCCCTTGCTGCCCTCTATTTCCATTAAGGCCCATGAAGGCCCATTGACCCCCCAGGGGGTTCCGGTAACTACCCGGTACTCCGGTATTTATCAGGTGACCCCCGGAACCTTTCCGGTGTCCGAATATAACCTTCCAATATATCAATCTTTATGTCTCGACCATTTCGAGACTCCTCGTCATGTCCGTGATCATATCCGGGACTCCGAACTACCTTCGGTACATCAAAACACATAAACTCATAATACTGATCATCACCGAACGTTAAGCGTGCAGACCCTACGGGTTCGAGAACTATGTAGACATGACCGAGACTCATCTCCGGTCAATAACCAATAGCGGAACCTGGATGCTCATATTGGTCCGTACATATTCTACAAAGATCTTTATCGGTCAGACCGCATAACAATATATGTTGTTCCCTTTATCATCGGCATGTTACTTGCCCGAGATTCGACTGTCGGTATCTCAATACCTAGTTCAATCTCGTTACCGGCAAGTCTCTTTACTCATTCCGTAATGCATCATCCCGCAACTAACTCATTAGTCACATTGCTTGCAAGGCTTATAGTGATGTGTATTACCGAGAGGGCCCAGAGATACCTCTCCGACAATTGGAGTGACAAATCCTAATCTTGATCTATGCCAAATCAACAAACACCATCGGAGACACCTGTAGAGCATCTTTATAGTCACCCAGTTACGTTGTGACGTTTGATAGCACACTAAGTGTTCCTCCGGTATTCGGTAGTTGCATAATCTCATAGTCATACAAACATGTATAAGTTATGAAGAAAGCAATAGCAACAAACTAAACGATCATCGTGCTAAGCTAACAGATGGGTCAAGTCAATCACATCATTCTCTAATGATGTGATCCCGCGCATCAAATGACAACTCTTGTCCATGGCTAGGAAACTTCACCATCTTTGATTAACGAGCTAGTCAAGTAGAGGCATACTAGTGACACTCTGTTTGTCTATATATTCACACATGTACTAAGTTTCTGGTTAATACAATTCTAGCATGAATAATAAACATTTATCATGATATAAGGAAATATAAATAACAACTTTATTATTGCCTCTAGGGCATATTTCCTTCAAAAACAACATAGGATGGCAACACATCATTGGATCCTAATATGTGGCATAAAGCACCATGTTTAAGTAGCGCATTACAGCAGGGTGTGGGAGAGTGGTACTCCAAAAAGGGATGAGGAAGGTGATGAAGATGGTGATGTTGATGAAGACGATCACTGTGGCGATGGTTCCCCCGGCAGCACTCCGGCGCCACCAAGAGAGAGAGGGAGAGAGTCTCCCCCTTGTGCTTCCTCCTCCATGGCCTCCCAATTACATGGGCAGAGGTTCTCCCTCTGGTCTTTGGCCTCTCCGGTGATGATGGCCCCCTCCGGTAGGGTGCCGGAGAGGGCCTAGATTGATTTTTTGTGGCTACAGAGGCTTGCGGCGGCGGAACTTCCGATCTATGGTTCTTTGAGAGGTTTGGGTATTTATAAGAATTTTTGGCATCCGTCTCACGCCAAGGACGTGCCCAAGGGGCCCACAAGCCTGGAGCACCCTCCCTGGGGGGTAGGACGCTTCTAGAGGGTGATACGTCTCCGTCGTATCTACTTTTCCAAACACTTTTGCTCTTCTTTTGGACTCTAACTTGCATGATTTGAATGGAACTAACCCGGACTGACGTTGTTTTCAGCAGAATTGCCATGGTGTTATTTTTGTGCAGAAATAAAAGTTCTCGGAATGAACTGAAAATCAACGGAGATTATTTTTGGAATATATAAAAAATACTGGAAGAAAGATCCACGTCAGGGGCCCACACCCTGTCCACGAGGGTGGGCGCACGCCTAGCCCCCTGGGCGCGCCCCCTTCCTCTTGGGCCCCCCGACGCTCCACCGACCTCAACTCCAACTCCATATATTCGTTTTCGGGGAGAAAAAATCAGAGAGAAGGATTCATCGCGTTTTACGATACGGAGCCGCCGCCAAGCCCTAAACTCTCTTGGGAGGGCTGATCTGGAGTCTGTTCGGGGCTTTGGAGAGGGGAATCCATCGCCATCGTCATCATCAACCTTCCTCCATCACCAGTTTCATGATGCTCGCCGCCGTGCATGAGTAATGCCATCGTAGGCTTGCTGGACGGTGATGAGTTGTTTGAGATTTATCATGTAATTGAGTTAGTTTTATTAGGGTTTGATCCCTAGTATCCACTATGTTCTGAGATTGATGTTGCTATGACTTTGCTATGCTTAATGCTTGTCACTAGGGCCCGAGTGCCATGATTTCAGATCTGAACCTATTATGTTGTAGCGACCAGACCTCAAACGGTCCAATCTCTGTGCTCCGGTGTCATCCCTGGATCAGGAATGCTGACACCACGCGGTACTTGAAGGATTTATAACAGAGTAGCAATCACACACTTATTACAACGAGTGTCTCAAAAGAGAACTTATTACAATAAATATGGCTTAAGGCCATCTAATAATGATAACATCGGAAGGCTTGGAAGATAAGTGAGTCCATCAACTCCAACGGCATCACTGAGTATAGAACCATGACCTAAAGGCACCTTAATCGTCGTCTGAAAAGTCTGCAACATGAACGTTGCAGCCCGAAACGGGTCAGCACATGGAATATGCTGGCAATGTAACACATAGAGATTCAATGAAAGTAATAGGCTATACTATATGCATATTTGGCTGGTGGAAAGCTCTATGGTTACAGTTTTGTGTAAACCCAATTTTTCCCTACTGCAAAGGAATACATTTTATTTAACTATCATGGTAGTTGTTAAACATTGAGAATGGTTGACAACATTCTCAATCCCAATTAAGCATCAACATTAAAAACCCAACAAAATTAATTTAGAGTAACATGATGAGATTCACATGATAATCCAAGTACTAGATACTCAACATGTCCATAACCGGGGACACGGCTAACCATGATTAGTTTATACACTCAGCAGAGGTTTGCACACTTTTCCCCACGAGACTCGATCGCCTCCGTTGGGATTCTCGCACTACAGGGTGTTTGAGAAACGGATGACCCAGACATAGTCTTTCAGAAGCGCTAGCACCTTACGATTGGGTAGACCGTTACACCTACTTTCCCTACATCTGCTAGTCCACCACTTTAAGAGTTCACATGACTTAATCAACTATGCTAGAGCCCATAGTAGCTTGTGGCTGCACACAGAAGTTTCTAGTATGAATAATCTCATGATCTCTTTGAGCCTGGGTGGCGGTCC
This sequence comes from Triticum urartu, assembly GCF_056163025.1. Taxonomy (NCBI): domain Eukaryota; kingdom Viridiplantae; phylum Streptophyta; class Magnoliopsida; order Poales; family Poaceae; genus Triticum; species Triticum urartu. The sequence goes on along the minus strand of NC_141876.1, from coordinate 8,035,727 downwards.
AAAAGAAAAACAGGCAGTCGCTGGAATACCCAGGTGACTCAATCCACCCAGATGTGTATTTAAGTTGCCACCTTAGTTAAACCATTAGTTTAACAATCTCAAATCTATCATGGATACACTCACTCAATCCACGTCTACTAGCATAGCATGGCATAATAATTAAGCAAACGTAGAAGTAACTCCCAAAGGTTTGATAATAAACAGGTAATAGGTACTACCTCAACTACTTCCCAGAACCCACAATTTAATTAGATCCTAATCATGCAATGTGTGAGGATTGATCTAACGCAATCAAAACTAGGTAGTAGGAGGTATGATCAAAGTGTTACTTGCCTTGCTGATGATCTGCAAAACCTAGCGATTCGAAGTAGCAAGCGGCGCACTCCGGGTACTCTATCGCAAACAAACAAGCATACAATAAGTACTCAACTAATGCACAGGTAAAATTCAAATAAGAGATCTAACCAGAAAGTTCAACTTAAAAACTCCGGTTGGCAATAAGAATCAAATCGAACTAAGCAACGAAAGACAAACGGCAAAAGAAACATGCTTCGTTTACTATTCTGGATCTAGGACAATTTTTACAGTGGAAAAAACTTGTTTGAGTTGGTTAAACGGAAAGAGGGCTTCGAGACGAAACTCCAGGCGTTTGAATCGCCCGATTCCGATAAACGAGTGAAAAGTTATACTAGAACGAAAATCGGATCAGGAATCGCGATCAGAAAAATCGCGGATTTAATCCGAGAAAAAGAAAAACGACGAACAAATTAATGAATGAGTGTTCGTTATCTGGATCTAAACGATGAACGCGTTCGTTAAAATGAACAAACGAGCGAACGCTCGCCAAATAACTAAACCGAAAAAAACGATCTAACGAAAAAAAAACTGATCTAAGTTTTTTTAAAAAAAACCGATCGGTTTTCTACGTGAAAACTGAGGCAACAACGTCTACCTCGACGGCTCCGGCGAACGGCGGCGGCAGCGGCACGGCTCTGGCTATCTTCGTCGTCGGTGGCGGGGCGACGCGGGTGGCAGCGCGACAGGGCGGCGCAGGGTAGCGGCGCGGCGGGGCGGCGCAGGGTGGCGGCGGCGGCGGCGCGGGGCGGCGGCGGCGGTGATGAAGCTATGTACCTAGGGTAGGGGCATGGACCTGTCCTAAGAGCCCTACCCAAGGACATCCCTGGAAGAAGTCACCTTTCAATCGACTTGAAGGTATCCCACTCGACGGATTCAAGACACTCGACCAGGAAGCTACCACTCGACTACGAAGACCAACCACTCGACTGACAGGAGATCTAAAGTCACTCCGCAAGCAAACGGTCGGCCATTAAGTAGTCTTTATGGTCATCATAGCACTTTAATAGGGACATTACCAGTAACGCCCAGTCTTAATGTATTTTAACCCTGCATTACTGAGGACCGGAGGGGTATGGCGAACTCTATATAAGCCACCCCCCTCCTCAGTAGCAGGGGTGGGCACCCCTGTAATTCATACACACATAATCCAGTCGACCGCCTCCGGGCACCGAGACGTAGGGTTGTTACTTCCTCCGCGAAGGGCCTGAACTCGTACATCCTGGTGTATTTACAGCTTCTCCATAGCTGAGATCTAGCCTCTCCATACATACCCCCTACCTCACTGTCAGAGTTAGAACCACGACAGTTGGCGCCCACCTTGGGGCAGGAGTCTTAGCGCCTAGTTGGAGAAGTTGCGATTTTTCCGATCCCTTTGATCATGTTTTCGTGCGGAGATTTGGTGGAGGGCCGCGAGATCCGTCTCGGCGCACTCACATTCATCACCGACAACTCCGCTTGGCTTAAGGAGGCTCCGCTCGACATCGACGCCCTCCCCGTCCGCGGTGCGACGCACTTCCGCGCATGTGTTCGTGGCGTCCTCCTGCGGCAGCCGTCGACCCAGTATCGGTCGGCTCCCGTGTCGTCTTCCCGCCCTGTCTCCCACCGGTGCAAGCGCTCCGTCCGGTCGAGACTTCAGAGGTGGGTGAGGCATGCCGTGGCCCGCCAGTCGGCAGCCCCACAAGTCGCGGCAATCGAGCCTGACGAATCCCTCTACGGCCTGTTCGACTGGCTCCGCGGAGACCGCATCCGAGTGCGGCAGTAGCGACCCGGCGGCTGAGGTTCTGGCGGTCGATGGAACACACAGTCCTCCCGGTTTCCCTCGCACCGATGGAGGCGCGGGTGGAGGCGACCCGTCGCATCCCCACGATGAGTATCTCCCCAAACCTCTCACGTCATTGCAGCGAGAGGAGCTTCGCCGCCGGAGCATGGATGCACTCCGCACTCCTATCGTCGGAGAAACCCCCGAGGCCCGGGCCTTGGAGGACGTGCGCTTGGCTAACTTGGCCGAGCACACTCGACTGGAGAATCTCCAGCGGATACTCGACGAGCAAGCGCGTCAGCGAGCTCCCGAGTCCAGTCGATGTCAGCTCTTCCCGCCTACGCAGGTATATCGGACCCCAGTTCAGAATTTGGCAGCCGTGGCCCGTATAGTAGAATCGATTTAGCCCTCCCAGTCGGAGGCTAGTAGGGGCTTGTTGCAAATCAGAGCGTTGCTCCGGGCAGCGAGGAACCAGAATTCCGCTGTTTCTCAGTCGCGGAATAGGATCCACAGTCGATCCGTTGCAACGGATATAGTCCAGTCGGCTCACAGCCCAAGATCGCCCCGAGGCGTGAGGGATGCGGAGACCGGCACGATCAGTACAGAAGAAATGAGCAGTATGATCACCGGTTTGATCGACGTCGAGTGCCAACCCCTCCCCCGAGGAGTGGGTCATATACGCCTCGACAACAGGATGACAGACACCCTCATAGTGTTGGGCGGAGAGTTCCAGTCGACCCCAGGGACCCAGGCTTTGATGCGAGATCCATCCTCGTTCAGGGTCTGGTTGACAGGAACAGAGCTCACCGAGAAGGCCACGACAGGGATGCGCCTGCCAGTAGCAGAGTACGTGTTTCGGGGCCAGAGTGTTTCAGTCGAGCCATCAGGGCCGCAGTGATTCCTCCCAACTTTCGGTTGGCGACTGGAGTCAGCAAGTTCACCGGCGAGTCTAAGCCTGACACTTGGCTCGAAGACTACCGAGTGGCTGTCCAGATTGGTGGCGACAATGATGAGGTGGCTATGAAGCATTTGCCTCTCCTGTTAGAGGGCTCAGCCAGAGCATGGCTGAATCAGTTAGCACCCAGCAGCATCTACACTTGGGAGGATCTCTCTCGAGTGTTTGTCACGACCTTTGAAGGAACATGCAAGTGACTAGCAGGCCTTACAGAATTGCGGTCTTGCGTGCGGAAATCGAGTGAAACTCTGAGGGATTACATCCAGAGGTGGATCACTTTGCATCACACAGCTGAGAACGTACCAGATCACCAAGCAGTTTGTGACTTTAAAGAAGGCGTCAAGAACAGAGAGCTGAACCTGAAGTTCGGTCGGACCTAAGAAATGTCTCTGAATCGGATGATGGAAATTGCCACAAAATACGCTAACGGAGAAGATGAAGATCGACTCCGGAGTGGCAAGCAGAAAGCAGTCGCCCAGGAAACCGGAGGCAATTCCAGTCGGAAGCAGAAGCGGAAGGCCGAGCCAGCCGTTCCTGGGGAGGCCCTGGCCGTAACCCATGGAAAATTCAAGGGAAAACCCAAGGGGCCCTGGAACCCCAAGAAAGTCAAGGATCAAGATGGAAATGATGTTTTGGATCTGCCATGTCACATCCACACCAAGAAAGATGAAGAGGGTAACCATATTTACCCAAAGCATACCACTCGACAGTGCCGGCTCCTGATCCAGCAGTTTCAGGGCAAGCAGTCGAAAGACAAGGAAAAAGAGTCAGACAGAGTTGAGGACAAAGAAGATAATGATGATGGATACCCCCAAGTCAATTCCACCTTGATGATTTTTGCTGATGTCGAAAGCAAAAGTCGACTGAAAGTCATTAACCGTGAAGTGAATATGGTTGCACCGACAACACCCAGCTACCTGAAGTGGTCTCAGACTGCCATCACGTTCGACCAGTCCGATCACCCTGTGCACATTGCCACCCCTGGGAGGCAAGCTCTGGTGGTCGATCCAATTGTCGAAGGCACTCGACTGACCAAAGTCCTGATGGATGGTGGCAGCGGCCTGAACATACTGTATGCAGAAACGTTGAAAGGGATGGGCATTCCGATGTCCAGACTCAGTGCCAGCAACATGAGTTTCCATGGAGTCATTCCTGGAAAGAAAGCCGAGTCACTCGGCCAGATTGCTCTCGATGTGGTTTTCGGTGATTCAAAGAATTACCGCAAGGAAAAGTTGACATTTGAGGTTGTGGACTTCCAAAGTGCTTATCATGCTATTCTGGGCCAGCCAGCTTATGCACGCTTCATGGCTCGACCGTGCTATGTGTATCTCAAGTTGAAGATGCCCGGCCCCAGGGGTGTGATCACCATTACAGGCAATCAGAAGAAAGCAGAGGAGTGTTTTCAGAAAGGATCAAAGATCGCTGATGCTCAGATGTCAGTAGTCGAACTACAAGAGTACCAGAAGACTGCTGATCCGAGTGAATTGCTGCGAGCCAAGAAGCCAGCTTCAGAATCAGCTTTTCAGTCGTCCGGTGAAACTAAGCCATTTCACATTCACCCGACCGACCCGATGCTGCTCCGACTCACATCTCAACAATGCTCGACTCCAAATAGGAAGAAGCGCTCATCCAGTTCCTCCGTGAGAACTGGGACATCTTCGCATGGAAGCCTTCTGACATGCTTGGAGTTCCCAGGGGGCTGGCTGAGCACCGTCTACGAGTCGACCCGAAGTTCAAGCCTGTGAAAGAACATCTTCGACGGTCCACCGTCCAGAAGAGGAAAGCTATTGGCGAGGAGGTGGCTCGGCTCTTAGAAGTGGAGTTCATCCGAGAGATTTACCACTCCGAGTGGCTCGCTAATGTTGTCATGGTCCCCAAGAAGGACAAGTCACTTCGCATGTGCATTGACTTTAAACATATCAATCGGGCCTGCCCGAAAGATCATTTCCCTCTCCCCCGCATCGACCAGGTAGTCGACTCGACCGCGGGGTGTGAGCGTTTGTCTTTTCTAGATGCTTATTCAGGGTACCATCAGATCTGTCTGTATGGACCCGACGAGATCAAAACGGCTTTCATCACCCCATTCGGGTGCTGCTGTTATATCATCATGCCCTTCGGCCTCAAGAATGCTGGAGCCACGTTCATGAGGATGATTCAGAAGTGTTTGCTCACTCAGATCAGTCGAAATGTAGAAGCATACATGGATGATATTATGGTTAAGTCACGGAAAGGTTCCGACCTACTGACTGACCTTGCCGAAACCTTCGCTAACCTCAGGAGATATGATATCAAGCTCAATCCATCAAAGTGCACATTCGGAGTTCCAGGTGGAAAGTTACTCGGTTTTCTCGTTTCCGAACGAGGAATCGACGCCAATCCCGAGAAAGTTGGCACCATAATCCGGATGAAGCGCCCTGTGCGTGTACACGATGTCCAGAAGCTTACAGGTTGCTTGGCCGCTCTAAGTCGATTCATTTCTCGTCTCGGTGAAAAGGCGTTGCCTCTTTACCGACTGATGAAGAAGTCTGACAAGTTCGAGTGGACTCCAGAAGCTGATGCAGCGTTCGCAGAGCTCAAAGCTCTGCTCTCCACCCAGCCGGTGCTTTCTGCCCCAATCAGTAAAGAGCCTTTGGTGCTTTACATTGCGGCCACGGGACAAGTTGTCAGTACAGTACTTACGGTCGAGCGGGAAGAAGAAGGAAAGGCCTTCAGAGTTCAGCGCCCAGTATATTATGTGTCTGAAGTTTTGACTCCTTCGAAGCAAAGATATCCCCATTACCAGAAGCTTGTATATGATATTTACATGACCACGAAGAAGGTTGCACACTACTTCTCTGACCATTCCATTACAGTCGTCAGCGACGCTCCACTGTGAGAGATTTTGCACAACAGAGATGCAGATGGTCGAGTGGCGAAGTGGGCGATTGAACTCCTTCCCCTAGATATCAAGTTTGAAGCAAAGAAGGCTATCAAGTCCCAAGCAATTGCAGATTTCGTCGCCGAGTGGATTGAACAGCAGCTTCTGACTCAAGTTCACTCGGAGCACTGGACCATGTTCTTCGATGGATCTAAGATGCTGAATGGTTCCGGTGCTGGGGTAGTATTGGTCTCCCCCCGAGGAGATAAGCTCAAATATGTTCTCCAGATTCACTTCGATTCCTCCAATAATGAAGCAGAATATGAAGCACTCTTGTATGGGTTGCGCATGGCCATTTCACTCGTCGTCCGGCGCCTCATGGTCTACGGCGACTCAGATTTGGTGGTTAATTAGGTGATGAAGGAGTGGGACGTCAGAAGCCCAGCTATGACTGGCTACTGCAACGCAGTAAGAAAGCTAGAAAATAAATTCGAGGGGTTAGAGCTTCATCACATCCCCCAACTGAAAAATCAAGCAGCTGATGATCTGGCAAAGATAGGCTCCAAGAGAGAAGCCATTCCCAGCAATGTGTTTTTGGAGCACATCTGCTCGCCGTCAGTCCAGGAGGATCCTTTTACAGAAGAAGCCCCGCAACCGAAAAGTGCCACAGATCCGACTGAAGTCGAAATTCCTGCTGTGGTCGACCTAGTAGTAATCATACCAGGGTTGGAAGTAACAGCATCTTCCATCTCTCGATCGTCGTCCTTGGCGGAGATCTCAGAAGTAGCAGCACTGCAAATTTTGAAAGACCGTCAGTCGGCGCAGTGGATCGACCAAGGATCCGTCCACGGTCAACAAAGGAGAACAAGTTCTATCATTACCCAGAAATGGTGGGGACAATCATCCTCATCTTGGGCAGAGCCTTGGGTGGCTTGGATGGCGCCGCGCGGGGGTGCTTGGGATCTTTCTCAGTCGGCGCTGGAGAAGAGGTCCGAGGGCGCTTCGATGACTGCCCGACGGGAGCAGTCGCCTTACCACGTTCCCGCGCGGGATCGTGTGTAAGCTTGGATCGCCTTTCCGAGCGGGGAGGTCCAGCTTCCTCCTCCTCCTCCTCTTCGTTGGAGTCGACGCCGTCGTCTCCCTCTCCTTCGCCGTCAGACTCCCACTCCTCCTGTTCGTCTCCGCTTTCGCCTCCGCTCGCCTCCCCTTCCTCGGCCTGCCCCTGTGCTCCGTTGGGTGTCGAGTACATCTCTGTAGTTGCCTGGAGAATAGCAGACAAGTCGAAAGTCAGTCGACCGATTCAAAGAGAGCAAATGAAGAAAGCAAGATCTCAGTCGGGAACACAAGGTCAGACCTGGTCCACCTCGTATGTACTGTCAAGCGGGACAACCCTCCTGGCTCCTCGGGGGTTGTCTTTGTTCCCTGTGATGCTCGACAGCCACCCTTCCAGCATCTCGTCGGTGACCTCCTCTGGGTGAACCCGAGTGGTGTCGTCGAGACCCGAGTATAGCCACATAGGGTGGTCACGAGCCTGAAGCGGTTGGATGCGCCTCCGAAGGAAGACCTCCAGCAGGTCCATGCCGGTCACGCCGTCTCGGATAAGCTGAACCACTCGACCAACCAGCACCTTGACTTGCGCCTTTTCCTCCGGCAGCACTTTCAGAGAGGCAGGCTTTTGAGCTCGGTCCAGAGAGAAAGGGGGAAGACCAGTCGACTGCCCTGGGGTCACCTGGTCTTGGCAATAAAACCAGGTCGACTGCCAACCACGGACCGACTCGGGAAAAGTGATAGACGGGAAAGAACTTTTACCCCTCATCTGGATCGCCAGGCCCCCGCATAGCTGGATCACTTGCGTCCGTTCGTCACTCGACTTGGCTTTCTTTACCGATTGGGAACGGCAAGTGAAGATGTGTTTAAAGAGTCCCCAATGAGGGCGGCAACCCAAGAAACTTTCGCACAAGGAAACGAAAGCCGCAAGATAGACGATGGAATTGGGAGTGAAATGGTGGAGCTGCACTCCGAAGAAGTTCAAAAAGCTCCGGAAAAAAGGATGAGGAGGTAGAGAAAATCCGCGATCGATATGGGTGGCGAGGAGGACGCACTCACCGTCGCGAGGTTGGGGTTCGACTTCTCCCCCCGGGAGACGTGCAGGTTCGTGGGGAATGACTCCCCCCTCGACCATGTCATCAAGATCTTCCTGCCGAATCACCGAGGGCATCGAGTCGCCCAGGATCCAATCCCTGGGCAGAGCAGTCCTCGAGGAAGATCCGCCCCGAGCGGACTTCTTTCCCTTCCCCTGCACCGCCGCCTTCTTCGCGCGCTCCAAAGCCGACGTCTTGTCCTTCAGCATCGTCGCCGGCGAGGCTCGAACGGACCTACGGCGCTAGGGTGAGAGCGGAGGTGGCGGAGGACCTTGCGGGGGGGGGGGGGGGGGGGAGGAAAGGCGAGAGCACACTGTTGGGGAGCCCCGAGCCGGCAACTTATAAGGAGCCGCTTCCGAGTGGCTGACCGGTAGGCCCAGGCGATCCCGTCAAATCCCGCAACAGGCGTGCGCGCGGTACTTGGCGAAAAAGGTGGCACGGAGATCGAGGAGCTTCCATCCTATCCCATCCGATTACTTCGGCCGCCCCTGTCCCGCTCGCTTCCCGAAATTCGAATCCCGCAAAATTCGCAGGCTGCAGAACAACTCATCAAACTGAAGAGCCCGCTCATGCCGGCACTCGGTATTCCACAAGTAAGGAAATTCACTCGACGAGAGACCAAGAATGGATCAAGGTGACCGAAAGAAGTTGACAACGTCATCCGTGACGATTGATCCAGTACAAGACATTCGTATAACGCTAAGAACCAGTCAGAAGGACCCCCAACTCCTTCCCCACTCGAACCTCGATCCATTCGGGGGCTAATGATGAAGCTATGTACCTAGGGTAGGGGCATGGACCTGTCCTAAGAGCCCTACCCAAGGACATCCCTGGAAGAAGTCACCTTTCAATCGACTTGAAGGTATCCCACTCGCCGGATTCAAGACACTCGACCTGGAAGCTACCACTCGACTACGAAGAACAACCACTCGACTGACAGGAGATCTAAAGTCACTCCACAAGCAAACGGTCGGCCATTAAGTAGTCTTTATGGTCATCATAGCACTTTAATAGGGACGTTACCAGTAACGCCCAGTCTTAATGTATTTTAACCCTGCATTACTGAGGACCGGAGGGGTCTGGCGAACTCTATATAAGCCACCCCCTCCTCAGTAGCAGGGGTGGGCACCCCTGTAATTCATACACACATAATCCAGTCGACCGCCTCCGGGCACCGAGACGTAGGGCTGTTACTTCCTCCGCGAAGGGCCTGAACTCGTACATCCTGGTGTATTTACAGCTTCTCCATAGCTGAGATCTAGCCTCTCCATACATACGCCCCTACCTCACTGTCAGAGTTAGAACCACGACAGGCGGCGCGACGCGGCGACTAGGGTTAGGGTTTGGGGCGGATGGCGGTTGGGCTGTCCCGGGCCTCGGGCGGCGCTATAAAAAGGCTTCGGCCAGGGAGTCCTAGCCGGATACGGTCCGTAGGTCGGTTCAGACTTCTTTTTTTTCAAAAAAATTTACGCCCAGAAAAAAAACAAAAGAAATACTAAGCGGACTCCAAAAATCTCGATATAAATTTTCTCCGGCATCCAAAATCAAGCCGCACAGGATGAACATTTATTTCGGGCCTAAATGCAATTTTGAGAAAGACACATTTTTCCTAAATTCAAATAAAATAGCAAATAAAACCAAAATAAAATCTTATTTGATTTTTTTATTAAATCCTCAATATTTGTTTATTTTGGGAAAGTCATTTTATTCCCTCTCTCTTATTTTTGTAATAGAAATAATTGAAGATAAAATAAATAAAATCAAATGATCCTATTTTCAAAATTTGAGAAAACTCAAATATGAAAATAACGAAATCCCCAACTCTCTCCGAGGGTCCTTGAGTTGCGTAGAATTTCTAGGATCAACCGAAATGCAATAAAATATGATATGCAATGATGATCTAGTGTATAACATTCCGAATTGAAAATTTGGGATGTTACAAACCTACCCCCCTTAAGATGAATCTCGCCCTCGAGATTCGGGTTGGCTAGAAAATAGGTGAGGGTGGTCCTTCAGCAAATCTTCCTCTCGCTCCCAGGTGGATTCATCCTCCGTGTGGTGGCTCCACTGAACTTTGCAAAACTTTATAACCTTGCTGCGGGTGACTCGACTGGCATACTCAAGAATCCTGACTGGTTTCTCCTCATAAGTCAAATCACTATCCAACTGAATCGCTTCCAGCGGCACTGTATCTCTCAGTGGTATATCAGCCATCTCTGCGTGGCACTTCTTCAACTAGGAAACATGGAACACGTCGTGAACTCCTGACAATCATTTGGGTAATTCCAACTTGTAGGCTACTTCTCCCATACGCTCCAAAACTTTGTATGGTCCTACAAAACGTGGCGCTAACTTTCCCTTAACTCCAAAGCGCTTAACTCCTCGAAGTGGAGATACTCGAAGATAAAATCGGTCTCCGACTTCGTAAACTGTCTCCTTGCGTTTAGAATCCGCATAACTCTTATGCCTGGACTGGGCTACCTTGAGCCTATCGCAAATCAATTTCACTTTCTGTTCATACTCCTTAATCAGATCCGGTCCGAACAACTGGCGGTCTCCAACTTCATCCCACGACAATGGGGTCCTGCACCTCCTTCCGTACAGGGCTTCGAAAGGGGCCATCTTCAAACTGGATTGATAACTGTTGTTATAGGAGAACTCTGCATATGGCAAATTCTCGTCCCAACTAGATCCGTAATCTTGCGCACAAGTTCTTAGCATATCCTCCAAAATCTGATTGACTCTCTCGGTCTGTCCATCTGTCTGCGGATGGAAAGTTGTACTGAACTTTAGCCTGGTAGCCAAAGTTTCATGCAACTGATTCCAGAACTTTGAGGTAAATTGGGTTCCTCTATCTGATACAATGCTCCTTGGAACTCCACGCAGACATACGATCCTGGTCATGTATATCTTTGTAAACTTGGCACTAGTATAGGTAGTCTTCACTGGAATGAAATGAGCTACCTTTGTCAAACGATCGACTACAACCCAAATCGAGTCATAGCCTGAATGAGTTCCGGGTAAACCCGTAATAAAATCCATGCCTAACTTATCCCACTTCCATTCGGGTATCAGCAATGGCTGTAGCAATCCTGCTAGCTTCTGATGCTCTGCCTTTACTCTCTAACATACATCACAAACTGCTACATACTCCGCAATATCCTTCTTCATTCCGGTCCACCAGAAAGTATCCTTCAAATCCAAATACATCTTGGTATTTCCTGGGTGAATCGAATATGGTGAATCATGGGCCTCTTGCAGAATTAACTTCCGAATCATTAGGCACATAAATGCAGTCTTCAAATCATAAGGTATCGTGCTCATCCTCACGAAATCCTTTAGCTTTTCCTTTGCGTATATTCTCCTTAATAGAAGCAATCTCCTTGTCCGTCCTTTGAGCTTCTCTGATCTTATCCATCAAAGTAGACTGAATCTCCAATGCTGCTACATAGCCTCTCGGGACTACCTCCAAACATAGCTCACGAAGATTTTCTGCTAACTCTCTTGGTAAATCTCCCGTCGTTAGGGTGTTGACATGACTTTTACGGCTCAACGCATCAGCTACTACGTTAGCCTTTCCGGGGTGATAAAGCAATCTCATGTCATAATCCTTGATGAGCTCCAACCATCTCCTTTGTCTGAGATTCAACTCCTTTTGCATGAAAATGTACTTCAAACTCTTGTGATTCGTGTATACCTCACAATGATTTCCAATGAGAAAGTGTCTCCAGGTCTTCAATGCATGCACTACGGCTGCTAACTCCAAATCATGTGTGACATAATTTGACTCATGAGGCTTGAGCTGTCGTGAGGCATATGAAACAACTCTCCCTTCTTGCATAAGCACTTCTCCAAGTCCTCGACGTGAAGCGTCGCAATACACCTCATAATCTTTGGTCTGATCTGGCAAAATCAACACGGGTGATGTAACCAAACGTTTCTTCAACTCCTGGAAACTGGCCTCACATTCCTCAGTCCATATGCACTTGCTATCCTTCTTCAACAACTCTGTCATAGGCTTTGCAATCTTCGAGAAATTTTCAATAAATCTCTGGTAGTATCCTGCGAGTTCAAGAAAACTCCGGATCTCTCCGACTATTGTTGGCGCTTCCCAATTTGTCACAGTGTCAACCTTGGTGGGATCTACTGCTATACCTTCTCCGGATATAACGTGTCCGAGAAATCCAACTTCCTTCAACCAAAACTCACATTTGCTAAACTTGGCATATAACCGATGTTCTCTGAGCTTACCAAGTACCAAACGCAAATGCTACTTATGCTCCTCTTCGTTCTTCGAGTATACCAGGATATCATCAATGAACACTATGACGAATTTATCCAGAAACTCCATAAACACCTTGTTCATCATGTTCATAAAATATGCAGGTGCGTTGGTCAGACCAAATGACATAACTGTATACTCGTACAGCCCATACCTGGTGGTAAAAGCCGTCTTAGGTATATCCTGTTCTCGAATCCTCAACTGATGGTATCCTGATTGCAGGTCGATCTTGGAAAATACCTTAGCTCCTTGCAATCAATCAAACAGATCATTGATCATCAGTAGTGGGTACTTATTCTTGATGGTTACTTCATTCAATCCTCGATAATCAACAACCATCCTTAACGATCCATCCTTCTTCTCCACTAGAAGTACTGGTGATCCCCATGGTGAAGAACTTGGGCGAATATAACCTTTATCCAGTAACTCCTTAATCTGCTTCTTAATCTCCACCAAATCCTTTGCGGGCATCCTATCTGGTCTCTTAGATATTGGCCCTGTGCCTGGCAAAAGCTCAATCAAAAATTCAATATCTCTATCTGGTGGCATGCCTGGCAACTCTTCTGTAAATACATCAGGGAAATCCTTCACCACTGGTACCTCCTCGTGCACAACTCCTGTTAAACAATTTACTCGAGTCCTCTTCGGCACATGCCGGGATACATACTTGATCCTTCTCCCTTCTAGGGTGGTAAGCAAAATTGACTTACTGGCGCAATCGATGTTTCCTCCATACATCGACAACCAATCCATACCCAGAATTACATCCAAACCTTGTGATTCCAAAATGATCAAATCCGAGGGAAACACATGCCTACCTATACTCAATGGCACTTGAAAACATCCCTTACTAGCCAAATACTCCGCTCCTAGTGAGCTTACTAACATAGGTGTTCTAAGAACTTTGGTGGGCAGATTATACTTATCCACAAATTCCCTTGATATGTATGAATGCGATGCACCAATATAAAAAAGAATGAGTGCAGTAAATGACTTAACCAAAAACTTACCGATTACTGCATCGGGCTGCTCTTCAACCTCCTCCACGTTAACGTGGTTCACCTATCCCCTGTTGAAAGGGTTCGGCTTCTTCCCAGAGCTTCCATTGCCATTTCCATTCTGTGATTCAGGACATTCATTGGCATAATGTCCGGTCTTCTGGCACTTAAAGCAAGTGACTTGGCTCAGGTCTCTCTTGGCTGGGGTTGATGGGTTGGTGCGGTTCTGGCCGTTGCTTCCTCCATTCCCATTACCATTCTTGGGACCATTGTGATTGTGTGAGATACCTCCTCCATGGGTATGCTGAAAATGTCCTCCCTGTCTAGGGGTAAAACGTGGCTTCTGCTGAGCTCCTGAATTGTACTTCCCTTGTCCATACTTCCTTTTGCGGTTCTCAATCTGCTGCTGCTTCCCTTCAATCATCAGAGCACGATCTACCAACTCCTGGTAGTTGTTGATGGTTGCTACCATCAACTGCATGCTCAATTCATCATTCAGTCCTTCCAGAAACTTCTCCTACTTAGCTGCATCCGTAGCAACGTCATCTGGGGCATAACGTGCTAACTTACTAAAGTCCTCCACATACTGGCCAACTGTCCGTCCTCCTTGGCGCAAGTTGCGAAAATCTCGCTTTTTCATGGCCATAGCTCCTGCTGAAACATGGGCAGTACGGAAAGCCCGCTGAAACTGGTCCCATGTGACAGTGTCGACAGGGAAAGTGGCTGTGAAATTCTCCCACCATGAGGCTGCGGCTCCTTCAAGCTGATGTGCGGCAAACTTAACCTTCTCCGCATCTGTGCATCCTGCTATGGTCAACTCCTTGCTGTCTTGCGGAGCCAATCATCTGCTACTATCGGCTCGGTGCTACTGGAAAACACCGGCAGATTCAGCCTAAGAAAACAGGCTAAGTGATCAACATGTGGTGATGGTTGTGGGATTGTTGTTGTTCCCTTGATTCTGATTCTGGACTAGTAACTGCATCAATGTGTTCCGCTGCTGGATCAACTGAGTGAGCTCCGGTGGAAAGGTAAATCTGGGGTCATGTCTCGGAGGCATTTGACGGTTTAGAAAAGATGAGATTTAAGAATAGAGAGGGGTCTAGAGAGAAAACACTACCCATATGCACATGAGGCAAAAGCAAACAATTCACTTCATTCAATCAAACAAGGGCATACAATCGATCTAACTATCGCAAAAGTGCTCGGACTACTATATTTACATGGTACACTACTACTACTGATGGGGTGGTCTACTAGAAATATTCTTCGGTTGCAGACTCCATGATATCTGCTCTAGCTTCATCAACATAGTCATCATCGCTATCATCTGGATCCGAGTCGGTGTCGTCGATGATGATGTAGTCTTCCGGGCGAATCTCCTTGGGTTCTTCATCTTCTTCTACTGGTGTAGGGCCTCCCATAAATATTCCGATCTTCTTGATCAGATCGTCATTCTTCTCCAGTAATACTTTGATTTCCTCTTCATAATCTTCATGTGTGGCCTTGAGTTCTTCCTCCAGTTCCTTGATTCTTTTCCTCGCCTTCTTCAGATCTATCATGTCGGTGCACATCTGGTTCTCCTGACATCGAATGTGCTGGTTTAACTCCTGTATAAAAGCTGCAACTGATCTATCCTTCCTGGTGCTCATCATCTCCCAGTGCTCATCTCGGCGCCCACAAATCTGGTAGATAGTATCCTTGAGATCATTGCGATAACCTTCTCCAATACGTCCCATGGCGATGTGAGCTGCCATGCTCTTTCCTAGACTCCAGGTTGGTGCATCAAAAGAAAACTCTATGGGCTCAGTGACTGGCATGAATGTCCTTCCTGGAACTTGAACTTGAATCATCCAACGCTCTTCTTCAGGTAAAGTGGCGTTGTAGGTTCCGGTGAAGCTTGGTACTCCTATGTTCAGATATCTAGTGACTTCCCTCAAATGACGTCCAAAGGGTGTATCTTCATCCGGTTGCGTGAACTTGTTCCTTGCATCTGCCATCCTAAAAGAGCAGAAAAGATGAGAAGTCAGAATGAGAAGAGAGTGAGTAGTGATCTAGGTCTTTGAGCTTAGTGGTCGTGTCCTACAGTCAGCGTGTGCTCTGATACCATCTTGTAGCGACCAGACCTCAAACGGTCCAATCTCTGTGCTCCGGTGTCATCCCTGGATC
This sequence comes from Triticum urartu, assembly GCF_056163025.1. Taxonomy (NCBI): domain Eukaryota; kingdom Viridiplantae; phylum Streptophyta; class Magnoliopsida; order Poales; family Poaceae; genus Triticum; species Triticum urartu. Next base: position 8,020,212 of record NC_141876.1, on the reverse strand, counting down.
AGTAATGCTGACACCACAAAATACTTGAAGGATTTATAACAGAGTAGCAATCACACACTTATTACAATGAGTGTCTCAAAAGAGAACTTATTACAATAAATATGGCTTAAGGCCATCTAATAACGATAACAGCGGAAGGCTTGGAAGATAAGCGAGTCCATCAACTCCAACGACATCACTGAGTATAGAACCACGACCTAAAGGCACCTTAATCGTCGTCTGAAAAGTCTGCAACATGAATGTTGTAGCCCGAAACGGGTCAGCACATGGAATATGCTGGCAATGTAACACATAGAGATGCAATGAAAGTAATAGGCTATACTATATGCATATTTGGCTGGTGGAAAGCTCTATGGTTACAGTTTTTCGTAAAGCCAATTTTTCCCTACTGCAAAGGAATACATTTTATTTAATTGTCATGGTAGTTGTTAAACATTGAGAATGGTTGACAGCATTCTCAATCCCAATTAAGCATCAACATTAAAAACCAACAAAATTAATTTAGAGTAACATGATGAGATTCACATGATAATCCAAGTACTAGATACTCAAGATGTCCATAACCGGGGACACGGCTAACCATGATTAGTTTATACACTCTGCAGAGGTTTGCGCACTTTTCCCCACAAGACTCGATCTCCTCCGTTGGGATTCTCGCACTACAGGGTGTTTGAGAAACGGATGACCGAGACATAGTCTTTCAGAAGCGCTAGCACCTTACATCTGCTAGTCTACCACTGTAAGTGTTTGCATGACTTAATCAAGTATGCTAGAGCCCATAGTAGCTTGTGGCTGCACATGGAAGTTTCTAGTATGAATAATCTCATGATCCCTTTGAGCCTGGGTGGCGGTCCAAAAGAAAAACAGGCAATTGCTGGAATACCCAGGTGCCTCAATCCACCCAGATGTGTATTTAAGTTGCCACCTTAGTTAAACCATCAATTTAACAATCTCACATCTGTCATGGATACACTCACCCAATCCACGTCTACTAGCATAGCATGGCATAATAAGCAAACATAGAAGTAACTCCCAAAGGTTTGATAATGAACAGGTAATAGGTACTACCTCAACTACTTCCCAGAACCCACAATTTAATTAGATCCTAATCATGCAATGTGTGAGGATTGATCTAATGCAATAAAAACTGGGTAGTAGGAGGTATAATCAAAGTGTTACTTGCCTTGCTGATGATCCGCAAAACCTAGCGATTGGAAGTAGCAAGCGGCGCACTCCAGGTACTCTATTGCAAACAAACAAGCATACAATAAGTACTCAACAAATGCACAGGTAAAACTCAAATAATAGATCTAACCAGAAAGTTCAACTTAAGAACTCCGGTTGGCAAAAAGAATCAAATCGAACGAAGCAACGAAAGACAAACGGCAAAAGAAACAGGCTTCATTTACTATTCTAGATCTAGGGCAATTTTTACAGTGGCAAAAACTTGTTTGAGTTGGTTAAACGGAAAGAGGGTTTCGAGACAAAACTCCAGGCGCTTGATCGCCTGATTATGATAAACGAGCGAAAAGTTATACTAGAACGAAAATCGGATCAGGAATCGCGATCAGAAAAATCGCGGATTTAATCCGAGAAAAAGAAAAATGACGAACATATTAATGAACGAACGTTCGTTATCTGGATCTAAACGATGAACGCATTCGGTAAAATGAATGAACGAGCGAAAGCTCGCTAAATAACTAAACCGACAAAACCGATCTAACGAAAAAAATAGATCCAAGTTTTTTTAAAAAAAAACCGATAAGCTGTCGGGACCCCAATTCCAAGTCACATCGATCTAGCCGGTAACACCTCATATCACTTTGCGGCCTCACGCACGGTATTCCCACGGGTGTCACCTTACCCTGGCCCGGGACCGTTTGTGCCTTTTGGCTCACGTATATGATTGTGTCGCTAGCATCCATATGACAGAGAACCTGGGCCGACATGGCTAGCCGTGAACCCAAAGTGGCACTAACCTATGGGGACATGCATACATGATTCACATCGAGCATGTCGGTCAGCAGCGTGTGAATCCGGGATGTAGCACTGGGCTAACAGGACTCCGGGGAACTCGGGCTATAGCAGGCTAGGCAGGACTCCGGATGTCACCGCGTGACATTTCCCCAAAGGGACAGACACAGGAACAAAGTAAAACACATGCCGGCTAGTCGAGTGTCCTGAGCAGTAGTGCTGGGCTAGCAGGACTCCGGTGAACCGGGCTGTAGCGGACTACTATGGCTCAGGGAAGCACTAGGCTACATTTCCCCATAAGAGAGGCTGCCAAGGATAAACAACTAGATTCTCGGATCCCACACATAGTGTCGGTGTCAAAATCGGTGGATCTCGGGTAGGGGGTCCCGAACTGTGCGTCTAGGCCAGATGGTAACAGGAGGCAGGGAACACTTTGTTTTACCCAGGTTCGGGCCCTCTCGATGGAGGTAATACCCTACTCCTGCTTGATTAATATTGATGATATGGGTAGTACAAGAGTAGATCTACCACGAGATCAAGGAGGCTAAACCCTAGAAGCTAGCCTATGGTATGATTGTTGTGTATGGAGTTGATTGCCTACGGACTACAACCCTCCGGTTTATATAGACACCAGATAGGGTTAGGGTTACATAAAGTCGGTTACAATGGTAGGAGATCTTGAATATCCGCATCGCCAAGCTTGCCTTCACGCCAAGGGAAGTCCCATCCGGACACGGGACGAAGTCTTCAATCTTGTATCTTCATAGTCCAGGAGTCCGGCTGAAGGTATAGTCCGGCTACCCGAACACCCCCTAATCCAGGAATCCCTCAGTAGCCCATGAACCAGGCTTCAATGACGACGAGTCCGGGCGTAGGGGTCATTAGTACTTTATCAGACAAGTGCCCAACTAGTTATGTTATATTACATGGTTAGTAAGAAACATCTTCCAGAGAGAATAGTTCCGTTAGGGGTTCCTTTCGCTGGGAGGCATGCCCTAAAGTGCATGTCCGGACTCCGTAAAAAGACGCAGAAAAAAAGCATCTGGGGGCGCATAGAATGAGTAAAAAGATCATCTTTTATCTCACCGACCGAATATTCCCTTAAGAATGCTAGCTTTCGGCTTCACCCAGTCTGAGGTACACATCCGGCTAACCCGGCAGTAACAATCGCAGAGGTGCTTCCTTTACCGCCTAGACGAACAATCGGGAACATAGGGGTAAGCACAGGAGCCAGGCAACCCAGCTTGGCCAAAACTTAAGTCATATCGATGCATATAATGGTGAAGAAAAAGGTACATGCAGAAGTTTGACGCATGTGTTGGGCGTGAAGCCCGTATAAATAAGCTTCTATTAAAGAAGCCCCCAGGTTTAATGAGCGCGAGTGGCGCGTCACTAGATGAGCCTTTAAGGGCTATAAAAGAAAAGAGGGGAAGGAGAGAAATGTAAGACAGAGAAATGCAAAAAATGGACAGAGGAAGGAGACGAACACAGAGTCCGGCGCTAGGCATAGAATCTTCGGAGATGGGTGGCGTTCCACGGGTTCGGCTCGAGTCGGTTAACCGACGCATCTCGCAGGCGGTACGCCCTGCCAGTCAGGACTTGGTCGATTATGAATGGACCTTCCCACTTGGGCTTGAGTTTGTCCTTTTTCTTATCCGGCAGGCGTAGAACTAGTTCGCCAACATTGTAATTTTTGGCCCGTACTTCTCTGCTTTGATATCATCAGGCCTGCTATTGATAAAATGCGGAACGGGCTTTTGCCACATCACGCTCCTCCTCCAGGGCGTCCAAGTTGTCCTGCCGATCGAGCTCGGCTTCTCTTTCTTCGTACATGCGCACTCTAGGTGAGTCATGAATTATGTCGCAGGGCAGAACTGCCTCTGCGCCGTACACCATAAAAAATGGTGTGTATCGGGTGGTGCGATTTGGCGTGGTCCGCAGCCCCCATAGC